>NC_087200.1:43331204-43413704 GCF_015104395.2 Macrobrachium nipponense
CTTCCAGGCTTTTGAGACACCCCACCCACTTTTCAAGATAAATTATCCGCTAGGATTGTGAAGCCATTTAAAAGTTAGTAATACCGATACTTTACCCTCCAGTTCCAGTTTATGTGAGATTAGAAACTTCGGGATGGGCACAAAGTTGTGTGTGCGTGAGTGTGTGTGTGTGGTGTGTGTGTGTGGTGTGTGGTGTGTGTGTGGTGCAGAGAGAGAGAGATAGAGAGAGCAGAGAAGAGAAAGAGATTCGAGAGATAGAGAGAGAGGGGGGGGGGGGGGGCGTTGTTACCCTCGCGCCGCTGTTACAAGTGTTATTTATGCAGGAGTTCCGAAGCGTTTCACAGAGTTCCAAGTGCTTTGTGCCAAGTTCAAATTGTTCTTTCTTGAAAGTTCGTAATGTTTCATGCTGGTATCAAATTGCCTCGTATCGAGATCTCGAATGTTTCAGTTTGCATGCTCTATAGTACGTTTACTGGAGAGTCATTTCTCGCTGATCGCTTGTGTTATACCGGTTTTAAATTGCGTATTATACTATCAGGAGTCATAAATGGATTATTGACGTTATATAAGTTATATATATATTTCTTCACAATTGTCATTTTGCTGGGTACCACAAAAGAAAATGAAATACTTTTCATCTCAAGAGAGGACGCGTTGTGTTCTCCTTCTGGAGTGATTAATTTTAGACTCACTTTCTAGATGAGTTTTCATCTATTTTCTTCCTGGTGTAAGGGAAGGGATTTTGATGACAGTAGCTCACATTATTTCAGTCAGTGAAATAATGAAGGAATGTGGAAGAAGGGGTTGGGCGGCAGAGATGTATATTTCTGAGTGACAAGGAGAGATAGGAGCTAAAAATAGACCAGACCGGAAAAATAATGTCATCTAAAACTTCATAATAATATCTCCTGTCATGAAAATGCAAATGGAGGTCTTGAAAGAAAGGGTCCATCATCCTCAAATAGAATTTCTTATAAAGAACAAAGGGATTATGGAAAAGACCAAGGAAAATAAAAAGTATTTTTACATAAAGTACATGCCTCCCTCTTTTCACTACTCACGTAGTGTTTCATGTGGATAGGAAGATTAACCTAGCGTTCCTTTCTTTCTCTGAACCGATTACTCAAGGCATTATGCTATTTATGCGTTTGACAATACCATATTTTCTCTGTCATCCACTGTCTCTATGAATGGTCTTCTAATTAATACCTTTTGATGCATATTTTGGCCTGGTGCTAAGGATTAAGTACTATGTACATTCATGGAATTATAGTGTTCAGCTGTGTACATTTATTTTAATAACCTCTAATATTTTGAATTACGATGTGTGCATTATTATTATTATTATTATTATTATTATTATTATTATTATTATTAGTATTAGTATTATTAATATTATTCGGAACATGAACCCTTTTCATGTGGAACAAGCCCACAAGGAGGTTTTGATTTGAAATTCAAGCTTCGAAAGAATATGGTGTTCATTTACAAAAGTAACAGAAGGCAATACGAAATACAGAAGGAAGAGATCGGTTATCAGAAAAGAAAAGATAAATGCACCCAGTAGTAAATAAGGAGATGAAATAGTTTTTAGGATAGTAATACATTCCATTCATGAGACCATCCAGTTTAATAACCATTAATATTGTAGGTAATCTTTAAAGTATAATTACAGTATATTAACATTTATTCATCTTCTCTTGCAGACTAGTGTGGTGATAAAGGCGCGCCTTGTGGTGTGCCGAGCAGGGGCGTCGTCATCATGAGCGCCATCCCTCTCCTGCTGCAGTTTCCTCAGACACCGGGGTCACCGTCGCCTCTCCACCGACCCATTTCGAGAACTCCAAACGCCCTCCGCCAAGGAGGCATCCGCTCTCTGAAGGGAAACAACAACCGCAATTCTTTTCCACCTGACCAGAACCAAGAATCTCGCTGGGCATCCCTTCTCTCCAGGGCTACCTCGGCTAAGCCGTACGGGGCTTGCAGTCCTGTTCTCAGCAGTATCAGTTCCAGTACCACTGGCAATCAGACGACGTTGCCTTCACAGCCGCAGCCTGTTTCGGCTCAACCAGTGCCACCTTCAACGTACCAGACTGTGAGTACTACTTACCAGTCACCCATCAGCAGTGCCCCCAAACCGCCCACGACTACTTACCAACCGCCCACCGAGGTCCACCAAATAAGGTCAGCCGCCCAACAACCTCCAAGCTACAGTCCACTTGTGCCCACGGCTTCTTTTAACAAGGGGGTAACTTCTCCAACAGCTATCAAGCTATTCAATCCTAGCAAACGTTTGAACAAGTCCCAATCACACCTTATCATGCCTCGAATGAAGTCCTTCCTCCGTGCCGGCCAGGGCTCGCGGTCTGGCAAAGACGGCACCAAGAAAGAGAATGGCAACAACCCTCAGGAACACCTAACGCGAGAGGTTTCTGTCAAAAGCCTCACTAGCTACGGGAATGCCAACTCCCCAGAGCCACTCATCAGAAAATGCCACACCGTCTTAGCCTTGTCGTCCACTGCTGGGAATACTGCTCACACCCGTCTCGTGAAAGACAAGAAGAGCAAATTAGGCTTCCTAAGACGGATGTCCTCGTCCAGATCAGCTGTGTTTACCTCCAATAAAATTACTCTTCCAAAGTCTCCGTCTGTGGCCTCTGACATGAAACGACTAAGAAAGAACTCTAGTAGTGTACTCTTTACTCAGGCGGAGTTGGAAGGCGAGGGAAGTGGATGTTCCAGGTGCGCATCCGCAGCATCCATAACCTCCAGACGCCTTTCTGGTTTAGCTCAGGATACTGTATTTTGTAAGCTGTGTCTCTCGGATGTTTCCATAAAAGAAATGTATCAGCTACAGCAGTGCCAGTGCCGATTCTGCAAATATGTAAGCAACATTGCATTTTACTTTATTTTTCATATAAGATAGTTTTGCTAAAATTTATAAAAGCAATAGTGTACTTAAGCCAGTTTTGAGGACGTGCCATTATTTTCTTGTGCAATATTGTTGTTTTGAAATAAAAAGTTTGATCTTTGGGTAAGCTTGTGTTGTTGCAATATGGACATTTGTTTCTATAGTTATCTTACTTTGGTTTCAGTGTATGGCCGTTTATGCTACGCTCAAAATCCGGGAGGGTGATTACGTCATTGAATGTCCAGATGCCAACTGTGACTGCAGTGGGGAGCTCACACTCGAAGAGATAGAGTGTCTCGTCGGAAATGAACTGTTGCAACTACACATGAAATTTAGGAAGAATACAGGTGAGTGTGGCACTGTCTCTGATCAACCAATTAATGCACCATAATTTAATATCATTATTGATGTATATTTCTGGAGTACAACTCTTACCTCATTTTGATATTTATGTTTTGAAGCGAAATTTTAGTTGAAGGAAAGCTTGAAATTTATTTGAAATGTTACTTAAAGGTGGACACATGATACACCACAGCTGATTTATCATATAATATTATAATCTTAATGAAGAATATTCCCTCAAATGCTATGTACCCTCATGTATCATATGATCACAAAGGTTAGTTAGGAATCCATTAATTTTATTGACCTTTTTTTCATCAGAGGTGGACATGGACCCTGTAAGAGCGTGGTGCCCAATGCCCGAATGTGAAACTGTCGTTAACCTGCCTATGTCCAAACTAGAGGGCCCTCAGTGTACTACCTGTCCCACGTGCACTACTGTCTTCTGCGCTGCCTGTAGTGAGCCTTGGCATCCTAGCCAACCCTGTCATACTGACACTGCTGATTCCCTGGTGAGCACTTCACTATTTAGTATACTGGAGTAGAGTGCACGGATTTTTAGTATATCATTTCACTAAAATGCGCTGATTTTTAACAACTTAAGTTAAGAGCTGATTTGGGTGTGGGTTGTAGCAGTTTGTTCATTTTTGTTTGAATCCTTCCCACAGGGTGTTCCAAATGATGAGATGATCAAGAGATGTCCTTCATGCAAGGTTCCCATTGAAAGGGATGCAGGATGTGCACAGATGCTGTGCAAAAAGTGCAAGCACGTCTTCTGTTGGTATTGCCTTACTTCGTTAGATGTAAGTGTGACCCATAAATATTATTTGGTGAATGCACTTTGAATCTTTACTTTGATTAAAATGAAATGCATATTATATGTATGTTTTATATGTCCTCTTAGTAAGGTCTCACAACTTAACCTTCACCCCCTGTAATAAGTTTTCATATCTTCTCTAGGATGATTTTCTTCTGCGGCATTATGACAAAGGCCCTTGCAAGAACAAGTTGGGGCACAGCCGCGCGTCAGTCTTGTGGCACAGGGCTCAGGTCATAGGGATCTTTGCTGGGTTCGGCCTCCTGTTAGTTGTGGCATCGCCCCTCTTGTTATTTGTAGGGCCCTGCCTGCTGTGTTGCAAGTGCAGACCTTGTTCCAAACACGACGTAGAAGACGAGAGCCTTTACGGTATATGAGACCACGCTGGAAGAGATGGGTCCTGTTGACAAAGGCATTGACGGCTACTTTTTGTAGGTCCTTGCTCATGTGCCGAGCAGGAGAAATGATGCCCCAGACGTGCCCTCCTCCTCCTCCTGGAAGCACACAACCTGTCCCAAGAAAGCAGAAGACGTAATGGGAGTCTACGACCCTTTTGAATCAGTGCTTGGGGGAAAAGGCCTATTTTTTTAATGATCATTGTAATACTTCAGTGAAATGCAGTTTGTTATCGCTATTGGAAGAGCAAAGTTTTCTGAAAATAGGGGTAACTGAAGTGAAGAGGTATGGGAACAGCTGGGTGTCCGTGGGTTGACCAGAAAGAGAAAGAAGGAAACATAAGTTGCAGTGGATTTTAAGTGGGATATGTCAGTAAAGAATTGTGATAAGTGCTATGATTACTGCCAGAAAGTAGAAATACGAATTTTTAGTTAGACTTGCAGGGCACAGGAGGGCTTATTACGTTGCCAGCGGAAAGCGATATGGTGAAAGTGTTCTAGACGTAACAGGAGTGAAGAAGCAGAAGCTAAGAAAATACAATTTGTTCCATGAACGAAACGGGAGACGCACTCTTCGTTTGTTTAGTTATGAGTTGTTTGTAAGAGACAGAGGCTTCTTAAGTAAGTGTTCATCGCTAAAAACAATTTTAGATTCGTTGTCATCAACACAAGCATGGATTTCTATATAGTGATAACCCTCCGCATTTTCTTACGATGGTATTTGTACTTAATGACAAAGAAGACATACACTGCACAGGGTTATGTGTACTTAGAAAAATACATTAGAGAGTACAGGAACACTTGAAATAAGTACTTAAGACGCCACTATGTATCCAGCAAGGAACGTGATGTGGTCTTGAAGATTTCTACGTTTGGGATCACTATTCAAAAATGCGAGAAAAACATTCACTGTGAAAGGCCTGTGACATCATCGACAGACCATGACGTCATCGGCAGAACACAGGACCTGCCTCGGCCTCATAGGAGTCCTGATATCACATCAGGGATGATGTCGTGAGGACATCATCCTTGTGGATAAAAAAATAAATAAATATGAATATCGAAAATTTTTTCACAAATCTCAGATCTCTCCTTATCAGAAATTTGCACAAATGCCATTAAACGTTAAAAAACCCAAAAAGTATAATTCACTAGCGCTTATTATAAGCTTGTGTGTGCGCGCTTTTTAACTATCCAAAAAACGAAAAAGTATTGCACTTTGTAATTATAATGATTTGGTTTTTCCTTCATTATTTATTGATATCTATTTATCAAACTGTATAATAATTTTTATTTTATTTTGTAACTACTTTCCTCTCTGGTGGAAGAGGGGACAGAATTCTGAAAAATGTTTTAATAGGTATCATTCATACATTAACGCACAATGTAAAAAAATTAATACTGTGATGCTTTGTATATATATATATAGATAATGTATGGAAGGATTAATTATAAGTGTGTCACACGCCCCCCCCCCCCCCGCCCCTCCGAAGCGTTATGAGGGTATAATCCTAGAATTTTATTTATGGAAAATTATGAGAGGAAAGGTGGCGAAGGATCGGCCGCGGTCTGGTGATGTGGGCGCTTTTCTTCGTCGTCTTCTCCTTCAGTGTGTAGGTCACAGCCACACATACAAGAAGTCCTGAGGAGGCGCCTCAAAGCACTTTGTTGCTGGCATAATTGATTCATATTTCATACCTTTCAAGGATTTCGTCTTTTCCAAGGCTAAATTTTAAAAAAAAAATCATTGTAAAAATATTTTTTATAACAAATCCCAGTAATGATGAACAGCATTTTCAGATTTACATATTTTTCGATCGTGCTGCTCATCATTTTATAAACTCAAATCTCATGAGGGAACTTAATTGACTTGTAATTTCGCGTAAAACGGGAGTATCACGCTCACCTTCTCGGCATAAATAGCAGTGTACAAAACATTTTTTTACTAACTTTCAAATTGGTGGGGCACTGGCTGTGATACTTTTCCACGCTGGGCATCATAAAAGGGAAAGGAAAAAATAGTGTTGGTGTAACTGGCAAGAAAAGCGAAAGTTGTCTGTGTTTGAGTCGGGTCCTGTTAATTTCGTTACCTCCTCCTCCCCTCCCCTCCCCCTTCCGTTTTGATAGGAAGAACGTAGCAGTTTTGTTTTCCATACTATTTTTGTATACTTTTCAAGTCTGGGTACTTCCAAGAATCTTGTACATATATAAATATATATATAAATCATCATTTTATATGGTTAGAGAGTCATATGTTTTGTATATTTCATCACCATAAGTCTTTAATCATAGACTTTTGTAATGTTTTTTGCAAGTATGAAGTTATCATTGAGTCCATTCTGTTCTAACTTAGTTATTCTGCGTTTGTATCTCAGTTTGTTCGTCTCTTTCCTGCTTTTAATATGAATTTAATGTTATCAAATCCAAAGCATCATATATCTTTAATTCCAGTGATACTCTATTAGGGTCCTCATGTCAAAAATCTATCTCCTAATTTTTCCCTTTCTTTGGGAGGGATAGAGTGATCGGTTACTCTCTCCATGGCATTTTTTATCGGCATTCCTCCAGCTATAAGGAATCTTTAGTACTACTTCCCCCACCTCCCTTCTCCGTTTGGTCCAAATTAAATTCCTTCTACTCAGTTGGCGTATGAAATACCTAAAACTTTGCTTTCTCCCTAAAAAATCTGTTGTTTTACTTTTAAGGAAAATCAGAGCCTTATTTTCCCCCCCACAAAGGGATTAATGTTTCGTTTGTCTAGGGAAAACGTGGAATCATAGTTTCCCCAGATAAGACTTTCAAAAATATTATCTACAGATCCACGCATGTGTGCTTTCACATACTACCACACTACCATTTCCTCTCTTCAATGAAATGAAGAAAGCCTTTCTTTTTCATCAGAGTTTACAAAAACATAACTTGGATAACGTTAGTGCGATATCTAGTTCGCAATGGAAGTTGTCACTTTTCGATATTTCCATACAATGAATTATAATTTTATTCTTTTGATATTTTCTAATTTCGTCCTTCGTAATCGAGAGAACTGAAATAATTTAGTATTTTAATGTGTCATTTACGAATTCATGATTTTTGTTTTGATTTTTGAGACACCAGTAACATTCTCGTGAGCTTAATAATAAAATAATAATAATATTATATATATATATATATATATATATATATATATATATATAGGTATATATATATATATATATATATATTAAATATATATTATATCTATATATTATATATATCTAAGATATATATAGATATTAGTATATTATATATATATATTATAATAATAATATAATATATAAATTTCACTCGAACAAAATATATAAATATAAAAATGCAAGCAAAAGTACACTATATATAATAATAATAACTTATGCATGACTTGTTGAAGTGTTTTATATTAAAATACTGGATCTAAATGTGATATTTTGTACATAATATATACCACACTGTAAATAAATTTCACTGCTAACTATAGGCTACGATTTCACTGAGAATCTTAATGCAAAGTTATATAACTCGCACGTTATCAAGTTTTCTCTCTCTCTCTCTCTCTCTCTTCTCTTCTCTCTCTCTCTCTCTCTCTCTCTCTCTCTCTCTGCATTCACGCCAATTGTATAACTATGAACTGCTTAACATTAATCCTCAACGGTATTGCTATAATTTTTCAGTGAACGGTCCTCTCTCTCTCTCTCTCTCTCTCTCTCTCTCTCTCTCTCTCTCTCCTCTCTCTCTCTCCTCTCAACTTCTCAACTTTTTCACAATGCATTTTCGGTAATAATGAGAGCTTTTTTTTTTTATCTGCAACCTCATCTTCACTCAGCCAGTTGTCACGGGAGTAGTTCTGATCTTTACTAAAAAAAATTTCAAGTTTTAAAACTGAAATAAAATATTTGAAAAAAAAAAAAATCCTCTTCATAGACGGAAAGCGTGATATATCAAATAACCCTTACTTCTCGGCTACTGTTCCTACTTAAAGCAATGATATCTCGACCCCGTTTTGTAAGTAGAAATGAAAGTTCTTGCGGAACTAATTAGATCAAATCAATAATTCGAACTTATATATATATATATATATATCTATATATATATATATATTGATATATATATATATATATCCTATATATATTATATTTATTCCCATATCAAATCAGAGTTCTTGATCTTTCGTCGGCCGTCGAAATTATTCAAAATGCTGCAGAATGGAATGAAAGTCTTAAAAATGGAATGCCAGATATTTTAAATTGGAATTAAAGCCGTAAAAAATGGAATACAAAATACTTTAAGATGGAATTCAAAATACTTTTCGTAGGTGAAGCGGCCATGTCGAGTTTTAAGGTAACTTCGGAAAGAAAATATAATTCCTGCTACCTCTTTGTAAGAATAAGACTCAAACCCCAATTATGCAGAATTAAGAATTACATAAAAATCTCGCATTATGAAACTGCCTAAAAGAATTTTACTCTATGCACTAATTCCCCGAATCGTTTCCAAGAATGGAAAGGAAATAATTAATTTTTTTTTCCCGACGGATCTGTACCAGTAACTGTTAGCCGTGGCCTGTGTTTTTTCTCGATTTTTTTTTCATCTCTCGTTATCCCAAACGTTTTACACTGAATACTGTATGCGCCTATTTCCCCTCAAAAGGAAGTAGGTCCTCTTATGATCTCTTTTTCACAAAATATTATAATAATAATAAAAGATAAATAATGATAAAAACTTATCTTCTTGTGTACTCTCATCGACATTTGTTTTCTCTCTCAAAGCGTTTGTCATTTTTTTAACGTAATTTTTTTTACTAGGCGCAAAATCTTAATTTTGCATTACTTTTTTTCAATGTCCTAACTTCCGCACCGAGTCAATGATGAAATGAATAGAAAAAAAATCAACGGCTTTAAAAAAATGGAAAAACTACACCAATGCCTTCATAGATATAAACTCCTCTTTTGTATAAATATATATAGAGTATAAGAAGCTTCATTTTGCGTTTAATTTGTACTGCAAGTTCCTTTCCCGGGAAAACCTTCATATCGGTGGGAGTACATATAATGTAAACATAAAAATATTTAGGAAATTGAAATTGCTATATTTATGTACTTATGTGGCGCAATAAAATCCACTTATAAGATTTGATGGTTTCATTCCTTCCTCTGATTTTTGTTTGTTAATGATTTATATTTAGTGAAGTTTTATTTGAAATGAAAACTAATCAAAGATGCTGACGTTCACAGAATGGAGTTGAAATGTGTCAGAACTACAGTAACTGCAATACTTGTAAATAGTTCAGTGGTAAAACGGGGCAAGTAAGCTATTGGTCTTAGCTATCCACATGCTCTGTTGAAGAGAAGCAGAATACCCAGATACTATTCATAATAATGATGATAATAAATGGTGGAAAAGCTAATAAATTTATGAACTAATAAACAAAAATGATATATCTAAAATGAAGCCTAGGGAGAATGTGATATGAAGCAGCATAAAAGTTCCTCTTAAATTTTCGGTATCTACATCCAATACATGAAAAATGTTCATAATTTTACAGGTAGTACGAACCAACCAACCAACGTTACTGCAAACTTAAGGGGTACAATCACAGAAACGAAGATAAACGGATAAATCATACGCTCAAATAAACAAGCCAGGAACAAATATTTTCAAATGAATCACAAGCAAGAAATATATTAAGTCATGAAGAAGATATTACAATAAATCGAGGGAAAGAATTTCACGTATTCAAATGAATCATTCAGAGAAAATCGTATGCTTTAATAAATCATACCAAAGAAATTGTATAAAAATGTGTCCAGATACAAATAAATCTTACGGAAGAAACTGCATGCTTAAATAGATTATATGGAAGAAACTATGAGTTTCCATAAATCACGGAAGCAACCATATTTTGAAATAAATCGCATGGAAGAAACCACATGTTTGAATAGATAGTATATAAGGAACCCCATGTTCAAGAAAATTATATGGACGGAAACATAATTTTTGTATATGTATTGTATGGTAGAAATTAAATTTTCAAAATATTCATATAAAAGATATGATTAAAATATGTTCAAATAAATCGTATGGGGAAACTTTACGATCAAATAAATCGAAGTACACCATGCAGAATAAAATAAATATTTAGATGAATAAGATAAATAACTAGGAAAAATACCAAGCAGAAAAATTCCAACGTATGTTGCGTAGTAAATCCCATTTAACGTTGTAGGGAAAAGTAAAACCTCAACTTCCGGCAATTATACATATATACATAGCAAAGATCCGTCGATCCCGCCAACACTCATAGATAGAGCCCCTTGACCTGGGACCACCTTGACCTGGGACCACCTTGACGTGGTGTGGGACACGTGAACCCCAGGAATTTGTTCACGGGTTTGAGCACAAGAGGCTTATATATCATTCATAAATGTTTGTTTGCATTAATTGTTTTGGAATTTTCCACTTTTGCAAAAATTCATTGGACATGATAAATAGGAAAGGATAGCACAGCTGTGTCTGGATTTATATCCGAAGTTAAATAGTGGGAGCTGTGGTAGGACCAGTAACTACTGTCAAGGGCGGAACTATTCCGCAGGACTATAGTGCGTTTACTTTTCCAAGATCGCTCTGGTGGGGCCAGGTAGAAAAGGCAAAGTTGTCATATCTACGGGTATGTCAGTCCCATTAAATGCTTCCCGCAGATATAATCCTTCTTACGAGGATTCGCTTAGACCTTGAGAGTCGAGGGAAAGGTTTTACTTCTTCCCTGTTAACTTTTGTTTTATACTTTTATTTTCATTCCCGATTCTATTTACCTATTCCTTCTTTCTCTTTCTATAATTGCTTAACAAGGAAGCAAGAGAGACGGGAAATATAGTGGAATCTCCAATATTTCAAAAAAGAAAAGAGAAAGTGAGTCCTGTGACTGACTTGGATGATTTTGGTAAAAATGTTATGCAAAGAAGGAATGAGTGGTTGTCTTTCCTAAGGGCATAATAGATCTATTGACTTATGAAATTATGTCCTAAGTCCATACACCGGAGCCAACAGGCCATTCAGCAGATGCGCTGAATGGCCTGTTGGCTCCGGTGTTTGGACTTAGGACATAATTTCATAAGTCAATAGATCTATTATGCCCTTAGGAAAGACAACCACTCATTCCTTCTTTGCATAACATTTTTACCAAAATCATCCAAGTCAGTCACAGGACTCACTTTCTCTTTTCTTTTTTGAAATATTGGAGATTCCACTATATTTCCCGTCTCTCTTGCTTCCTTGTTAAGTATGAATAGTCAATTCTGACACTTTTGTTGCTTCAGATGTTCTCTGGATAGCCTTCGAAACATCAGTTACAGGACCTTCATGATGTTTTTCATAAAATGAAGTATTTCCGGAAATTATAGATTATTTCCCTGGTCTCAGGTGGTGGATGAAGGCGTTTGCGAGTCACTTGGGTTGGGCTGTCCATTCATACTTATCACAGTGGGTGATCGAGAGTATCCTTTAATGATATTGACCATGACCTTTTAAATCCTCTTAAAAATCATAGGTCCCCTAAACTCAGATCTGGCATCGTCGGGGAAAAAATATGCCATATCTTCATTTTCTTTAATGGAACTGAAGTTTTAACGAAGAATATACGAAATAAGATATATTCAAAATATCTGATGGAAACAAAAAACTACATTTCAAGAAATTAAAACTATTTCAATAGACTCCATGATAATAATATGATTACCATAACATGAAAATTGGCAACGTATGATATCTGTTCAAGCCACACCACAGCGATCTTAGAAAAGTAAAGGCACTGTAGACCACGGATTCCAGGGGTGGTCAGGTTCTGGGGATAGAACTCTCAGCATTCTATCCCGTTTGCCTATACCATGATTAGTGGAGATGATTGTATTTTTGTAATACTCTCAGTCCTATCAAGCTGGTTGTTTGGCTTACACTTGGGCCACTCTAATCATGTTGTGCCATCCCCTGTGCGGTAGGGTAGGGGCACAGACATTTGGGAGTCAGTTAATCACTTGTGCCATTGGTGGAAAAATAAAACTCCATGAAAGGCTGATAATATCTTTTAAAGGTTTTCAGTTTTTTTTTTCTTTTCACAAATCCCCCTCCAGACTTGCTCTCCCCTGGACCCTCTGGCCATGCTTTATTGATGATGACTTCAAGCAAGAACACAGACTTCCCTTTAGAAATCTTTATCCATAATTAAATCGTCCACACAACCAGGTTGTGTGGAAAATTTGAGAATGCTCCTTATCGAACACTTACCAGTCAGTCAGTTGTGATTATGAAATGATCTCGACAGCTTTGAAACCATTTGGAACTGTTGCAGAAATCAGGATGAACTTTATTGGTATTGAATCTAAATAGGAAGCTTGGGCTACCTTTAGTAGCCATGATAAGGCCACACAAATAGGTCAAGCTACAGTACATGTAGCCTTAACAGACAAAGTCCCCAAAGACTTGGATGTTTATTTGCCATCTAAATGGGCCCAAGATAAACCACAGAGAAAGCAGAATGCAGAAGTAAGGAATCCTAAACCTACTCTGTGGCTGGTAGCTTCAGCCAAGCAGGAAAATTATAACTACTACAAATTTTGCAGGTTTCTTCAGAAAAAAGTAAGAGGAATGAAGAATAGTGATATTATTCGTTTTGGGAGAACACCATTCTTATTCATGGCAAATCCACAACCCAAGCATATATGCTGACCTTGTTGGACATTAAAAATAACGAGATGACTACAAAGATCAAACCTCACTTAAGCTTTAGTTATGGGAGAGGAGTACTATTCGATAAAGACCTACATGACATGACAAGAAGAAATTCTAGAAATGAGCCCCACTTCGGTTTGGCGAGTCGAAGAGGCAGCTTTTGCCAACACGATCATTTTAACCTTGTAGACTCCAAAGTATCTTCTCATGTCATATTTGAAAATGAAAGGGTATGAGTACATCCTCTCCAGAAAAGACCAATGCAGTGCTATCATTGTTTTGAATATGGTGAATGTAATAGAGATGCAAAATGCATTAATGGTCAACTGGAACATAAATCCCAAAACAAAAATTGTGAAATTTGCAAATATGAACTGTCTGCACTAAATAAAATCGATGCAGAGCATATAAGTATTGGTTTTGCAAAAAGACAATTATGACAACAATCTAGGAGCTATGCCTAAGTTCTTAAGCTACTACTCCTATCTACCACTAAAGGTGCAGTGGCAGCACCCTCTAATGTAGCAGGTGCATCAACCTCTGTGGCAGTGGCCCAGCTAATCTGGGTTCGGCGCTCAGCCTGTTGAGGCTAGAGCACAAGCCTGCAAGGAGTATAAGATGACACTCAATCCAACCACCTTGGAATTGTCTCTGGCAGCATCTCTACCTGATTTAATGGAGACTGAGGGGCAAAAGAGGAGACGTTCCCCCTCATCCACTCCTCCATCAAATCCAATTAAACTTACATTATTTAGTAACAGATACGAAATACTAAGCTCGATGGACAAGAAAGAGAAACAAATTGGCATCAGGAAATATCAGTTTATAAACCAAACCTGTCAAGACCAGTCCTTTCCAAATCATCTTTTGATAATGCTCATAAACAGAGAGTAAATGAGA
Source organism: Macrobrachium nipponense (assembly GCF_015104395.2). NCBI lineage: Eukaryota > Metazoa > Arthropoda > Malacostraca > Decapoda > Palaemonidae > Macrobrachium > Macrobrachium nipponense. The sequence goes on from NC_087200.1 coordinate 43,345,306, forward strand.
ATGGTCCATCCAAAGGGTCTTCCACCAAGCACATAAAATAGTTTTCACATCAATACTACAATGGAACTGTAAAGGCTTTAGGGCTCGAAGTGAAGAGTTAAAGGTACTTCTCCATGACCATAAGCCAGGCATTTTGTCTCCAGGAAAGTAAGCTTGGAAGCATGCAATATATTCCTGGATTAAATTACAACACATATAATTCTTCATCACCAATAGAAGATAGAGCTAAGGGAGTGCAGCAATTATTGTGCATAAGTCGTTGCAACACTCCTTCCTATCAATTAATACCCATCTCCAAGCTGTAACAGTAGCTTTCATTTCAGACAAGCAGTTTACAGTCTCCTCTATCTATCTTCCTCCTGATTTGGCTTTCACTTATAATAATATTTATTTACTGATTAATCAGCTTCCTACCCCATCTCCCAGAAAAGTCAAAGAAATTTCTTTTAGATATAATAAATGAAATCTGGGAAGCTGACATCATTCCTAAGAGCTGGAAATTATCACTAACCCTCCCTATGAAGAAAGAAACCAAACACGGATCCCTCTTTACCCAGCAGCTACAGACCAATAGCTCTCACCAGTTGTGTTTGTGATTGAAAAGATGATTAACACCAGACTTGTATGGCACTTAGAAACAAGTAAATTGCTTTTTCCATTCCAGTTTGGCTTTAGGGAAACTAGATTTACTTTAGATCCCTTGCCCAGGCTCTCAAACCAAAATTACAACAAGGTTTTGTTAAACAAAGGCAAACAATAGGAGTTTTTGGAAAAGGCATATGACACCACATGGCGTTTAGGTATTATAAAAAGTTATTAATATGGACATTAAAGGAAAAAATATCAGATATATAAATTCGTTTTTATCAGAAATATATATATAAATAGTAGGTAAGAGTTGGAAATCATGTATCACGACCTTTCTTCCAAGAAGAGGGAGTTCCTGAGGGTAGAGTCCTTAGTGTCACCTCTTTGCTATTGCCATGGATAATGGAAAAAATACCGTCACCAGTAAAAGGCTCTTTATTTGTAGATGATTTGACTCTGTACTGCACAAGATATGATGCAATTTTTACTAGCAGGTTCATGCAAAGAGCCATAGATCAAGTAAGGAAAAACTGTCGCTGTTCGGTTCTGCAGGTGCCGAACTAAGGAAACCATTCCAACTCTTACCTTAAATGGAACTATTTTACCTCCACTGAGGTAAAATTTGTATGAATGGTCTTTGATGAAAAGCACACTTGGAATAATCATATTGACCAGCTAAAAGTGAATTTGAAGAGATCACTAAATATTTTGAAAGTAGTATCCAATTTTGATAGGGGTGCTGATAAGAAATCGTTGTTAAGGCTTTACAACACATTGTGTTTATCTAAGTTAGACTATGGCTGTCAAGTACACTCATCTGCTTCAAAGACTATACTTAAGGAATTGGATATTGTGCATAATACGGGGTAAGGATCAGAACTGGAGTTTTAGAACTTCACCCATTGAAAGTATTTATATAAACTCCCATCAGTTACCACTTGACCTAAGGAGGCAGGAACTAAATCTGAGATTCCTCATGTGGCTGAAGAGCACAAGGGAGAGGTCTTCTTTCGAGATCTTGAAACCGTGTGATTCAAGGCTTTTTAGATTTAAATCTTCAACACCATCTCAAATCAGACAGCTGGGTGAACTGGATGATGAAAGTATAAGAATGCAGAAGATCCTACACGTTAAAACATCATGCAATCCCTCCTTGGTTCATTCCAGCAATAGATGTATGCATTAAAGACATAGAGAAAAAAGGTGGCCCGGAAGACGAGGTCAGAAACAAGTTTTTGGATCATGATGAGAGGCAAGTAAATGACAGGAAAATCTAAGGTGACGGATCAAAATCAGAGGATGGAGTGGGCTGTGCGGTGGTGTGCAAGGGAGAGTCATATATAAAAAAGTTACCAGACTCCTCATCCATATTCACTGCTGAAGCAATGGCTATAGTTGATGCTTTAAATCTTCCATCTGATAAGAAATTTAAATCCTCAGTAATGTATAGTGACTCATGGAGTGTTTTAGAAGCCCATCCCTTGATTCAGAAGGCTCAGGAATAGCTTTTTTATTTTTCTGTTGGATTCCTGGGCACACCTGTATAGAAGGGAACGAACTGGCAGATAGTGAAGCAAAGGATGCTGCAAGATGTGATTTCTTAACTAATAAAGTGCCACATTAGGACATGCGTCCAGTCATTAGAAGAAATGGCAGCAGAGATGGACTTCCCCCATTTTATCCACATATATAAGAAAAATATTGAATTTTGGAGTTCGGGTTTTAATTGTAACAGAAGATTCGAGATCATCCCAACACGGCTTCACCCATAGTTATATTTGAGAGAGCGTCAGTGCCCCAGCTTGTGCCCACATAATGCTGCTGTCCTAGATTTAATCGCCTTAGGGTAAAGTACTTAATAGCTGGGAAGACTATTTTAGAAATTTTAAATGAAGGTGCAGTATACTTTTTAAATATAAAAGTTTGAGAATTATTTATTTTTTAATGATCTTACCCATCATCATTCTTCATTTTTTACGTTCATATTTGAATACTGAATTTGAGTAATACGTCATCATTCACTTATTCATTATAAATCATATTAATTAATATATTTCAGCATCAATACGGCGCTGAATAATCGTGATGGGTCCCGGCGCTCGGTCTTCAAGACTTAAATTTCATAATCAATCAATCAATCAACAGTTCTAGAGGGGTAACAGCATTCAAAAACTCTAAATGATAATAATAATGATCACAATATTCTCCGTAGAGGGATGATGTCGTCAGTGCACCTCGCTTGGTACAATGTAGGCATTATTTGAGGGTGTTAGCAGTGTCCCTTCGTCCTGTAGCTGCAACCTTTATCATTTCTTTTACTGTAACTCCCTTCAAATTCTTTTTCTTCCATCTGGCTTTCCACCCCATCTAAAAATTGTTTCGTTGTAGAACTGCTTACCTTTAAAACAATCTTACTATCAATTTCCCTTTCAGCGCTGAATGACATGATAGGTCCCAGCACTTGGCCTTTGGCATATATCTTATATTCTATTCTATGCTATTTCATAATAACAATAATGATGGTAATAAAGAGAAGCTGGAGTATTTGGAATATTTACTCTCATCACTATAGCAGAGGAAATCTTGCGAGTTGTAACCAGCTATCTGAAAGTATCAGATCTCGTCCTTGGGGGACTGCGAACGAATAGCTACGGAATTACCAAGATCGCTGAACCAGTAATCTATATTCTACTCGAGTCCATCACATTCATTACAGCACTTTCTCCATACCTCTGTCGAGGACTGCTCTTCTTTTGTTTTTCATTATAGTTATGCGTAATACTTCCACAAGAGTTACGTCATTCACGTAACCTAATTTTTGTGGTTGCTATAAAACTATCAAGTCCTATGCAATGGCTAAAATCTGTAAAGATCCCAGAAAATAACCCCGTGGAACAGCTGGAAAGGTTTGAACTCACTAAATGTCCCCATTAATAAGCGGCTGCTTCTCTAAAGCTTTGAAGGAGATGGACAGTGCAACTTACACTTACCCTATGGAGTTTAGAGATATTAAAAGTATTAAAATCAGCGTAAATAAATTTGAAATCGATATCCACTGTTAGAATTCTTTGAATATAGCAAATTAGCTCTAAAACAACAACTTTAGCATTAAAAGAAGGCCCGAAAAAATAAAGAAAATTTACTTTAATAGGTCTCCATAAGTATATGATTCATTTTCACTAAAAACTAGATTTTAAATGTAATGATTTTTTTTACATAAATTATTACTTAAACTGACAATTTTCAATTCATGACACGAGGTATGAGTCATAGAATGAAAACCATAACAGACAGGTTTTCATTCCGATCCATAACTGAATTACCAATACGGCAGGAGCTATGTCTGTATCCTTAAGTTGAAATTCAATTATGGAAATCGTTTCTAAGGCGTGTCTCTGGCGATGATTTTCAAGGAGAGGACAAACATGGCGGAAGGTGAGTGATATCTTTCAGACATTTTGAACAATTCAGGAGTTAAGCAGTATATCAGCGATAAACAAGATCACTTAGAGAAAAATATAATGTAGATGATTCTTTGTCTGTTGATTACATTGTCGTGTATTTTTCATTTGAGTTCTGCTTTTATGAATTAGTATAGATTTATACACAGAATATGGATTAAAGGTGAAATTTAGGATTATCTACCATAATGACAATTGCCGAGTTTTTTTCCTCTGTGCCTTTGCTGGCTAGGATCAACCAAAATCAGACCGATTTATACAGTCAAAGTAACTTTTACTTGCACAGAGAGTTAAGGAAAATGTTTTTAAGAAACTGTAAATAAACATGAATGTTTAAGTCTCTAAGTTTGTATACTCACTCACACGTTATTTTTTCACCGGAACCATCACTTATTTTTAGCTTTATTGGTTAATAATCTCTCTCTCTCTCTCTCTCTCTCTGTATATATATATATATATATATATATATATATATATATATATATATTTCGTGTTATATATATATATATACATATATATTATATATATATATATATATATATATATATATATATATATATATATCAGGAAAAAGCCACAGGGAAAATTTTAAAAAAGAAAAGACAGAGTGTTAAGTACTTTCGTGTATTTAACATACACAAAAGTACTTGGCACTCTGTCTTTTCTTTTTTAAAATTTTCCCTGTGGCTTTTCCTGGTAAAGAAAATCACGTGCTTACTTTTGTGATTTCATAGTGTAATATATATATATAATATATATATATATATATATATATATATGAGATATATATATATATATATATATATATATATATATAATATATATATATATATCTATATATATATATATATATATATATATATTTAAGCACAGTAACAGGTGCAGAGCCCCATATTAAGAGGTGGTTATTCAAGTAGGGTAGCACTAAAGCATAATATAGTTTAAGCAATATGTCAGTCGGCAAGAAATCACGAGTACTAATAATTGCTCCAGTTATACGACTGACATTAAGTGAGACATTGTTAATGTGTTTTGTATATGTTAAGGTATTAGTGATAGTCAAGCCTAGGTATTTAAAGTCGGTTACCCATTCAATAATGACATCAGCGAAAGATAGGGCGGGGAGTTCTTGGGGAGACTTGGTCAGGATAAACATCAACTTACTCTTATTAGTATTGGGAGTTAGCATATTTGCTTTTAAGTATACCTCAAGTTCACAAAACAAATCCCTAACTTTATTAATAAGCTCGGTGAATGAATGGGAAGCCAGCAGAAAAGATGCATCATCCGCATATAAAATTGTTTCGGCCTGCACTGCATTAGGTCATTTATAAATATGTTAAAACAAAGAGGAACAAGTATTGACCCTTGAAGCACATCACATGTAACCACTTTAACATCAGAATCAACACCATTTACGCTTACAAACAGCCTTCTGTTAGTAAAGTATGATCTTAGGTACAGACGAAATTGGCCACGAAACCCATAATGCTGTAGTTTATCCAAAAGTATCTTGTGTGACACAGTGTCAAATGCCTTTCTCAAGTCAAGGAAGAAGCAAACACAGAAACTCTTCTCTTGACAAGCCTTTGTTGCAATAGAGAGAAATTTAATAATGGCCTGTGTAGTACTTCTATTCTTGCGGAAGCCATATTGAGAATTATTAAGAATAGAGTAATTTTCAATGAAGCTGTTCATCCTGTCTAGAGTTAACCTTTCAAAGATTTTTGAAGCCACGGGTAAAACTGATATGGGCCTATAATTATCAATGATGCTTTCTAATCCAGACTTATATACAGGAGTAACTCTAGCAACCTTAAGTCGACTATGAAATTCAGGCTGCATAATGGACATATTATAGAGCATTGCATAATGGGAAGCAAATACATAACAGCTATCCTTCATTATTAACGGCGTTATGTCATAAATTTTATTACGTTATTTTTTAAACTTCTGATAACATGTGACACCTCAACATGATCAGTAGGCCTTAAGTAACATGTCATTATTGGAGGGGTATGGTAAGTAGTTACAGTCAGCGGCTCTAAATTACCCGCAAGGGAGGCAGCAGCGTTTATAAAAAATTTATTGACATAGTTGACCAAATCCAAGCCAGTCAAGGTCCCATCAGGTGTCTGGATATATTCCAGGTTGGTAGCTTTTTTAGTTTTTATAAGATTATTAATAATTAACCACAGTTTCGAAGTATCATTACCAGCATCTTTAAATTTACTATAATAATATACTCGTTTGGCCAGTCTAATTGCTTTTGTTAGCATATTTCAATATTGAGTATAGGCCATCTTCTCAATCTTACCTTTCAAGCACAATTTATATAACCTGGACTTTTCAGCAATACAAGATTTCAGAATAGGTGTCATCCATGGGGCTGGCTCGATCAGTTTGGGCAAGGATTTTTTAAGAGGAAATGAGCTCTCATAAAGTTTAAAAACACCAGCAAAGTAAGATTCATACACAGTATCAAAACTACCACCAAGAACAACAAACTCACTTGGTTTAAAATTAGACACAAGAAACTTAAAAGTCATCAAGCTCCTCTTGCTAAACGATCTCTTCACTTGAGCAACCCTACCTATAAGTTGAGTAGCAAATGGCTTAAATGAAGCCATAACAATAAAATAGTCTGTAAGATCATAAGGGATAACGTAAGCATTATTCACATTATCAATATTAGAAATCCAAATATGGTCCAACAGGCTGAACCTTGTTAAGACACTATCTATGTTTATATATATATATATATATATATATAAGATATAGTATATATAGATATATACTCTATATATATATATATATATCTATATATTATATATATATATATATATATATATATATATATATATATATATATATATCTATATATATATATATCTATATATGATATATATATATATATATATCTTATATATATATATATATCATACTATTCTATAGATATATATATAGTATATCTATATCTATATATATCTATCTATCTATTATATATCTATATCTAATATAGATATATCTATATAATATATAGTATACACATATATACAGAGAGAGAGAGAGAGATTATTAACCCATAAAGCTAAAAAAAAAAAGGATGATTCTGGTGAAAAAATAACATGTGAGTGAGTATACAAACTTACAGACTGGATAGCAAGGTGAAAAGACCTAAGTAGTGCATAAAATGCAAAGTAGAGTATAAAGACTTTGATACTTGAAAAGATATCATATATAAGGGGTTCAACAGGCTTTAGTGGCATGCATGATTATTTCTATTGTATGAGACATATATGTGCTTCATTGGTTTCATTGGAAAGAGCTTTTCAAGAGCTTTTAACTGATGATAAATTTATTAAAATCTATATAAAAAATTGGAACAATAGAGTAAAAAGCAAACCCAGGTAAAATGGATATCTGGATATCTTTCCTTAAAACACTGCACCGCCGTATTTTCTACATGCTTAATTATATGCATTTAAAAGGGATTTTCAAGAGCTTATATATATATAGTATATATATATATATATATATATATATATATATATATATATATATTGTAATGGACCGCACTTGGTCCTGCAGGATCTCTTAAATGCAAAAAAGGAAATGGGACTGGAATGGCTGGCAGAAATTGAGACAAACAAAGGAGGAAGGAGTAGACAAAACTAGAAAAATGGCCTTCAACTGATTTATTAACATCAATGTTATTGTTTATACATTATATACAAATAAACCTTTGTGCGACTGACTGATGATCATGAAAGCTGTGAACAGAAAAGTAAAAGAACCCTTAACAGAAACATCAAAATTCTTCTTCAAAAGGATTGATTGTAAATGTAACTTGTCCACTAAAATAATATTATTTCTATCAGGTAATCAGAAGATATAAATTACTGGAGCACTGTCTGGCTCCGTGGCACTTATGACGTTAACACTAAAATTTATGATAACAAAACAAAGGTGCCACCAAATTGCATGCAGAATCACTTAATCTATGGGATCTCATGGTGCATGAGATATGGATCAAGACCTTGAATTAGCGGCATTAATAATTAACACTAGGTAGTGTAGCCATGGAACTATAAACATGGAATGGAAATACGAGTATAAATGTACTGACGCTGATTGCCACTGTGGAGCGCCACTGGAAAGGGTGGAGAAGTCTTGCAGATGCTTTATTTCACTCTGTCGTCCTTAATTTTCCGTCGGTTTCAATAAATATAGGCTCATTGGTGTCATGGTAATCATTCTACAGCGAAGTAATATATATTAAATGAAAGGAAGATGCATCTTCTTCGAGTAGGTTGCAGCCAAGAGGCATTCGCGCACGTGTTGGAGGCATCTGTTCTCATGATTGTGCTAGAATCGTCAGGTGGGATATGTAACTCAACAGGCACCGACGTGTCGGTCAAAACGCCGTGATTTATGATGTAACTATTCGCCTAGATCCTTCTAAAACATCCCTGTCGTCTCGGGAATCTGTGACGTTCGCTGGTAGGCCCCGCCCCCAGATCACCGCATATATACGACTGACGAAGTAGAAGAGATCAGATCATCAGTGAGAGACCAGCGGAGATCATCAGAGATCATCAGTGAGAGATCATCAGAGAGAGATAAGAGAAGAAGGATCCGACAAAGGATAAGATAGGAAGAAGGCACACGAGAGTTTGATTGGAATCAGGTCAAGTCATCCAGTTCAGAGAGAGGGCGACAGAGATATTCCGACAGTGAGCAAGCCTTCAGAGGAGAAACGTCCTACAAGAGGTTTTGAGGAGTAACCTGCCCTTCAAGTATCAAGAATATACATTGTTTTCTGCAGTATGGAGTCAAGAAGACTTCTAAAGTTCTACAACTCTCCTTCGTGAAGCTGTCGCTGCGAGTATTGATTTTCGACACCTGCAAAACTGGCCAGCAAGTATTTCATTACCTCACTGTTTTCCCAGTTCACGTATTGTAATATTTTATTTTTGATAAGTAAATAGGAGAAATCGTTCTGCATTTATCTTTGTTAGTAAGCTTGTAAATAAACCTTTGTTTCTGTCTGTGTTTCCTTTTATATTCGTATCCCCAGTTTCAACTGTTGGTGTTGAATCTTTTTGTTTTATTATATTAACGAACCTATATCGGACCACACGGTTTGTAACAATTGGCGACCTTTGGCCAGGGTATTCGGCACAGTAACAGATTGAAACGGGGAGAATATAGAAAGGACCAGAATGAGTGAGATGGTGAAAGAGTTTATTGAGTCTGATAAGCTTCTAGGTCTAGAGGGGAATGATCTCCGTGAGTATGTTGAAAGGAAAGAAAGAGAAAAGTATGAGAGATGAAAGAGCGGCTGAGAGAGAAGTAATGAAAATGCAGCAAGAGAAAGAGAGAAGTAATGAAAATGCAGCAAGAGAGAGAAATGTTGGTAATGCAGCTGGAAGAAAGAGAGAAAGTATGTATGGATGAGCAGGAAGAAAGAGAGAAGAACGTATGCATGAGTTGGAAATCGCTTGGTTAAGGCAAAGTACTTGTAACAGTCAGACAGGCGAGAACGAAAATGCAGCTGATAGTTTGTGTATGAGTGCAGTGTTGAAATTAGTACCAAAGTTTGATGAGGAAGATGTAAAAAAATATTTCATGTGTTTTGAGAAGTTAATGGAAAGAGTAGGTTCTCCTAAAGAAATGTGGACTCTATATTTGCAGTCAGTTTTGAGTGGTAGGGCACTTACTGTGTATAGTTGCATGTCTAAGGAGGAATGTGATGATTATGATATTGGGAAAGAAACTGTTCTTAGTGCGTACAGGTTAGTACCAGAGGCGTACCATAAGAAATTTAGAAGTTTGAGAAAGGACGAGAATATTACGTATGTAGAATACGGTAAGAAGTTAGAAAGGCTGTTTTTTGATTGGGTAACTTCCGCTAAAGTTGAGGATTTTGATAGTTTGAAGAACTTAGTATTGCTAGAAAACTTCAAAGATAACGTATCCCCTGAGATTAAGCTTTACATAGAAGATAGGCGAGAAGTATCTTTTGCAGGAGCAACTAGGTTAGCAGACAAATATAGTTTAACTCATAATCTGAGTGTCAGTAAGAAGCGAAATGATCCTTTGTCTGGTAGAGTACAAAACAGTAAAGGTTTCAGTTCTAGTAATAGCAATGCGAGTAAAAGTGACTATTCCTGTTATGCTTGCGGAAAACCTAGTCATATGTCTAAGGTTTGTAAGAGTAAAATGGCATCTAGTGGCTCAGAATTAACTTGTTTCTGATGTAATGGGAAAGGGCATTTAGCGAGAAATTGTGCAGTAGAAAGGAAGGACGTTAAGAAACCAGTGTCTCTAGTTAACCTTTCATCCAGTAGGAATGATGTGATGAGAGAAACTAGGAAATTTTTTGGTGAATTTCTGTCAGAAGGTGTAGTTTCCTCTCTTGGAGTAGTAGATTCGAGAGAAGTAGTCTTGCTTCGAGACACAGGAGCTGCTGTCTCACTGATTAGGAGAGAGAGTGTGCCAGACAGGGCAGAAATCAATATGGAAGAAAAAGTCATGTTAGGTGGATTTCCGAACACTTGTGTTCTTTGTCCTTTGTTGAAGTTGAACTTAGAAAGTCAGGTAGTGTCAGGAGAAGTGAAACTTGCAGTTGTTGACAGTTTGCCTGTTGATGGCATTGACATTATTGTTGGTAATGACTTGGCTTTATCCAAGAATGTGAATCCTGTTGTGAGTGAGATTCCAGTGCCTGAAATGGTAGTAATTAGGTCAGGTTTAGATACTGACATAGACTATGGTCATAATTTGTTTGTGGATTCGAACGAGTGTGAGTTCGTGGATTCGAACGAGAGTGAGTTCGTGGATTCGAACGAGTGTGATAGAGGTGGCAAGGTTGACCTTGGTGTGAGTGTGGCTGGGAGACCTGACTATCAGTGATAGTGATAGCCAAACGGAAAGTGTAGTTGTCGAGAGTAACATAGTCGATGTAGTGGAATCAAGTAATAGTTAGGGTGATGAATTAGGCACTAACCTTTTGAATAAGGATGAGCTAGTCAAGTTTCAGAGAGAGGATGACACTAACCTGAATTTTTGAGTGTGAACTGGATGATGATCTCGATAATGTGTGTAAGGAAGCGTTTTGTTTAAAGGACGAAGTTTTGTGTCGTTATGTTCATCCTAAGTCAGGTAGTAAAGAGGAAATCACCGAACAATTAGTGGTTCCTAGGAAACTTCGTGAGCTAGTTTTGAAGTTAGCACATGATGAGCAAGGACATTTGGGAGAAAATAAAACTTTCAGGTGTATTAGTAGGGCGTACTTTGGGCCTAAAATGAAGAGGGACGTAAAGAGGTATGTTTTAAGGTGTCATGAATGCAAAATTGCTGGAAACCGAATCAAGTAATTCCCAGAGCTTCGTTGTGTCATATTCCTTTAGTAGGCGAACCTTTTGAGAATGTAGTTATCGATATGGCCAGACTGTTGCCTAGAAGTAAGGGAGGGAGTAAGAGGCTGTAACGCGAGGACCGTAGTTAAACAATTGTTAGATTATTTTTCTAAGTTTGGTCTGCCTCGTACTATACAGAGTGAAAATGGTAGTAATTTTGTATCCAAATATTTCAGGGATAGGATGAAAGAGTTAGGCATTAAATTCGTAATTTCCTAACCTTATCATCCCGAATCACAAGGCATTGTGGAGAGGTTTCATCAAACGTTAAAGAATGGTTTACGAAAACTGTGTAGTAACTTTGAACATGACTGGGAAGAAAAGTTACCATTTGTTCTGTTAGCTTTAAGGTTGGCACCGAACGACACTACAGGATTTAGTCCCTTCGAGCTGGTTTTCAGTCACACTGCTAAAGGTCCTTTGGAAATGTTAAGATGTAACTTAATGATTAAAGAAGGTAGTGAGGACTACATAACTAATCTAGAGTATTATAAAAACAATTTAAGAGATGCTTGGCAACTAGCGAAGGAGAAGGAGGGTGGAAGCCAAGGGTAGACTAAACAGAAACATGATCTTAGAGCAAAAGAGACAAGTTTCTGTGTGAGACATAAACTTTTAGTACTATTCCAGAGAGAAGGTCTCTCTTTATCTTATAAGTTCGTAGGTCCTTTTTCAATTTGGGAAAAGAGGGGAAATCTAAATTATTTGATAGATATGGGTAAGAGTAGAGCAAAGTGGATGCATGTAAATTTGCTTTAGAATTATAAAGAACGCCCTGTGCCGTGGCCACCACCCGTGTTCGTGTTCGTAGTAACAGTGTCACAAAGAGGAATTAGTTTTGAAAAAACGCAAGAGGTGTTTTAGTATTTCCAAGTTTTTTATCAGAGTTCAGAAAATGAAAAATTAAGAGGAAAGGATAATGTTATAGATGACAGTCTCTCTAAAGATTTTTCAGAATGAGTATCCTGACAACCGTTTTCTGTTTTGGCACGAGTGGGTGAGTGAATGGAGAAGTGTGTGTGTTTAACTGAATTAAAGCTTTATGTAGAATTGTTCCCATGCTGTTTGATTCTTGTTTCATTAAAAAAAATAAAATAAGTTGATTTCATTTTTTTTTTCTTTTGGGGGAACGTGTCATGGTAATCGCTCTACACCGAAGTAATATATATTAAAGGAAAGGAAGATGCATCTTCTTCGAGTAGGTCTGCAGCCAAGAGGCATTCGCACACGTGTTGGATGCGCCTGTTCTCATGATTGTTCTAGAATCGTCAGGTGGGATATGGAAATTAACAGGCACTGACGTGTCGGTCGAAATGCCACGATTTATGATGTAACTATTCACCTAGATCCTTCTAAAATGTTCCTGTCATCTCGGGAGTCTGTGACGTTCGCTGGTAGGCCCCGCCCCCAGATCACCGCATATATACGACTGATAAAGGAGAAGAGATCAGATCATCAGTGAGAGACCAGCAGAGATCATCAGTGAGAGATAATCAGAGAGAGATAAGAGAAGAAGGATCAGACAAAGGATAAGAGAGGAAGAAGGCGCACGAGAGTTTGATTGGAATCTGGTCAAGTCGTCCAGTTCAGAGAGAGGGCGACAGAGATATTCTGACGGTGAGCAAGCCTTCAGAGGAGAAACGTCCTACAAGAGGTTTTGAGGAGTAACCTGCCCTTCGAGTATCAAGAATAGACATTGTTTTCTGCAGTACAGAGTCAAGAAGACATCTAAAGTTCTACAACTCTCCTTTGTGAAGCCGTCACTGCGAGCATTGATTTTCAACAGCTGCAAAACTGGCCAGCAAGTATTTAATTACCTCACTGTTTCCCCAGTTCACGTATTGTAAGATTTTACTTTTGTTATGTAAATAGGAGAAACCACTCTGCATTTATCTTTGTTAGTAAGATAAAGAGTGTGAGCTTCAATGGAACCCCTGGAATCGTCACCAAGGATTGGCACTGGCAGAACAGGTTGAGTGGCACTGTTGATCTACTCCAGACATTGGAGTAGATGGCTAGAGCAGAAAGCAGGGCATTCTACCGATGGAAATGGCTAGGGCAATACGCAAATTGGTAGGCCAGGTCAGGCATTATTTATACCTGTTCATTGAAGGGCTGGTTGCATCTGGTTCAGGCTGGATTGATTCTCCTCGGGTCCTTTCATCTTCACTGCTAATCCCCGTAGCTACCTGAAATGGTCATTGAATGCCGGCAGAGGAAAGGGGAAGACAAAGTACAATAGGCTAGCTTGGTTCGAGAGGAGTTTGTGCCAGGCAACAGTCATGCAGGTGTGAGGGGGTTGGAGTCATGGACGCAGAAGGCTTTAACAACAATGGTGAGGGCAAAAGTGATCAGGTAGATGGACTAGGACAGGTCAGTCAGACCTCGATGTGGGATGTGTGACTTTTCTTGACTCGGAAGGCAACTGGCTGCTAATGGCTTCAGTCAAATTAGATCTGGGACCGTAATACAAAGGACTACAATGGAAACGGGGGCTCTGGTCCCTGAAGTGCAGGTGACCCTATTTAGGATTCGGCTAGACCTGACGAGGGGGTGATAGAAAATAAATCATATTGACATGTCATTAAAGTAACATTGGGATATTTTCCATATTCGCTTCATTGTTAAGAGACAAAATGAGAAGAGGCTAAGTAAAAAATATTAACATTTATTGATCGCCTTGTCTTTCCAGTATCATTCATTTTTAATTATTTGCTAGAAGAGCAGCCATTTCACCCCCACCTGTAACAGCTTGGGGGATTGGCATGTCTGTTCTGCCTTAACAATGTGGGGGAAAATAATCTGTTAACGACTAGACCTAGCATAGGGTAAGAAGGGCAGGTCGTAGGGGTTATATAGGCTTCTTGGTGGGCTTTAGGTACTCCTAGCTTTAGACCTCTTTTCCCACAAATCTGGCTGTGTTTTTGCATCTTTCCAGACAATGCCGTAGGTCGTGTGTGATCCTAGGCCACTTGAAAATACCCTGATTCGCTCTCAGTCTACACCAGCTACTCCATCGGGCAGATGTACGTACTCACCTCTGACTGACTTGAAGTCAGCCCCTTTGTTTCGTCATCGCTAGTTGGAGCCTCCTCAGTCATCACAGTATATGTGCGAGCCACTAAGGACTAAAGGTACGTCTCAAAAGTGCAAAATCCAACCAGCCCTATTTCTCTAAGACGAATCTTGCTATTCCCATTTTCAAATTTCCCTTTCATAACTCTTCTACTGAACGTCCTTTGCACACCCTCATGGCACGTGCCACCCCTGTGACCTGTCCAAGATTAAGATCTTCATTGACCATTTCATTTAAGCACTAGAGTTCCTCCCATTGTGTGTGATTAAGGATAAACACCCTCCAGAGTGCATTAACTGTAATATTGTGCAAGAACCTTTTATTCTATGTGTGTAATTTGGGAACTCATTCCCAGATTGAGCCTGCTGAGTCCGTGCTCTCCGTCTCCTCGCAAGTGCTTTCTTACCGCTAAGTATTATCAATTTGGAAACCATCATTGCAGTAGATGTTGATTTTGGCCAGTTTTTCCATATTGTGAAAGATAAGAGTGTTCCAGATAGTACACGGCCTCTCTCCACGTGGCATACCTGCCTTGCCTTTATCTCAGGCCATTCAATGTTGCTTGTAAATAAATGTAAATTAGATTAATCCGCTGAGTTTTCAATGGTGACCTTGCATTCCCTTTAACAATTTTCTAAGGTAAGTCATAAGTGCTCCATTTTTCCCTATTTTTTCTTTTTTCCCTTACGTTTTGGAACAAGGCCCCCAAACGTAAATATATATATATATATATATATATATATATATATATATATATATATATATATATATATAAATTAGGGATTTTTGAGGTCAAATAATACTCGTTTAAACAAAATGAAACAAAACAACTAACTGGCAACTTAACCTACCCGTGTTCCGTTGCATATCCTCTCGGGAGTTAGCTGAAAGACAGACTAGGCCAGATAAAATCCTGTGGCTACAAAAATATACTTTTTATTTCCCAAAATTAGCTAACATAAAATGGAATAAAATTAATTAACTCTGACTCAAAAGAAACGTTAAACTATAATATTCCTCTCAAAATCATATTTAAGTAAGTACCCCCTCTTCCCCTAAGTGTCCATACATTAATATTTTATTGATAGTCAAAACCAGTCAGAGAATAAAGCCATGGGTAACTTCGAATCCATCTGGAAATAAAGAGACCATAATTATGACATCACTTAGATATTAAAGTTAGTCAATAAAGAATGTGTACCGCACCCCACTTTTCTTTCTCCAGACACAAGTAATCATCACTTCAAACGTTAACTTTTCCAAAGTTCTCTCTTATGTTACCGATGGACCTGCAACACCTCCTCCAGGCGTGTACCACACTCTGTCAATCACAATCAGTGAGTCCCCCCTTAGCACTTGTTCTCCAGATTAAATGTCATTTTCTGTTCATTACGAACACACACACACTGATTGGCATACAATAGGTAAGCATGCTTCATGCCTGAAACTCGTGATCTTCAAGGCGTGTTACTGACCACAAAGTGCACTGGTAAGCTATCCTGTCTGTTTTTCATTTCAGCATCTTCGAGGAATCCAGCATTTTGCACCTGTCTCTAACCAGCAAGAGCTAAGGTTAACAAACCATTACTGTGCCTTTAAGATATATATATATATATATATATATATATATATATATATATATATATATATATATATATATATATATATATATATAGCTTATTGCAGTCACAAGCTCAAGAGGGGACAGAAAGCAATCCATGGAGATCAGGAGTGTGGAGACGCAATTTTCCCATGACCTATTGTCAAACATGTCAGCCCATGAATTTAATTAACAGAAGGCTATAAAATTTATTTATTGTGAATTTTTTATATTATTCTTGAAAGGTGAGTTGACTTGAGAGTGTTAACTCTTCTAGTTATATATGCATACATACATGCATACATACATATATATATCTATATATATATATATATATATATATATATATATATATTATATATATATATATATATATAGGGTGTCCATAAAGTCTTTCCCGGATTTCAGACCTTTATTACGCACATACCATGTTAGGTAGAGGTATAAGGTTTTCTTCAATTTCAACAATGACTAGTTTTTTTACATTACTAATAAATTTCAACATGTGCCCCCTTTGTTGCCTGGAGTACATCTAAGTGAAATTCTATCTCACGCCAGGTATTCTCCAACATCTCTATAGCTACCGTTGCTAGAGCTGCTGTTTTCCTTGCTTTTAAGGTCTCAACATTATGTACTGGTGTACTGTACACTTTATTCTTGATATAATCCCATAAGAAAAAATCAAGAGGGGTAATGTCTGGTGAACATGGTGGCCATTCTGTCGCACACAGCAATGAATGCATCACTCACACAGGGTCTACCGCTTCCCTTATGGTCTTCGACACTTCCAGTTGCTGTGAACTTTTTATACCAGTCTTTATACTTTTAACATTTGGTGGATCTCGTCGATACTCATTTCTGATTCTGAACTGGTATTGACCTGCAACAGGTGATTTTGTTTCGTGGTACCATAACACACACTGGGCTTTCTCCTGCAATTGCACCATTTCTGCTATTCTTGACTCAGCTGGCAGATAGAGTGATCACAATGGCATCTATAGGGAAATAAAAGAAACTTTAGTAATTGCTCAACAGAATGTGAAGTTGTACGGTCATATCCACAATAATTTTAAAGTTATTAATTTTATTAATCAGGGAATGACCTTATGGACACACTGTATATATATATATATATATATATATATATATATATATATATATATATATATATATATATATATATATATATATATATTTCCACAAAAGTTAACACTCGCCTTTCAAGAATCATATGAAAATTCATGATACATAAATTTTATCATCTCCGGTTAATTAAATCCATTGGCTGACACTTTTGCCGGTAGGTCATGGGAAAATTGCCCCTCCACACTCCTCCTGATCTTCCTGGATTGCTTTTTATCCTCTCTTTGGCTTGTGACTGCAATAAGCTTCTTATTCCAGATTACTGCTGAATTCGGCCCCCAGCCCCAATTAAAGGCAGCTACACCTTATGAATGGCCAAACCTCGCTGAATAGGAGAAAGTTTGTGGCATCTAACTGACTTTAACCAGACAGCGGCCACTTCTAACTACTTTTTTCTGAACAGCCCTCACCCAGAGAGAAAGCGAGAATCAAGAGCCTGTTATCCTTGGTGGTAATAAATACTCCTACATCGCCAAAATTCAAGATGCCAACGAAGTTACATCTCCTGACCCCTGCTCCTTCAGAGCTGCCCATATCCCTATGGCTGAATACTCAGTCCTTATATCTTGATGCAGGGCCAATTACCCTTTTCCCCTCCCTATTGGTACGACTACAAGGAGCCATCTTTTCAGAATTAAAGTATAGCAAAAGGAATCTGAGGTTGTCCCATTCACTTAGCTTTTTCTTCTGCTAAATGTTTCCATTTCAAAGTGCAATTCTTTCATAGACCTGACCTGTCATATCAAACTTGTGTCATAGCTTACTCAATAGTGTTTTATGAAAAGAGGATTTTTGTTGCCCTCATGCACTAGCTTTTTATCCTCGTTATCACTGTTAACTCATCAAGTGACTGTATGCCTTTCTCTGATTGCAGAAAGGAGTACTTGGTGCAGTGGACCCTACTTCCATGACTGTATGCTTGTTTGTTGCACAGAGGACATCCCCTTGCAACTTTTTGAACTGTGTCATTGAAGTGAATTCCCAGCACCCATTTAACATCTAATATTCATTTTAATTAGAATACAAAGTCCCATTCTATCACAAGGAAATTTCTCTGTAATCAAAGATCAGGCATCTTGGATGGCAAACACCAATTTACTGATTTCTCAAAAACTTGCAATATTTTCTGTGAACATGATATGAGTAGATTTAAAGCTTCAATTGCGGAAATTATATGTTCCCACGAAGACTTTCTTCTTGAAGGCTGCAATCACAAAATCTAGTGCAAAGGAAACCTTTCCATTTGCAGGAACAGAAGCCCTTGTACATTTTTTACACCTGCATCAAACTGTGTATTCCTCTGGCAAAGGGTTGTGCCCAACAACAGGAAGTAGTAACTCATTATCCAACACACATCCAAATGATTTTGGATCTGGCTTTCAACATTAGTCTCAGACACAAAGCATTTTCTTAGTTGCAATGCATGCTCTGAGGATGTGAGCCTTGATCGCTTCATTAGTTGGAGGAAATTCATTGCCTCCCTTACTGTGGAAATATAAATGAGACTGCAACTCATTCATTGTCTGAACTGCTGTACCTTTCTAGAGAATTTGAACCAAGCATGCCTCAGCTTTTGCCAAACTCTCAGACAATTTTGGCTCATGAATGTGGTGGCCAAACTCAGCCAAAAATTGTTCTGGGTTTGCCTTTAGAGCAGCTGGTTTTGTTCCAACTTTGCTGGTATAATCACTTCCAGTCAAATGATGCACTGCAGGTAACACAAATCAGAGTGACCCAAGCTATACAGCCATAGTATGAAGAGGTAAGAACCTTGTTGAGTCACCAAAAACATCTGACCCACAGTTGTTGGAGACAATTGGCTTGAAAGGTGGAGAAATGATATAAAAGGAGGATAATAGCATCACTGTCTGATGAATGCACTACAATGTGGTAATGTTGTACTTCAGGGAGTTTGCAACATGCTGAGCAATTCTTTCATCAGCTTCCTCCATGTGGGAATGAAGTTCAGACATTCCATTCCTCTTGCATTGATTGTAGACTTGAATGGTTTCTCATGTTTGATTTCACCAGCCACCACGTGCTGTGCATTTGTCAGAGAAACAGCTACTGCATCATGCAACAGGACTTCTAGCCTCAGCTTGTCTTTGAAGACCCCCAGAGCATGTACATATCCACTGGAAGAGGTGTGTCTCCAAGAGCTTCACTTAGTTCTATTGGACCTTGTGTTGATCGTCGTTTCCTTTCGCAGTCTTTAATGGAGTGAAGATTATAGGAGTAAAAAAAATAGTCAAGTCTCTGAGCAAATTTGGAAGATCATCTCACATATTCAATTACTTTCTTGCAGAGATCGTCTAAAGTTTTCAGTCCCTGAAGTTTGATCCTTTGAACGATGGCCTCATATAACATCAATAATCGACTCCAGACTTCAAACTTTGATCCTCGAAATTGGGCTTCTTGTCCTCCTCTGTAAGATTCTTTTCAAGCTGTTGTATTAGAGTGTTTTTCTGAACTTTCTTCATGAAACCATCTTCGTCAAATAAATACTGCTCTTGGGACACATCATAAGGTAATACTGATTCAATTGGTATGCCTCTTCCAAGAAAGTAATTAAATATGAAAGACGATCTTCCAAATTTGCTCAGAGACTTGATTATGTTTTTGACTCCTATGATCTTCACTCCATCCAAGACTGGAAGGAAATGATGATCAACAAAGGTCCAATAGAACTAAGTGAAGTTCTTGAAGATACACATCTTCCAGTGGCTATGAACATGTTCTGGGGGTCTTCAAAAAACAAGCTGAAGCTGGAAGTCCTGTTGCATGAGGCAGTAGCTGTTTCTCTGACAAATACACAGCACGTGGTGGCTGGTGAAATCAAACATGAGAAACCATGCAAGTCTACAGTCAATGCAAGAGTAGTGGAAATGCCTGAACTTCATTCCCACATGGAGGTTTGCTTGTATGGTGCTTTTTCTCTCACTCCTCAATGGAATGGCCAGTAATCGAACCAGCGGCCACTGAGGTGGGATACAAACACCATACCAACCATGCCACTGAGGCACTTTCCCACATGGAGGAAGCTGATGAAAAAATTGCTCAGCATGTTCAAACTCCCTGAAGTACAACACTGGCTGTGTTGTAGTACATTCACCAGACAGTGGTGTCATCATCCTCCTTTTATATCATTTCTCCACCCTTCAAGCCAATTGTCACCAGCAATCGTGGGTCAGAAGTGGTTTTGGTGACTCAACAAGGCTCTTACCTATTCATGCTATGGTTGTACAGCTTGGTTCACTCTGTTCTGTGTTACAGTGCCTCATTCGACCACAAGTGACTATACCAGCAAAACTGGAACAAAACTAGTTTGAAAAAAAATAAAAGGCTGTCAACAGACTATAATGGATGCACATATGACAATGCTGCAGATTTATTTGTCACGTGGCGGGAAGTCTTGGACGCACGGACAGGTAACATATCAAGCAGTCAGTCAGACTGTAATGGAATTCGCCTGAAAATAATATGCATGGTAATTACCACCTCTTTCTCCACGAAATGTTAGGAAATACGCGTACACGATGATGTGAGTAAGATATGTATTATTTGTATGGAATATATACCTCAACGCTGATGTGAATGGATTTGCTCAGTGGCCCACTAAAGTCTTTCGGGCTCACGTTTGGGTAATATGAATGATGATATGGGAATAGTTATTGGACTCCTTATCAAAAAAAAAATAAATAAATAAATAAATAGATAAAAATAAATAAAAAAAAACTAACACAAATGAATGTGATAAGCAGTACGTGAACCACAAGACGCTTTTCTCCCACTCACGTGAGGGGTGCATGGGGGTTTGATGACCATGAACCTAAACAACCTGTTTGTTTTTTCTGGTTCTTCCACTACTCATCAAACAGAACTTTTAATAAGCTAAAAAATGAGCCATTGCTCAAATCTGTGCGAAATCCCATTATTTTACAATTTAATTTCAAAGTAGCGTCTAGGTACTTCAATGGAGAGCGCCATTTCTCCTAGATTCGAACATGTTGCCATCTGGCTGATTAGTACCGATGACGTGGTGCCGTGGTCGCCTCAATAACGAGAGCAGTGAAGCACGCGTATTGTAGAGTATTCGTCATCGGTATTGTCCTCGTGTTTTAGGTCAATTGTCAATCAAATAGCATCAATTATGCCAACTTGTATGGCGTTTGGCTGCGCCAATACTTCTGGCAAGTGTCCAAAAGGCATATCATTCCACAGGATTCCGTCAAATAGAGAGAAATCAAGCCGCTGGCTGATGGCTCTTCGAAGGGAGGATATCAACATAAAATCTTTCAACCTGAGATGCAAACCATTATCTGTTCGGACCATTTCTTGCCAAAAGATTTAAAAGATGACATTAAGGAGCAGGGTAGCCTATTAGGTATGGCTATGAAATTTATTTATATATGTTTTGTGAACTTAATTTCCCTCTGAACAGACCACGGTACCGACGAAGATAGGGCGACTATCTACCGCTATCTATACTATGGTGCCCCCACTTGTATGCATTTGAATTTAAATTTAGTCTTGCCATTTGCCATGTGCATGGTGTGATGGGGTGAACGGCAGTTTTCTAAGCGTGTGTATGTCCATGAATTGATGAGGGCCTTCACTTGGTCCTTTTTAACTAGTTTAATTTATGGGGTTTTAGAATTTAGGGCTGTGTATGCCTAACTAGGCATACTTCAGGCTACCTCTTTATCTACCATTTCAATCATATATTTTCTGCTGACAAATACAAACTAAAAAGGATATTATCCAAAGATGCTGTTCCCTCGGAATAGTTCCGCCTGTCTGAGCCGACCGCTACATGACGTCACTCATGACAGATGAGCCACACAAAATGGCGGCGCCCATGGTGCAATAGAAAATTGGTTGTAAAGAATAAGAAAACGCCCCTTTCAAAAAACTTTTTTTACCAGGGGTACTTAAATAGAATAATACTTCATATGGAACAGCTAAAATGCAACCATAAGTTCCCCTTTAAATAAAAAGTTTTCCTTTATTCATAGACTTGCACAAGAAAAGATATTTTCGTGTGATGTTATCTAGCAATACTTCTTAAAAGGGAAAAGGAAAAATAAATGAATGAAAATTCGAGGTAATGGGCTCCTACTGCCTCCTTAGACGTAATCCTTTTTGAGGATTAGCTTTAATGCATTTTTTGCCTAATTCTTCCCTACTTCTTCCTACTAGTCTGCAACGTGGAGGCAGAGAGAGAGAGAGAGAGAGAGAGAGAGAGAGAGGAGAGCAACCAGACTCGCTCTGCTAATGTTAAACGATGCAAAATCGTATTTGCGTGCTAAAATAAAAACCAATCTATGAGCGGTCTGTACGCCTAACTAATGGAATCTCTTTCTACAAGATTTTGGCGATTTCGTTTGTGCAAAGGAAACCTGGCACTGTATCCTGGTAATTATAACACTTCCTAGCTACCTCGTGCTTTCATGCATAGTACAGAAAAAACTAATCTTTTTCCTACCTCTAACTGAAATTGTGGCAGTCAAAATTTGGTTTTACTTTTAACAATAAATACCTAAAACTTGAATAACAACTCCGTACCTGTTGTGGGGTGTTTCTTTCCTTTGCTCATATGGGCTTAATGGCGCTGGGATTTCAGGTTAATTTTTTCTAGTGAAATCAACTCTAGCAGTTGCTAATTGTTGACCTCAAGACTGCACTGATTGAGAAATTCTTCGCATGGTCGCCACTTTCATAAATCTAGACTCTTCTTGCTTGCACAACAATTAAACGCATCTGACTTAATCAAAAGGAAAGCCTTATGAGGTCTAGTTCATGATCAGAATTTACGGCTTAGGGTCGAGATTAGATTTCAAGGGTAGATGTAAGGGGAACGCTAAGGATCAAATTTAAAGGGAATATATTTACAAGTTAATTACTCAATGTATTCACAGGCACCAAAAGGACGCTGGACTCTCAAGGTCCAACTTATTACCTGAAAGAACAGTTGCTTGTAGCACTGGGGTCACGAGATCAGATTGCTGACACGTGCTGAGGACTTGGAGTGCTGATATGGATGTATGGCCAGAGTATTAGGATAAAGAGGAGCCCCTCTCACAGCAGGGGTGAAGGTGATAGGATACCTGAAACAAGGTATTTCTCTATAAATATACGTGCAACACACAAAGGACTTATTAAATGCGGTGATGCTGCCAAAATCTTCCGACTTGCTTAATATAAATCTTAAGTTCTCAGAATGCCCTCAAAGGGCAAGAAATGACTGAGTTTCTTCACAGAAGTTATTGTATTGAATGGGAAGGTGTGAAACACAGACACCGAATTCTCTTAGAAACTGCTAATACTGAGAGGTCATTCAAGCATTGATCACTAGCTAATCACATACAAGGAAACCACATGCAGCGCTTAAATTAGATTAGCTTCATAGAACAGGGGAGCACTGGTGTAGGGGGAGGGAATGACAATAGCTATGAACGTTTCCACAGGCAGAGAAATGGAAAAAAAAAATACAGAAAGAGAGACAAAAGTGACTGCCAACTACACCCGTACTTTACTGTCCTTGGTTGCTGGTCTCCGCTTCTTATAGGTAGGTCTAACTTGCAGCCACGTGGAACACAAGAGGGGACAAGGGGGCAGCCTTGCAGAAAAGAGGAGTTCTGAACTTGCTAGGTCTGGGGAGCGTCTGAGAGCAAATTTCTCTCGGTGACTTCTTCTGGCTAAATCTTGGCTTTTGGGAGCTAGTGCCGGCGGTTTCTCCAAAGATTGAAGAGCGGCAGAACAAACTAAGGGAGAGATGCGCGGGATAGAGAGAAAGAGAGGCTTTTGTGATTTTACATCTGTTATTTTTACGTTACTGAGTGGCAAACTGGGGAAAATATAAAATAATATAAAACCCTTTAATCATCCCTTATCTCCTGCTATATATTATAGTTCCCTATGCAAACATGGCTAAAACAAGGATAAATGAAATGATAATGTTCAGTTAATCTTGCGACATAAAATGGAAGAAATAGGAGAAAAAGAGACGTAGCTGGCACACGAACAGATTTCGTCAATCTTAATAATTCTTGTGATTTGGGTAAATTGTACATGAAGACTAGTTAGAGTGGAATAGGTTGTTTCTCTTTTTTTTCTTTTTTTTTTTGTCACTGCCTTGTTTTAATTATTTATA
The DNA here is from genome assembly GCF_015104395.2 of Macrobrachium nipponense. Taxonomy (NCBI): domain Eukaryota; kingdom Metazoa; phylum Arthropoda; class Malacostraca; order Decapoda; family Palaemonidae; genus Macrobrachium; species Macrobrachium nipponense. The sequence goes on from NC_087200.1 coordinate 43,369,751, forward strand.
AATCTGTGCCACATTTTCACACAGGAGGACGAAGATAAATATTTGGAAAATTAAAAACTTGATGGAAATAAAATGGAGAGCTATTATGTAAACATGAACACGCACAATCACACACACACACGCACACACACACATATAAATATATATTATATATATATATATATATATATATATATATATATATATATATATATATATAATTTGTGTTTGTACATGTATGCATAAAATGTTGGCACGCTTAACCGTAAACAACATATACTTTTCTAAAAATGCCACATCAACGAAGACTGACATCAATCAACTAACAGCATTTTATTTTAGTAAATAAATGCTGACCCAATGAGAAAGCGGGGCTTTTTTAATATCCCGGCGATTCCCGCATAAAAAAAAGCAAAAGAAAAAAACACCCCAATGCTAATTACGAGGGACTCGTCTATATGCAAAAAAAGGGAAGACAAGAAAAAAAAAAAAAGGCATTCTTTCGTCACACCCAGACGCAGAAGGGAGGTAGCTGGGCTGAGACTTGTTGGGGCGCGGGTGGTGAGAGAGAGAGAGAGAGAGAGAGAGAGAGTGAGAGAGAGAGACGAAGGGGGTATGGTGCAGGTGAAAACGATGATCTTATACTAATACTAATTTCAGAATCTTTGAAAACAATATACTTTTAGTTATAAACATAAATATAAAAGGTTTAGTTTATATGCAAGTACATAAATGCATATAACTAAAATGTTAAATTAATGATAACAGGAAACGGGATGTATATTATTATTATTATTGTCATTATTATTATTAAGAAGATGAACCCTGTTCATATGGAACAAGCCCACAGGGTCCATTGACTTAAAATTCAAGCTTCCAAAAAATATGGTGTTCATCTGAAAGAGAAGGTGAAATTGGGAAACACAGAGAGAGTATATCAGTTCTTTCTTAGAAAAACAGACAAATTAACAAATTAATAAATAATCAAATCAAGAGAGCACGGAATAATCTATATATATATATAATATAGATATATATATATATAGATATAGATATATTTATATTGTATGATACTATATATATATATATATAGATAAATATATTATATTATATATAATTATATATAGATATATATATATATATATATATTATATATTATTAGTATACTATATATAGTATATATCTATATATATATATATATATATATACTATATATATATATATATATTATTATATATATATATATGTGTGTAGATACATATATACCGCAGGTATATATATCACGAGAGAAGCGGCTCCGGACAGGAGAGTCTCTGTATCTACCCCGATTCCAGGAGAGAAATAATTGAATCGAAAATTTTTGTGACCTACTTCTGAGTTACGGTACGGCCGTCAGAATGATTCATTTTCCCCTCTCCCAATTATTTACAATCGGAAAATGAACTCACTGAAATTTGATAGTGAAATGAAATTTGCTCCCGGCGAGGTTGGCATATTTCTCCTTGCCAGGGTTTGATGATCATTCTACAGAATGTGAGAAGGAATTTCGGAGAAAGGGAGTCTGACTCTTTTCATAATGTGCCTGTATCATTCTTATGCTATTCAGGAATAGGATTTCTATTTTCTGTTTCTTGCAATACTTATAAATATCCTAATGTTGGTAAGCACACATTTGTTAAGAATGACTTCATAAATTTCTGCCATAAACTTCCGAAAATTTTTTTGTTTGTGTTCGTTAGTAGGAAATCGTAAACACAATCTGCATTGAAAGTTCCAGTGAAACCTTTAAATAATAGACGAACAAAATAGCTTCTATGTGGAATTTTGAAACAACTTCACAATTGGTTTTTTAAGGGCAACAATATTGAACATTTCAAGGTTTGCAGTTTGCATTCATACTCTTCGGATGTTGCAGACATCTCTGTGGGCTCAGTGAATTCAGGATCTCTCGAAACTGGAGAGAGACAAGATCCTATAGACGTCTCTTAAGAATCATTAGTCACCAACTTCATCATATCATAACTATCATATCGAAATTTCATAATCACATGACTTACTAAAATGGGAAATTTTAGTTCTTATAAGTCACTAATATGAATCTGATTTCAAATGAGTCACTAAAATAGCGAAATTTGAGTTGAAATGAGTCACTAAAATAATGAAATTGTGCGTCACATGAGTCACTAGTGAAATTTAAGTTCACAAGAGTCACTGAAATAGTGAAATTTGATTTCACATGAGTATTTAAATGGTGAAATTTGACTCACAGGAGTCATTGCAATAGAGAAATTAGAGTTCATATGAATGATTAAAATGGTGAAATTTCAGTTAGATCCGGAAGAAGATTCGAGAAGGTCCTCGTAAGCTATCGCTGCATATATCTTTTAATATATATTTACATTTACGTTTTTGTGAATTTGTTCACCATAACAGTTTATATATTTTAAATATATATTTCCATATTTTCATTATTACAAATTTAGTCAATATAACCGTCATAGTCATCATGTCTTAATTTATTGACTTTGGCTTAACCCTTTCTTAGTCTACCAGCCGCCAATAATTCTTCAACCCCCTACCCAACATTATCCTCCAACCCCCCCCCCCCCCCACCCCCCCCCCCAACTCAAACCCTCCCCGCCTCCGCTCCGGCCGTTTCCTTTCAAGAGATCGAACTTGTCGGGCCGAAGACACCCCTCACTTGGGAAAGTTTTTTTTTTTTTTTTTTTTTTTTTTTTTTTTTTTTTTTTTTTTTTTTTTTTTTTACCATCGGTTTCCTTAACAGTCCTTGAAGAGTTTTTATCTACTCCTGAGATGTTTTCTTTTCCTCTTGATTCCTCTCCCTGTTTATCCTTGACCTCGAAGGCCAAGTATCGTTACTCCTTCAGCCATTAAGATAACTTCTTGACACAAGAGGAGGAAGGGAAGGAGGAGGCAGTTATTTTTGTCGTGAGGTCTTCGGGTCTCTGTCTCTCTCTCTCTCTCTCTCTCTCTCTCTCTCTCACATACACAAACATACAAACAGACACACACACACACACCCCTAATGTAGTTTTCTTGAAATATTGATAAGAGAGAGAGAGAGAGGCACTGAAGCATAATCAAAATCTTGAGTAATTTCTGAAAATAGAGAAGTTCTCAAAATTGGATTTAAAGATGAGAGAGAGAGAGAGAGAGAGAGAGAGAGAGAGAGACAGACATACATACAGACAGACAGACAGACAGACAGAGGAAACAGATCTTACGAACTCGATGTTCTTAACAAGAAATTGTCCTTAATTCTTCTAAAATTAACATATTTTTTTCTAATCACGATACAAATTTCCGCTGCCGTTTTAAAATGGTCACGCTTAGCTGACCTATGGGTGTTCGTTACCTGGTTTTAATACCGCAAGGTCCCGCAAAGTTGAGCTCTTGGCTTAAATCTATCAGATTGAATCTATCCTTGTAAGGGAGCCTTCCCGGAAGCTGAAAAAATATGTTAATTATCCCATCTATTTATTAAGAGGCTTTAAGATGCCCGGGGACAATAAGTGAAGCTTTATTTTTCAACATATTTGATGATAAACAAAAGACCAGTGGCGCAAATATATTTTGTAGTGAAGATGATAGGATACTATTGCTATTCTTACATGTATAATTTTCATTACAAAGTATGTAATAAGAATGATATATTTTGGGAGAGCAATGATAGCTTGCCATATTCACCACAAATATATATATAATATATATATATAGATATATATATATATATATATATTATATATATATATAGATATATTATCTATATATATATATATATATATATATATATAATATATATATTTATATATTTATATATATATATATATATATATATGTATATATATATATATATATATATACAAGGTGTGACAAGAGTTCATGCAAATATTTTGAGAAATGAAAGAAAATGTCATTCTGAGCAGAAAATGTACTGTAAGCATATGTATTTTAAGGCGTCGTATGTCGGTGAGGTGGATTTTTTAAATAACCGTTATTCTTAAAAGACCAATTAAAATACCGCACACGGGATGTCGGAGTACGTACAACTATAGGGAGGGGCAGAGGGGAGGGAACAAGGAGTTGATCAGGTCACTTGTTACTCTAAGCAGCCTACTTTTCCTCCAAGAGCGTGTTCGGGTTACAAGTGTCAGATTCCTTATTCTTTTTGTGAGCAAGAAACTGGAGACAATACCTTACTGTTCCATTAATGTGGAATATGCAGATATGAGGTTTATTTATGTGTTGTGCAACAGTGAACTCCACTGTTATATGAAAAATAAAAAAAGGAAATCGGCAATTAGGCCGACCTGAATAAAATACTTCCAAATTATATGTATCCTTCAATACGAACCAAGTGAAAATATGCATGTATCATAGAAACCTTCTCCATCTCCGTTAATGGTATTCACTGGACTCCGATAAAGAAGAGAAAAGCAGCCGAATGGAGTCTCCCCTTCTTCAAGGACAGGCCTATTCATTACACACAGATCAAAGGTTTAAAACAAATTATAAAAAACCTCCCTTTCTCCATCAACAGTGTTCATCACACATCAGTCGAAGGAAAAACCTCGCCTAAGAAACTGCTTTCATCGCTGTCAGATGAAAAAGACTTTCTTGATATGTAAGGCTATCATGAAAGTTAGATTAAGGTGAAGCCTATTCACAGGTGATTTACTAATTGAAGGTACTGTAATGTTACTTTTTCAAAAACCTGCGAGAAAAAAAAAATCGTAATTAAAAGACTATCAACCCAGTTGCCTAATGCATTTCATCAACCCTTCCCCACATATACCTGAATACTCAGACATTGTGTACGCCATCTTGGCCGAGAGCAGTGCTAAGGAAAAGCAGTTATTTCAAAAATTCACCTCACTTACAAACAAAACCTTAAAATGTGTATGTTAATAGAACATTTTCTACTTTCAATTCTCGAAGTATTTTCATAAACTCGTGTTACACCCTGTATATATATATATAATATATATATATATATATATATATATATATATATATATATAATAAATCATTATAAACTTCTTGTCCCTCAGTATACAATGTGGGGATGTGACCTTCTGGAACTCGTAAAAAAAATGACCTTGTAGCGATGATGTTTATAATAAACAATAATCTACGGCTGAAGGCCGATGTTACTGAAAAGGAGGAATTTAGAAAACTCTGGACTCTTGCTTAAATTAACTATAGTTACATTTAAATTCCATGAAGGGCCAGAAATTAATTGAAGGTGGTTGTTTGCAGCTCCAACGGAACACGTGACTGGGAAATGACCCAGACCCAAGAGATAGGAATTTGTGCAAAGCGGGTTATTTAAAAGCATGCGTTATTTCAAGGGTTCCCAATATATCTCCCACAATCAGGCACAGCATTTGTCTGCAAAGAGATTGCATTCTAGCATACCAAGGCGAGGGACAAGAGGGAAAAGTTACTCATTACTTGCTCTTAGCATTACATATTAAAGCTCAGTGAAGGGTGTTATAAAATGACTGGGTGCTTATACAGGAAGGAATACTACATTGCTGAATTAACTAGGGGGATGTTTAATATCATTACTAGTATCACAAAGGAATTAATCACAGCATTGAACCAAAATTGGGGAGTGACAAGCTGAAGAAAGAAGGGGGGAATGTCGCCTTGTAAGGATGAAAGGAAATGCAGACAAGAAGCAAAAACGATTCACTGACTGTACTAGAAATTACATCTCACTGTACCTGGAAATCCTTGGTCTGGTTGTCTTCTCATCTGCTAATATTTCTGTGCATTATGGTCAGTATTAGAACAATTGTGGGATCCCCAGAGGGAGCAGGAGAGTGAAAGGGGTGAAGTGGAATTTGCAGGTTCTGAGAAAGTTGGAGAAAGAGTTGCTGTGGCGCCGTCCTTTTAAAATAACGGGCTGGAGATGCCCCTCCCAAGATTCCTCAGACCTTACCTTACCTTACAGACCTTACCATCTTGTTCGGGTTGCCCCACATGGTCCACCCTCAGTGTGAGGCACCTCTAATGTCTACCAGAGAGTTGCTGGTACATCTTCCGGTATATTTTGCATCTTCCAATCTTGGATGGTCTGGGATGCAGTTTAGATATTTGTCGAGCTTATTCTTAAACACATCTACGCTCACTCCTGATATATTCCTCAGATGAGCTGGCAACGCATTGAATAGACGCTGCATTATCGATGCTGGTGCGTAGTGGATTAATGTCCTGTGTGCTTTCCTTATTTTTCCTGGTATAGTTTTGGGCACTATTAATCTACCTCTGCTTGCTCTTTCTGATATTTTTAGTTCCATGATATTTTCTGCTATTCCTTCTATCTGTTTCCATGCCTGAATTATCATGTAGCGTCTCTTCTCCTTTCTAGACTATATAATTTTAAGAATTGTAGTCTTTCCCAGTAGTCTAGGTCCTTAACTTCTTCTATTCTAGCTGTAAAGGACCTTTGTACACTCTCTATTTGTGCAATATCCTTTTGATAGTGTGGGTACCATATCATATTGCAATATTCAAGTGGACTACAAACATATGTTTTATAAAGCATAATCATGTGTTCAGCTTTTCTTGTTTTGAAGTGCCGTAACAACATTCCCATTTTTGCTTTACATTTTGCCAACAGAGTTGCTATTTGATCATTGCATAACATGTTCCTATTCATCATCACACCAAGGTCTTTAACTGCTTCCTTATTTGTGATGGTCTCATTATTAGGTCCCTTATATGCATATAGCTTTCTTTCTCTGTCTCCATAATTTATTGATTCAAATTTATCAGAGTTAAATACCATCCTATTTACCTCTGCCCAATCATATACTTTGTTAAGGTCTCTTTGTAGAGCGTTCCTATCTTCATCACAAGTAATTTCTCTACTTATTCTTGTGTCATCTGCGAAACTACTCACTACCGAATCCTTAACATTATTGTCTATGTCTTCAATCATAATAACAAACAGTATTGCAGCTAAACACCGTACCTTGCGGTACACCGGATATTACCTTGGCTTCATCCGATTTCTCGTCGTTTGCAATAACTATCTGTTTTCTGTTGTGTAAAAATTCTTTTAACCATCTTCCTACTTTATCCACGATATTGTGTTTTCTAATTTTCTTCGCTAATATATTATGGTCTACTTTATCAAAAGCTTTTGCAAAGTCTAAATAAACCACATCTGTTTCATTTCCGCTTTTCATATTTTTGAATATGTTCTCACGGTGGACTAACAGTTGGGTTTGTGTACTTTTTCCGGGTACGAAACCATGTTGTCCTTTATTAAACAAATTATTTTTTATAAATGTTTCATAATATTTTTCTTCATTACCCTTTCATACACTTTCATAATATGTGATGTTAGACTCACAGGCCTATAATTACTTGCCTCTAGTCTTGATCCACTTTTGAAAGTAGGGGTATATATGCTAATTTGTGCTCATCATAAATCTTGCCTGTATCTACACTTTGTCTTAATAATATTGCAAGTGGCTTTGCGATAGAATGAACTACTTTCTTTAACAAAATAGCAGGAATTCCATCAGGCCCTGCAGCAGCTCCATTTTTAATTTCATTAATAGCCTGCACAATATCAGCTTCATTAATATCTATGTCAGCTAAATATTCACTATTTTCATCCCTTACTTCTATATCATTATCTTCATTATCTATTCTAGGGGTGAATTCTCTCTTATATCGTTCTGCCAGTATGTTGCAAATTTCCTTTTTTTCATTCGTTAATCTCCCTTCAATTCTCAGAGGGCCTATTTCTATTCTTCTTTTATTCATCTTCTTCGCATATGAGTATAATAGTTTGTGGGTTTGCTTGATATTTAATAGGGTTTTTTCTTCCAAGTCCCGTTTTTCATTTTCTTTTGATTGTATAATCTTTTGTTCTGCATTTTCTATCTTACTTTTTAGTTCTATAACTTTCCATGCATTTTTTTCTTTTGCAAGACCTTTTTTCCACTTTCTGATTTTCTGGAACAAGATCCTTCTGTCTCTTGGTATGCATGAATGATGTTTACTTTTCTTCTTCGGTATATATTTTTCCACTATTTTCTCCAATATTTTATATAATATCTCCGTATTTACCCTTACTATTGTCAACCAACTAACACCTTACGAAAATGTTATCCCAATCTTTGTTTAATTCTTCATTAATTTCTGACCATTTTATATTTTTACTGTAGAAGTTGTATTTTCCATATCCTTCCCACTTTTTCATTTCTTGCTTATCTCTATTTTCACTTGCTTTGGAATGAACTGTTAATTCTATGACATTATGGTCTGAAATACTCGCATTATAAACTATTATTTCTTTAACATAATTCATCTCGTTCACAAATACTAGGTCTAAAGTATTTTCCTTTCTTGTTGGCAGGTGATTTATTTGTTGAATGCTGTATTCTAGTAGCATATCTAATAGCTTTTCAAATTGCCTCTTATCTTCTGCACTACTATTACTCTCTTTTTTATATGTATAAGTACAACCACAATCTCCTATTCGTTCTTTCCATTCTACGAAAGGAAAGTTGAAGTCACCAGATAGGAGAATAGTCCAGTCCTTGTGATTTCTACATATATCATCCAATTTTTCAATTATTAAGTCAAACTCTTTAGTATTAGGAGGTCTATATATTACTATGTTCATCAATTTTCAGATTCAAATTCTACCGCTATTAGTTCACATTCTGAGTTACTATATTTCTCATATATTTTCCTTGTTTTTTGTCTTTCCCATATATTGCGGTTCCCCCTTGATTCCTATTTTTTCTATCTGATCTATAAGTTTGGAACCCTTTTATTTGATCATCATTCCCAGTCTCTTGGGAATACCAGGTTTTCACTTATATTCATTATATCTATTTTCTTTTCATTTTGGGTTAGTTCTTCTAAGTACTCTATTTTTCTTTTTGAGTTACTCGTAACTAAACCCTGCGCATTCATCACTATGATGGTTTGCGTGTTTTCTCCTTCATTTAATACTGGTAGTAATAAGGATTTTCCCATGTCTCTTTCCTGTTTCTGGTATGTTGTTTTTTTTTCATTTCCAGAAATTCTGACATTAAAAAATCCAACTTTTCCATAATATTTGATCTTCCTTCATCATAATTATTCATTTTGTGTCTGAATCTGCAATTTTCTCCGTTTCTGCAATATCCTCTTGCATAATAAATACAGTTATTATCTCTTGAGTAGAATTTCGGAGCTGATGCTTTGAAATTTTTTGCTGACACTCTGCATATCTCATTGGTGGTTTGCTTTTCTCTTTTACCTGATATTCTTGATTTCTCTCTTTATTTGTTTCTTTCTTATTTTGGATTTTATTACTTGGTTGGTTATTTATTTGATTATGATTCATGGCTACAGGGTGCATATATTTGCATTTTTTGTCGAACTTACATCCTTTTCCTTCTTTTAGGTTTTTGTTTTTTACATATTTTTGGATGCAGATCTCTGCAATCATCCCCATATCCATCTAAGTATGCACATTTACCATATATTTCATAGTTTTGACATATCTTAGGATGTTTGTAGTAACATCTTTCTCCAAATCTGCAATTCCCTCTTTTCAAAAGGTTGCAGATTTTGTCTTTCTTGTCTATTTTTTCCTCTTTCCCGTCATTGTATAGATCTGGGTAGAGCCTCTTCGGGATTTGCTTTTCTGTTGTCATATCGTAATTTATTTCTTCGTAGGTATGCTGCTTTATTGCCTCATATGTAGTATCAATGAGTATCTCTGCATCCATACTTTTATCTTGTTCTTTGTTTTCCTTATTTTTTTCTGTCATTTCATTTTTGTTTACTTCTCTTCCGTTTTCCTCTTCTTCTTTTTCTTCTTCTTCTTCCTCTTCCTCTTCTTCTTCATCCTCAACTATTTGTACATTCAATCTTGATTTAATAACATTGTCTATCCATGATAGACATGTTGAACAAAAAATTCTTGTATCTTTTCTCAAATCTTGTATTACCTCAGCACACTGTGGATGGGTCGGAATGTTGCATGCAGCACATTTTCTGATTAGGTTTTGTGGATTGACTATGCTATACCAAACCTTACACAGTTTGCATGCTTTTGGCATTCTTTTTCCTAATGCATCAATTAGGATATTCACAAGATTCACCTTATTCATTTTCTTTGTCGGAATATGTTGGTTTATGTATATTTTCTTTATGAGTCTCTTGACCACTTGGATTTTATTTGGAACTTCTTCAATTATTTTCAAGATGTTTTCATTAGATTTGTTCCAGTTTGAAGGATTATATCCTTCTAATATATCTATGAATGCTTTTGTATCTTTTTGGTTAGGACTGTTGCTGATTTCATAGATGAGAAATGCCAGTTCCCTTCCTGCTACCTCATCGTATTGCGAATCTGCTAAACACGCCAAATTACGCCACCTCTTCCCGCAGTTGGAACTTACTGCCATCTTGTTCTGATTTATAGTATTACACTTAATAAACTAACTTAGAAGACGCTTTATCCTACTATTTTCACACTAATCTTATCACCGATAGTTCACGAACACTTCTAGATATTTCTCAAATTCTAGTCGTATGTTAAACTTGTGATATCTGTTGATTAATCTGACTTCACGCGGGTACGTCTCACCAAGCAAGATGGCTACTACGAGAGGGAGAGTAAATCTAGGCAGCCAATAGGATTAGAGATGATTTAGGGAGAACGGAGGTTTTCAGTTCATAGGGGCAACTTGAGAATGAAAGACATTTATTAACCCCCCCCAACAAAACTACACAAATGACAACTCTTACCTGTCGGTAGCGGGCAGCCTCTCTCTGCAAACATTGTCAACTAGGCTAATAGTTCACATTAATACAAAAAATATACTACTTATTTCCCAAACCAGATGAACATAAAATGGAACAAAATTATTAATAAGTCATATTTATTGAGAAGTAGGGGAGTAGAGAACAACCTGTCCACCCACGAGTCAAGAATGCTGGGACAGAGAGAGAGGTCGACCAGAGCCTCTCCCCCATGACCCCGTGGGAAGGGGGAAGTCCACTCCTACTTCTGATCGTGACCTATTGAAGAGTAGAGGGATGGTATTAAAAAGGTGAATAGTGCAGAAGTTCCCTTACCAACCTCGACCCGTGAAGGAAGTCACGATGCCTGCCTAAGGTATGGATAGGATGGCGCGATGTTAGAATTAGGAATAGCAGATAGACATCAGATGACAACCAGCAACCCAGTGAGAGAATCCAGGCTCGATGTGAAGAAGATACAAGCAAACTAATAGCATCAGTAGCGAACCGCCGGCACCGCTGCTGGCACTAATAGAGCTGCTGACCTGTGAGCAAATTGCATAGAAAATGGGAACATCTCAACCGTATGGCAGAGAGGGACAGTTATAGGATAGTGTCTTGGGACACTATGGGGATGTGATGAGAGGATACCCTTCACACCCCCGGAGGTGGGAGACCTAGCCCCGCCTAGAAGCCGTCTCCTACCCGCTGTCGTAATTGCTAAAAATTGTTACTGATAGTAATACTGGTATTAGTTCAACTGCACAATGAATGAGTTGTGTAGCCTTTAGTAGTGTAATCAATAGTATGTTGTGTTAGGGAAATGCAGATAGGGAATTTGTAGAAAGTAACATTAGAAAAAAAATTGTATAAAAAAAGAGAAAAAAAGGATGGTTCTCTTAGGCCGTGTTCTGATTATAGTTGAAAGTATCATGAACGACAATGCATTCCATTTGTCCCCATCGAAGAATTGTAATTAAGATTTAAAGGCAGAATTATTAATGCAAATTCATTAAAGAGTTTGTTTGAGTAAAGTAACTAGACATATATTTGTTGAAAGAACAGTTAGATTTTCATTGGGAAAGAGAAGTAATTTTTAGATTTGATAATGAAGTGAGAACAAATTGTGTTTTATCCCTGATATATAGAAATGTCCTTAAGAATATTAATTTCTCAACAAGATTGTAGGATCAAGCAACTGTTAGAGTTTGACATTGTGGGGATTGATCATATGTATATAAAAAGAAAAAGACCAATAAGAGTAGCTGACGCTCTTCCCAAAAGAATTGTAAGACATGAGCCACACACAGAGAGAGAGAGAGAGAGAGAGGAACTGCGATGCATAAAGTTAAATGTTTCAGTTACACCTATGGGTGAGTCGCACAGAAAACAGAGGCGAGTGAGTCAGCTGTTGTGTGAACGTGTTGGGCGAGTGCATGAAATGGTGAGGGATTTACGAGGGCTGTACAAAACCCGGAAGGGCACAAGAAGCCTTATTCGGCATAGCTCAAAGCTTTTTTTACACAGAGGGAGAATGGATACAAAAATTGAAAAACTCTAAAGGGGTTAAAGGGGGTAAAGTCTCAGTCAACAATTTACATAAACTGATTCATTTTGCGATGCTATTACATGAGGAACCAGGCGCAATAGTGGACAGTTTTGATGAAAAGATTGGACCTACATCGGACAAAGAATTAATTTATGCCCAAATTCAGAAACATATGTCCAAATGTCCCACTGTGGATGTGGATAGTACTTTTTTTAACGGGACTGGTCCGAGAAATGCAGTGCAAAGAAACACAGAATTTCCTTCTCCCCGTTTGTGTGCAAAAGTGGAATATAATAGAGGATCGATCGATCATAGGCAACAGAAGTTGTGTTGCTACAATTGTAATAAACCAGGGCACACAAAGAAAGTATGTAGAGTCAAATATTGTGGAATGTGGTAAGAGTGTGGATCACTATTGGCAAGCTTGTCCGTCTTAGATACGGAAAGATGCAAGACCTACACCTCAAAGTTCTGGGAGTTATAATACGAGAACTTCCCAGGCAGGTCACTTAAGAGGGCAATGGGATTGGCGAAATTTTTGGAAAGCCTATCAACAAAAAGGGTACAGATGATTTGTACGTGCCATTGTGGTCTCGTGGGGGATGCCCCAGAGCCCAGGCCTATAGTATATGGAACAGTGGAGGATGTTGATATCCCTGTCTTCATTGATACCGGCACTAGTATAAATTCAATGGATCATAATTTGTATCAATCCATGTTCTCCCATTACCCTTTGAAACCCTTAAACGTAGACAGTGTGTGATGTGCAAAACAATAGATTAAACACCCTGGGTTGTGTTAGAATACGGTTTACTCTCGGTGATAGAGTGTTAATAGAACCATTTTTGGTTATAAAAGGGGTTGCGTTGGGCAACAGACTTTTGCTGGGCCATCCTGCATGTAGAAGACGCAAGATTTCGGTCCATGCAGGTGTTGGAATACCTGGTGTTTTTATCCCTTATGGGGATGCAAGTGAAACTGAGGGTATGGAGATTATTGAAAAAGGGGGTGGGCTTGGCGGTGCTAATGGTGATGATACTGGGGATATGGGGAGTGGTGATACCGAAACCCAAACTGGTGATACAGGGAATAACTGCGGTGATGTTAAACGGGATATTGGAGGCCCCAGTGGTAACAATTTTGGTGAGTGTGACTATTGCATTATGGGTGGTGATACTGATACTAATATTGATATTATTACTGATCCTAACAATGGGGTGGATGCAATGAGAACCACGGGTTGTGATATTTATGGGATCGTGGAACGGGGAGGTACTAACCATAAATATAAATGTGTTTTATCAGAGGATGTTATTTTAATGCCAGGTTCAAAGAATATAGTTAAAGTCAAGTTGAGGGAAGTGAAAAAACCCGCGGAAGTATGCGTAATTGAGGGTAGTGAGAAACTAAGAGGGGTTATTAGCATGGCATCATTGAACAGTGTATCAAACACTGGTGTTACATGGATAGAATTACTGAACTGTAATGATACAGTTAGGAAATACCAGAAGAATACATATGTGGTAGATCTACAAGATTGGACTAATGACAGTGGTTCAGTGGCTATTATAGAGGGGAAATCTGAGTTTTCAGAGGAAGAAATGCAATCAAGGAAGCCAATATTCAGAGAACATTTAGCTAATGCGGATTATAATGAGCATATTGAAGTGGTAAGCGCGCTCTTGGCAGAATTTGGGGATATAGTAGCTTTACAAGGGGATAAACTGAGATTGATTAATGTGTTAGAACATAAGTTAAACTTAGAGAAAGGTACAAAACCTATTTATATTCCTTCATACCGCATACCTCTAAAAATCAGAGAACAGGTAGAAAAAGAGGTCAATAAATGGGAAGAGCAAGGAATCATTAGACCTAGTGTGTCTCCATACAACTTCCTCTGTTAGTAGTGCCTAAGAAGGATGGTTCTGTCCGAGTATGCGTCGATTTTAGATGTTTGAATGAAAAAACAATCCCTGACCGTTATCCAGTCACATCCATACCAGATCTTTTTGTAGAAATCGGGGGACATAATATTTATACCTCAATTGATTTGTCGCAGGGTTTTCTGCAGGCTCATCTCAGTGAGAATAGTAAGGAATATACGGCTTTTTCAGTGCCCAAGGGACACTATGTATTTACAAGGATGCCGTTCGGTTTATCGGGCAGTCCGATGACCTTTACCAGGTTGGTGAACACAGTTTTGCACGGGTTATTGGGTAAAAATGTTTTTGTATACATGGATGACATTAATTGCAACAGACTCAATCGTGCAACACCTGGAAGTGCTTAAGGAAGTACTTAGGAGACAGGTTTGCAGGTTTGAAAATTAAGCTAGCTAAGTGTTCATTCTTCAAAAAGCAAATCACATATTTAGGCCATGTCATATCCAAGGAAGGGGTTAGAGTAAACAACAATAAAGTCAAAGCAATAGCGGATTTTTGCACCCCGAGATCAAAGAAAGAAATTAAGTCATTCCTAGGCATGGTGGGGTTCTTCCGTAGATTTGTGAAAGGGTTTTCTAACATAGCAACTCCCCTAACAGATATTGTAATGGGAAAAATATTCCTTTAATTATTAGTGATTTATTTAGTGATTGATTTATCATCCTCCTCTAATATCTTTACACTACTGTTGTAAGAGTAATTGGAACTGTGAAATGTTTTTGTTGTGGACACGAGTGTGGCAGTGTAGCCAGTCCCTTGTTTTGTTTTTCTTTCGCTCTGAGTATGGGAACACTGCCCTGAATCTTTCGTCTGTTTTTGGTAACACTAAAAGACACGTAAGAATCACGAATGCTCTCGAGTGTGAGGACGTCGAACGGTCCACCCTTTCATTTTTTGGCTATTTTACCAAATTATTAATACAAATGATTATCTATCCCTTGCAAGGAATCTAGTCCAGGAATCTAGTCCATGGATCTAGTCCAGGGATCTAGTCCAGGAGATCTGAAGACTAGGTAAAGTAATCAAGTCCAGGAGACTAGGCCTGGGAGAAATTTGGCATGATGTAATGAGTAATAAAGAAACAAACTGAATACCAGGAATTTTCTTCAATACCCCTAAAACGGAAATCAGCACTTCAACTGCCTCCCAGTGGGAAGACATCACCTGGCCTCATCAGTAGTAAGACCCATACACACAAGGAATATCATGTAGTAGCAGGTAGGACAGGCCTACCCTATTTTCCAGGCAGCGTAAACGTTAGTCTTCATACCCACCGTGTCAACTATGACACAGTACCATTCTCCGACCTGTGTCTCCAGGCAAGAAAACTGACAACACTGTATATGTATACTAATAATGTTATTCTTATTCTCGTATCTTAATGTCGTGGTGAGGGAAAATCCGCCCGCGACATTTGGTGGCAGCTGTGTGGGATCTGTAGCCCAGTGCTATTGATCCAGACCCACTGTGCATATATATGTTATATAGGTCACTTATAATGTTTTGTCGTATTGTATGCATTTCTTTAGACAATATTGTTGATTTTTGTCTGATTAAGGTCATGACTTGTTTACATGCATATTCATTATTTCTATAGTAACAGATTGTATGGTATTGTCTCTTAATGTAGTTTGCATTTTGTTATTTGATTATATATAAGTGTTTGAAATATTGTAACAATGGGGACTGATTATGATGAATCATATATTGATCTAATTCAGTTAGAACAAGAAACACAACAAACATTACAGACAGTTAAGAGCTTCACTCAATCCTACCAGGACGTTTGGTCTCGAGTGGGAAATTTATCAAATCATATCAATGACTTGGACCAGAAGTTGGTTGACATACAGGGTACAATACAACACTTAATACCCAACCATAATAACACTCAACCACCCATAATGTCCACACCACATATGTCTCATATTCCAAGTAATGAACCAAGGAATAATGTAAAACATTTTGTACAAGAATTCACATAGTGCCCTGTTTGGGAATGTGATTGTGGTCTTATGGGTCTTGTCTTATAGGAAATTGTCAGAGTTTTGCTCTTGTAGTACTGGTTTGGTACATCTTAGAGGATAGAGTACATCACTTTCCAAACCCCTTTGAGATTCAAGTTTAGAGTCGTTTCTAGCCAATAGTGCTGGTGAGTTTGATAATCATTAGGACGCCTCAATAGGAGAAAATTCTGTCTTCACATGTGGAGAACTCTTTTGTTGCAGAGTGATGTGACATCCTGTGTAAGTGGACTCAATCTAACCCTAGTATTAGGCTAGACAAAGCTATTAGGAAAGCTGTATTGAACGCACACCTATAGGGTAGTGTCCCCATTTAGTACTCAAGTATATCCTTGTGTTATGTTGTTGCATGAGCCCCTTTAGTCTCTAGTTGAGATCGTTGCTTGTTTCTACTGTGCAAGACCTGTTTTCCACAGTTACAGACCCATCTAAGGAGCTGTTTGGTTCCATTAGGAAAAGTTGTCCTTGATATTAGAGTGGACATGAATCAATTATTCCCCGAGGGAAAAGCTTTGTAATGGGAAAAATATTCCTTTAACGAATTATTAGTGATTTATTTAGGAATTGATTCATCATCCTCCTCTAATTTCTTTACACTATTGTTGTAAGAGTAATTGGAACTGTGAAATGTTTTTGTTGTGGACACGAGTGTGGCAGTGTAGCCAGTCCCTTGTTTTGTTTTTCTTTCGCTCTGAGTATGGGAACACTGCCCTGCATCTTTCGTCTGTTTTTGGTAACACTAAAAGACACGTAAGAATCACGAATGCTCTCGAGTGTGAGGACGCCGAACGGTCCACCCTTTCATTTTTTGGCTATTTTACCAAATTATTAATACAAATGATTATCTATCCCTTGCAAGGAATCTAGTCCAGGAATCTAGTCCATGGATCTAGTCCAGGGATCTAGTCCAGGAGATCTGAAGACTAGGTAAAGTAATCAAGTCCAGGAGACTAGGCCTGGGAGAAATTTGGCATGATGTAATGAGTAATAAAGAAACAAACTGAATACCAGGAATTTTCTTCAATACCCCTAAAACGGAAATCAGCACTTCAACTGCCTCCCAGTGGGAAGACATCACCTGGCCTCATCAGTAGTAAGACCCATACACACAAGGAATATCATGTAGTAGCAGGTAGGACAGGCCTACCCTATTTTCCAGGCAGCGTAAACGTTAGTCTTCATACCCACCGTGTCAACTATGACACAGTACCATTCTCCGAACTGTGTCTCCAGGCAAGAAAACTGACAAAAGTGTATATGTATACAAATAGTATTATTATTCTCGTATCTTAATGTCGTGGTGAGGGAAAATCCTCCAGCGACAATATATTGCGGGAAGGCATTCAATTTGGGGAAAACCCCAGGATGATAGTTTTCAGAAACTTAAAGATGCGTTAATGAGTCCCCCAGTTCTGATATTTCCAGAATTTAGCAAACCATTCACATTAGTGACTGATGCCAGTCAAGGGTGCTTTCATTATGCAAAAGTCTGATGGGAAATTCAATCCCATAGCGTTTTATAGCAGGAAATTTAGGACAAAGGGCAGCAATGAAAGATTAATGGTTACCATAGATAAAGAAGCCTGTGCAGTAGTATCAATTTTAGTTCATTTTAAAATGCTACTGATGGGGAATAAAGTAGAAGTCCTTACAGACCACAAGCCATTATTGGATCTTTTTAATAAAGCCGATTTGTCACCTAAAAGAGCTCAATGGTTTTTAACTATCAGGGACTTCGATGCAAAGTTCAAATATATAGAAGGCAAATTAAATGTAGTAGCGGATTCCCTAAGTAGAAGTTTTTATGACACGGAAGGATTTCAAGTTGCGTTAGTTACTAGCGATTCTATACAATGGGATATGGGTCTCATAGAGCAAAGGCAGGATGAAGATGAAATTTTGGCAGACACAAAGGTGTTTCTTAGAGGGGAATTAGTCAGGAAACATTATAAGTTACCTTTTTCGGGTTTAGAATTAGAAGGTAATCTGTTGGTCAGGAAAATTAAGTATAAATTAAGGACTAGTGAAAGTAAAGGAGACACGACACAGATTGTAATTCCGAAAGTCCTAATTCCAGTGGTTTTGGATATAGTACATTGCAGGTTCGGTAGTCGACACTTGGGGATAGAAAAAAGTATAATGAGGTGCGTACTAAATATATTTGGAAAAATATGGGGAAAGATGTGGAAGATTTTGTGAAAAACTACAGTATGCAATGCTTGCAAACCTGCAAGGATAACTTCCTGCAAATTAGGG
Organism: Macrobrachium nipponense; assembly: GCF_015104395.2. NCBI lineage: Eukaryota > Metazoa > Arthropoda > Malacostraca > Decapoda > Palaemonidae > Macrobrachium > Macrobrachium nipponense. The sequence continues at coordinate 43,388,290 of NC_087200.1, forward strand.
TCTTATCCGATACCAAGTAGACCTTTTCAGAGAATACATATGGTTGTCCTAGGAAATTTTTGTGTATCTAGATATGCGAATAAGTACCTGTTAGTGATAATAGGTGAACTGAGGATAGTAGAAATTTTTCCACTTAAGCATAAAACAGCTGAAGAAATAGCTATAGGATTTTTCAATAGTATCATTTGCAGATATGGCTCACGTGAGGTTTTATTGACCGACAATGGCAGAGAATTTGTAAACAAAACTTTAGAATGTTTGGCGGAAGTCATGGGGATACGGAAGGTAACAATTATTCCATACAGACCTGAAGCTAATGGGTTATGTGAACGAGCAAACAGGAAAGTGCTCAAAGCTCTCAGGAAGACTGTAGGTGGTAATGATAAAAACTGGGATAGATATATTGATGTTGTTAGACATAATATTAACACTATGGTTAGTGATTCCATTAAAATGTCTCCATTTGAAGCTTTATTTGGTTGCCAAGCATGAGGCACAGTTGATCTGTTAACTATACCTCATCATGGAGAAGATACAATTGAAGCATTAATTTCCACAGCAAAGGAGAGACATGCTTATCTTGGCCGTAATCTCGAGGCCACGATCTGAGAAATGGTAGAAAGCAGTAATAGCAGAACATCTGATGTTAAAATCAGTGTTGGAGACAAGGTATTTCTGAAAATCGTGAGAAATGAACTAAATTACAAATTGGGTCCGAAATTTGAAGGTCCTTTTAGAGTCATTGAGGAAAAGACTGGAAACAGATTTATAGTCTTAGATGAAAAACAGGTGGGTCGAAATTAACTCATAATATTATTAAAACTGAAGAGTTGGTTGTGGTAACTAATATAGTATTGCGCAGTTGCATTTTTTTCTGGCTTCGCAAATTGATGGTGAAATGTGATTAGTCAGTTTAATGTGATTTTTTTTTCTCTTTCATTTCTTCTACTATTTTTCTTATTATACGCAAACTGCCGATTTGGTGTAAAAACCAGAGGAAATTATTTCACAAGGAAAAACGGGGTGGAAAGTATGGCAAATTTCTGTTAAGCTGAGAAATATTATAACAGGTCCGTGTGGTGGTCCCTGGCGGTATGGGTTTATTGGGGCTGAATTTTTCGTGGCTATTTTGGCGGTGAATTTTTGGGGCTGAATATTTTGTGGTTATAATGTTTTGTGGTGGATTTTTTAGTGGTTATAACTTTTGGTGGTGATCTGTGGTTTTACGAGCTGAAGAGGTGGGTATTGTGGTTCTTTTGATGTTATGGCTCTTGGGGGGGTGGCACTACTGCATTGTGGTTTTATGGGTCCCTATGAAGAGGTTGTATTTTTATATTCACCAGTGGTTATGATTTGGTGGTATATAATTGCTGAATTGTGGTTTTCTGTGGGGATGAATGTAAGGGGTCAATTCGGGTCGATAGGATATGTTGCGACAGCAAATTCCGTAATGATACATACTGCGTTTTATATGGAAAAGCGCCGGATTATATATATATATTTTTTTCTCTCTGTGTACATTTTGTAATGGGAAAAGTTGAATTATTATTATTATTTTTTTTTCTCCTACAAGGGAAACTTGTAATCGGGGTTAAGCTTTACATAGCATTTCTATTATAGACAGGAGGTAGAATTTATCTGGGGTATTCAGGATTATATTTGATGGAGGTTAACTGTATAAACAGTACAGGGGTTTTGCTTTATAGGCATGGTGGGGGTTTTTTGATAGTATATTTGTCAGATATAAGATTACTTATGAGGATTCAGTGGGTAAAGATCATATTTTGTTTTAGTGAGGAATTCTTAATAATTGACTATGAGATTGGGTATATTAGTTGATGACAGATTCGTGTGTTAAAGCAAGACTTTAGTTATTCTATGATCATGTAGACTTTTCAAATACGGACACACGATGACTTTAGAGAATTTCCAACTTCACGCGATGGTGTCGATGGAAACAGCTCGGTTCTACATTACCAGAGGTGAATCTTCACACGAGCAACGATGTTACGGATCACCTTTGCAATGGATGAGATGTCATCTCAGGATACATTCTGGGACAAATCAGGAGTCTACAATCTTCTACGAGGTGGGTGCGAGATGCACTTGCATGGGAGTCACGGTATATTTCAAGTTGACAACGAGGTGCGGTTACGATTCCTTCATCGGAACACGTCGAATCTACAGTTCAGCAACGAGGGTGTTAGGATACACCTACAGGGGTCGCTGACGCTGAGTAATGGTGCATGCTGACTTGTTTCGGGATGGTTCATTCGCTCAGCTGGAATCTACAATTATTCGACAAAGGTGTTCGTGAAACACTTACATGGAACCACGAGGCGGTTCAAGTTCCACTTACATTGGAGATGGTTACGGTTCCACCGCTAGAGGATAATTACGAGGATGAATTTTTCTTCGACGAACGCTACACAGTTCCAGTGATTGCAGTTATAGTATCCATAATGATGGCCGAAATATGTGTTATACCTGCTATCTTGCAAACATTAGGAACTAGTATATACCAGTTGCCAATGTGGTGTACGACGGGAGTGCAGTTGTTAATCTCAGCTCTTTCTGGTTAGAGACAGGTCGCTTAGAGACTAGCGCTGGATTCTTCGAAGAATGCTGAAATGAAAAAAAGCCCGAAAAGATGACCAATGCAATTTGAGGTCGGTGCCGCCTCGGAAATCACATGCTTTGGACATGCGGCACCCGTCTTTGCTAGGTGCCACGCAGGGCATGTGTGCATGTGTGTTCGTAGCAAACTATATATGACTTTGGTTATGAGAAATAAGAATAAGAGAGGATACTCTTTGATTACTTGTGACAGGGTGCAGAACACACCTGAAAGAGGTGTTGAGAGGTATTGAGAAATGTTGCAGACCCATCGAATAAGGTAACGTAAGACAGAACTTTGAAAAAGTTAACCTTTGAAGTGATAAAAAATGTGAGAGAAAGAGAAGTGTGGTGAGGTATGCATTCTTTTTGATTAACTCTCATGGGTAAAGTGGTATAATAATCGTGGTCTCTTTATTTCAGATGGGTTCAATGTCACCATATAGAAAATGGATTCTCTAAGACTTATTTCACTTACTAAAATGGTGTGGTTAGTCGGACATAGTGAGATTACAGGGGGTACTTACTTAAACCTGATTTGGGAGAGGAAAATGAAAGTTTAACAGTTTTTTGGGGGGTCAGAGTTAATTAATTTTATTCCACATTAATTAATTCATTTTGTTCCATTTTAAAGTTAGCTAATTTGGGAAATAAAAAGTATATTTTTGTATCTACGGGGATTTATTAGCCTAGTTTACATTTTAGCTAACACCCCAAAATGATCTGGAACGAACGAGGTAGGTGTAGTTGCCTGTTTGTTTAATTTTGTTTAAACGAGTGTCATTTGGTCCTAAAAACCCGTTTAAGATATATATAAATATACATACAGATACACACACACACACACACACACACACACACACACATATATATATATATATATATATATATATATATATATATATATATATATATAGAGTAATAGACATGAGATTAGTGTAAGGAGCTGATGGCTACCTCATGTGTAAGAACAGAGGCTTTGGAACCTCTTCAAATAACACTGGGAAGAAGCTTGCAGATTTTTACAGACCAGGATTGGAGAGATCCTGGGTCAAAAGGGGATGCAAAAATAGAGTTGCTATTGTGTCCTGTTAAGCAAACTCCTTCATGTAATGAATGACCACCCACCCCAGCAACCACTACCCTGTGAGTGAAGGCTAAACTGCTCTGAGGTTGCAGAGCTTTTGTGCCTGGTTGGAGTTCTCGCCAACTAAAAACCCCAGACGAGCCTCTGTGCCATTGATTGTAGAACTTTCTACCCGTGGGGTCTGCTGGTGTGGACATTGTGGCCATTCCTTGAGGATTTGCATGGTTGGAAGAGAAGCATTCAGGTAATAAGATTCTGGCTGTTCATGGCTGTTGGGTGTAAAATTATTTAAGGGGTGCTGCTGTTTACTCCTGGCAAAAAACCATTTGCTTAGGGAAATTGTGTTGCTCAGTTGGGAACTTTGACATGTTTGGGATTGTCTAACAACAGTGAGACCTTATTGTAGTGTGACAGTGATAAAAGATATCCTGGCAACAAACTATGGAAAACTGTCAATGGATAAGCGGATGCAGCAACTGTGGGAGTACTAAACCACCCCATTTTTTCCTTTTCAACTGGTTACATTAGAAAGAATATAGAATTGAAGCTCAGATAAAAATAATGAAATCAAGACACAAACAGGGATGACCCAAGAAAAGTTAAAATTAAAGCATACTTGAGCAAAATGCAATGTAAACAAGTGGTGCACAGACTAAAAAGAGGTATGAGCATCAAAGCTAGGTAGTCTCAGTGTCTCTCTCCTGTCAACAAGAATAGGAAATAGCTGAACTGAGGAGGGAAGTAGAAGAAATATCAGAGGAACTAAAGGAACTGACAAAGGACAAACTCGAAGGCAAGAGAAGAGAAGACAGGATAGAAAAGGAAATTGGAGACCTAAGAAGAGAAGTGACAAATCTTAAGAGAGAGAGGAACAGGAATTGAACAACGACATAGCAGAAAACGTGAAGAATTTAGTCGTGATTAGAAAACAATTAGTGAAGACCAGAACCAGAAATGAAACATAAACAAGCACAAAGAAAGAACTAGCAAGCAAAAAATTTTGAATTCAAGAGAACTGTTGGTAGAAGAGTGACAGCAGCCAGAAAACATAATTAATTCCCAAAAGGAATAAACACATCAAATAGATTTTCAATATTCTCAAAATTACAAGAGGAAACAACCTTAGTTGGAGACTCATTGGTAAAAGGTCAGGAGTCAAATTCTATGGCAAAAAAAAAAAATAAAAAAAATAACGAGAAGAGGTAATTCTTACTCAGGTGCAGGAGCAAAGAAGGCAACTGGAGTAGTGAAGGAAATCAATGTGAAAAGTAGAAAAAGTGCAATCATAGTGCTAGGAGGAGGAAACGACTTATTTTGAAAAGATGGAAAAACTAGCCAGACATCTGGTCTTGTAGGCAACCTGAGGAATGTTTTAGAAAACATCTTCAAGAAAACCGATAATGGCATACTTATAAAACTTCTGCCTAGAACCAATGTAAGCCATAACTCCCTCAGCAAGGCAACTGGAATCAATGACAGACTGGAGTGACTGTGCCAAGAAAAAAGTTATTAGGCTTTTAAACTTTTGGAATAGATTTGTAGGGGAAAAAATTATATGAAAGAGATGGAACTCACTTGAATTTGGAAGGCGCAAAATTACTAGGAAACCTTAATGAAAACACATTCAAGGGAAGAAGTCGGAAAGCTCACAGAATTTGGTTAGTATTAGTAGCACTGCAGGAAACAGTGACAGTAAGGGAAACAAATAAAGCCAGCAAGGACAAATGAGAAGATAGGAAAGTCCCTTAGAGAGACGCAGTTTAATACACAATCTATTCGGAATAAAGTAGATCTCTTCAAAGCCTTGATAGGATGTGAAGAATTAGACATAATAGGTATCACAGAAACATAAATACAGTAGGCAAATAGAGACTTCGTAGGAGAGTACCAAATAGCAGGATATAAATTGTTAAAAAAGTATAGATCTAATAAAAAAGGAGGAAGTGTAATGTTATATTGTAAGGACCACTTACGTCCAATGGAGAGTAAAATTACCACACAAGAAGTAATTGACATCAATATAAGCAGTCTAGGGAAGAAGCAAACTCTAATATTTATGTAAAAACCTCCCACCAACCACAAATATCCGATGAGGAGCTGTATACACTACTAGGACATGAAATAAACAACAAATTCCGAATAATTATGGGAAATTTCAATGCAGCGGTACACTGGGACACTATGACCTCCACATCAAACTTAGAAGGAAAGAGACTTTTAGAATTTGTAAAAAATGAATTCCTCCACCAATGGGTTGACAAACCTACTAGAGGGAACAACATACTAGACATTGTCCTATCAACAGAAGATAACCTTTTGTCTGACCTTTCAGTAGGTGCAAATATAGGTAAAAGAGACCATAAAATTATTACTTTGCTTATTGATATTCAACACAAAAGAGAGGAGAAGATACTAAAAATATTAGACTAACTTCGAGGAGACCTAAAAAAACTAAAGAAGTACGTTGAAAATCTAGAGTGACAAGAACACATATAGATAAGTAATGAGAAGCCCATCTAGAAGAATGCACAGAAAAACTCTCCAGATGTATACCATTTGAGTAAATACTAACAAACAGCAACCCTCAGCCTATGTGGTTCAACAGAGAAATCAAAAATAAAATAAGAGAAAGACACAGACTGCACAAATCAATAAATCCACACCCAACACCAGAAGAAACAAACAGGCATAGAGAACTCTTTAGAATGATGGACAAATTAGTAAGAAATGTAAAGATAAATGAGGATAAGAGAGTTGTATCAGTATGTAAGGAAAACCCAAAAGAATTTTTTACCCATGTTAATAGTAGAAGGCCAATGAAAAATAGCATAGGTCTCCTAAGAGACAATGGATGAGACCAAGTGAATTCAGACTTGGAAAAAGCAGAGTTAAAGAATGAGATTCTTACAAGTGTTTTCACAATTGAAGACACTACCCCAGTCCCTGAACCAGCTATTAAATATGAAGGGGCAGAACCACTGGATAAAATAATATTTACAGAATAGGATATTAAAAACAAAATAGATAAACTCAACAAGTTTAAATCTCCTGACCTGGATGGGATTCATCCAAGAAAAATTGAAGAGTTAAAAGAGGAGATAAACTCTATAGAGAAACTGCAGAGCAACGAAAGGTACCAAAAGGATTGAAACTAAGTAGTGTGCCCCCAGTTTACAAAAATGTTACAAATGACGAGCCAGGAAATTATCAACCAATCTGTCTAACATCAGTCCCTTGTAAGATTTTTGAGTCCATAATTGCAGATCAAATTGCAGATCACACTGATTGATACAACTTCTTGTTAAACACCCACCACGGTTTCAGACTAAACAGATCTTGCCTTTCAAACCTCTTGGAGGTTTTTCATAACATGCTTGGTGTTTACAACTGAAGCAGAGCAATAGCTATACTCTACTTCGATTTCCAAAAGGCCTTTGACACAGTTTCACAAAAGAAACTAATTACAAAAGTTAGAGATACAGGAATTGTAGAAGAAATAGCAGACTGGATTAAAGATTGGCTAACTAATAGAAAACAGAGTCGTAATAAATGGTGAAGAATCACAATGGGCAGATGTAATAAGTAAAGTTCCTCAGGGGTCTGTCCTTGGCCCATTCTTGCTCTTTTATTTACATTAATGACATTGATGTAGGCTACATAGCATGATAGCTAAATTTGCAGATGACACCAAACTAGATGTAAATGCAGTAGACCCAGATATAGTTGAAAGTTTAAGAAATGATCTACGGAAAATAGGGTAGTTGCCAAAAAGATGGCAAATGCCTTTTAACCTGGATAAATATAAAGTGTTACAAATAAGAACAAACAACCCTCATGCCACCTACATGCTGTTTGGGAATGACATGAATAGTAGTGGAGAACAAAAAGAGGACCTTAGAGTCATCATTACCAAGGACTTAAAATCCACTAAACAATGCATAAAACTTGAAAAGTAGGCGCAGAAACGAGTGGGATACATAAAGAGGCAGTTCAAATACAGAAACAAGTAAATGGTACTGCAGCTCTACACATCAATAGTTAGACCACATCTTGAATATGCAGGTCAGTTTTGGTCACCAACACTAAAAAAGGGCATAAATAGATTAGAAGGGGTACAAGCAAGAGCCACAAAGTTAATTCCATCCATCAGGCAAATAGGTTACCAAAGACGACTAGAAAGCTTGAACATATATGGTTTAGAAACTGATGATTGCGAGGACAACTAATAGAAACATTTGAAATACTGAAAGTCATAACAAAAGTAGGCAGTAACCTATTCACATTAAATGAAAACTAGACAAGGAATAATGGATGGAAACTAGAACTGATGAAATACAACACATCCCATTGTGGGAACTTCTTCACATACAAGATATGTGACACATGGAATAAACTGCCACTAGAAATTGTAAACAGCAACAGTGTGGAAGAATTCAAAAGAAAGCTAGACAAAATCATTAAAACACTATGAATGAATTGAAAAACCTGCTCTTAGAGATATGTGACCACATGACGTCTCCTCGGATGGACTAATATGTCTTTGAGACATCTAATCCTTGTAACTCCTTGTATCTTTCTCTCTCTCACTGCAAACGGTTGTCCTGCCTTAAAGTGAAAGCAAAAAACTAGCATGCCATATCTATGTTTCTCACTTCTCTCTCTCTCTCTCTCTCTCTGAAAATGGTTGCCCTGCCTTTAAGCTAATGTAAAGTAATTTCATGACCATCTCTCTCTCTCTCTCTCTCTCTCTCTCTCTCTCTCGGGGGAGTATAGCACAATAGGTAATACTTACGGGTTTTTGGAGCATCCCTTCAGCCCCAAGCTCCGACCTCTTTTAAACCTTCTACTTTACTTCCGTTCGAACCGCCTTTCTACGAAACCTTGCCATCCCGCTCTCTCTCTGATATTTTTCATCTTGTGACAGCGAGGATTTCCTCCTGGTACATAAAAAAAATTATATATATATAACACTTAGACAAGATTAGTGTTAAGGTAGGTTTACACCTACACACTTTTGTATTGCGGGCTGTTACGGGGTGGGACCGCAAGAAACCGCCAGAAAATTGACGCGGTGGGGAGAAAAAATTACCGATATTGGGCGGCGTGGCGCGGACCCGTGCGGTGTGTTACGGGCATTTCACGGCGTGTTGTTGCGGTGTCTAGCGGAGTGTTACGGCGTTGGTGCGGTTTTATGGTCGTTGTTGCTATGCGAGGCCACTCGCTCTTGCGGCTTTGTTACTCCGTGTAGCGGTGTGTTGCGGGTGGCTTGCGGTGTTGTTGTTGAGTAATAATAACATAATTCATAACAATGAGACAAATGAGAAGCAAATGATGGACATAACAAAAATACTTGCACTAAACGAACATGTAAAGCATAGAAAGTAAGAAAATGAACATGAAAAGCGTAGAAAGTAAGAAAATGAACATGAAAAGCATAGAAAGTAAGAAAATGAACATGAAAACCATAGAATGTAAGAAAATGAACATGAAAACCATAGAAAGTAAGAAAATGAACATGAAAACCATAGAATGTAAGAAAATGAACATGAAAAGCATAGAAAGTAAGAAAATGAACATGAAAAGCATAGAAAGTAATAAAATGAACATGAAAAGCACAGACTGTAAGAAAATGAACATGAAAAGTATAGAATGTAGGAAAATGAAATTGGGACTTGGTTTATACCATAACATTTTCAACAGCAAATATCATATATTATCAAGTGAGGTCAATATGTCTTTAGTCTGTTACTGATTTTTTATTGTTCCCCTGTTATAAACTATGTCCAGTCAATGTTAATTATTGTTTCATTATCATATTTGTATGTGTTCATGTTCATTTGATCATGTTCTCAATATCATATTATCGTTCTTTACCTTGTATGTTATTATATAATTTGATGGCCATATTTATCTCATGTTACATTTCATTTTATAGTTCAAGTTATTTTCCGAGTTCTATTTATGTATTTCATATTTCATATATCATATTTCATGTTAGATTTCCTGTTATATTTCTTCATGTTATCATTCTTTATGGCCATGCTTTTTCTTTTTTCAATTTCATTTCACCCAATCATATCATCATATATATTGTCATGACTTATAAATTAAGCATCAATAAGGAAAATGTAAATGCTAGTCAGTATTTCAACATATTTATTACAAAAAGAAAAATTATGAATGATATAAAATGTACAAAATCATTTAATATTAAGAAAATAACTAAAAAATTATTTATTATTAAAAAAATAAAATTCTATTTATTTATACATTGTCGACAGGCTGTCCGGCCCCTTTTATCCTCCCCAGAATGCGCGGCAACCTTCCATCCAATCGGCCTATGTTTTTGTCAAAATTAAGAGGTGGTTGTGGAATTATTGATATTCAGTGTAAAGCGAAGTCAATCATGTTAAGTACATTTCTAAAATGTTTAAAAGATCGTTGTTTTGGTTACCAAATGATTATTTATTATTGTAGTCAGAAAATGAATGCCAACATCAGGATTGCACTATTTTTACACCTAGTTTTTAGGAAAGTATGATAAATATATTACGAAGTGCTGATAAGATGACCTCTTATCCACAGATAAAAACGAAAGTGGTATATGAACATTTAATGAAAAACAGTGATTATGTTCCAAATATTGAAAAATTGTATCCACTATTCAACTGGAAACTAATTTGGGAACATGTAAATAAGTATATAGAAAATAAAAGTAAGGAAATTTTTAAAAAGTATTTTCATGAAATTTTAAGTACAAATGATGGGCTAGCCATGATGAAAATAAAAGATGTTAAGGAATGCGGTTGTGGATGCATACTAGAGACTAATATGCATATGGTATATTTCTGTCCTTTGGTTAAGAATTTGTTGTCCTGGTTATTCGAATTGCTTAGAAAATGTTGTAAATTAAAAACTAATAGCAGGTTAAGGATTTTAAAACTAGATTTTGAAGCAAACTCAAAAAGGGGGGAAAATACAGCAACGGTAATAATAGCAGATTTTATTTCAAGTATATTGATGGCAAGATATTTGGGAATAGGTACTGACCAGCAAATTATTAAATAAAAGGATTGAGGTTCACGTGCGGTGTGGCACGGCACCTTGCGGGTTTTTACCTCTTGTTGTGGGGCCGCGCCGCACCGCTTACGGCTTCGCGCGACTTCATCAACCCGCCAGACGCCGTGCAGAAATTTGAAATGATTTAAAATCCGGGCGGTGTCATGCGACTTTAACGGTCATCGCCGACCCCCGCCAGCGAGGTGGCGCGTTGATGGTGCATATATAGTGCGGTTTCTTGCGGTCCCACGACGTAACCGACCGCACCACAAAAGTGCGTAGGTGCAAACAAGTCTTAAGGAGCTGACAGCTACCTCATGCGTCAGAACAGAGGATATGGAATCTCTTCAAATAACGCAGGGCAGATGCATGCAGGTTTCCAAAGACCAGGACGATAGGGATCCTGTGGCCAACTGGGGATGCATAAAATAAGTGTTGCTATTGTGCCCCATTAAGCTCACTCCTTCGTGTAATGGATGGCCACCCCTGCAACTACTACTCTGTGAGTGAAGGCTAAACTGCTCTGAGGTTGCAGAGCTTTTGTGGCTTGTTGGAGTCCTAGCTAACTAAAAACCCCAGATGAGCTTCTGTGCCATTGATTGTGGAATTTCCTACCCATGGGGCCTGCTGTGGTGGCCATTGTGGCCATTCCTTGGGAATTTTCATGGTTGGATGAGAAGCATTCTGATAATAAGATTCTGGTTGTTTATAGCTGTTGGAAGTTTAGTAATTTAAGGGATGCTGCTGTTCACTCCTGGCGAAAAATCATTTGCTTAGGCAGATTGTGTTGCTCAGTTGGGAGCTACGGCACGTTTGGGATCGTTTAACAATAAGGAGACCGCATGTTAGTGTGGCAGCAATAAAAGGTATCTTGGGGACGAACTATGGAAAACTGTCAATGGATAAGAGAATGTGGCAACTGTGGGAGTACTAAACCCCCCTCCCCTCCTTTTTCCTTTTCAACTGGTCACATCAGAAAGAATACTGAATCAAAAGCACAGATAGAAATATTGAAACTAAGACATAAACAGAGATGTCTCATGAAAAGTTAGAATTGAAGCACACATGTGCAAAATGCAGCCTTAACAAGTGGTGCACAGACTACAAAGAGGCATGTGCACCAAAGCTAAGTAGTCTCAGGATTGTCTCTCCTTTCAACAAGAACAGGAGATAGCTAAACTGAGGAGGGAAGTAGAAGAATTAGTAAAGGAACTCAAGTAGTTGGCAAAGAACAAACTCGAAGGCAAGAGAAGAGAAGACAGGATGAAAAAGGAAATTGGAGACCTACAAAGAGAAGTTACAAACTTCAAGAGAGAGAAACGGGAATTAAACAACGATAGAGTAGAAAACAGAGAGGATAAGAGGCAGTTGAAAGTTTAAGAAATTATCTAAAGAAAATATTAGAGTGGTAAAAAAGATGGCAAATGCCTTTTAACTTGGATAAGTATAAAGTATTGCAAATAGGAACAAACAACCCTCATGCCCAAAACATGCTGTCTGGGAATGACATAAAAAGTGTAGAACAGGAAGAGGGCCTTTGAGTTATTATTACCAAGGACTTAAAATCCACAAAACAGTGCATAAAAGCTGAAAAGAAGGTACAGAAACTAGTGGGATACATGAAGAGGCAGTTCAAATACAGAAACTAGAAAACAAATGCAGTACAGCTTTGGTCAGCAATACTAAGAAAGGACATAAATAGATTAGAAGGGGTACAAGCAAGAGCCACAAAGTTAATTCCATCCTTCAGGCAAATAGGTTACCAAAGATGACTAGAGAGCCTGAACATGTATGGCTTAGAAACACGACGATTGCGAGGACAACTAATAGAAAAATTCAAAACACTGAAAGGCATAGCAAAAGTAGACAGTCCCGTATCCACGTTAAACGAAAACCAGACAGGAAATAATGGATAGAAACTAGAGCTGAAGAGATACAACACATCTCATTGCGGGAACTTCTTTACATACAAGATCTAGAGATAAGTGAGCGTACAACGCCTCCTCGGATGGACTAACAAGTCTTTGAGATATCCTAATCCTTGTATCTCTCTCTCTCACTCTCACACACACGCACACACACACACACACACACTGCAAATGGTTGTCCTACCTTTAAACGAATACAGAGAATGACATAAAACTCTCTCTCTCTCTCCTCTCTCTCTCTCTCTCTCTCTCTCTCTCTCTCTCTCACTGGAAACGGTTGTCCTGCCCAAATTTAAGCGAATGCAAAGAACCACCATAACCATCTCGCTCTTTCTCTCTCTTTCTTTCTTTCTAACTGCAAAGATGTAAACATCATTTCCATGCATTGAGTTAAGACTGCCGAGATTCCCCCAGGTGCCTTGTTAGTGATCTCCGGAGGCGAAATAATCAAGAGGGAATTATTTTTCACTTTACCCGAAATACCTATTTCATCTCGAATTTTTTTTTCTATTTTGTTTATCTCTGTATTAATATTTTATTCCTGTTACTCCACTCCCAGTCAATTTATGAATAGTATTCTTTATCTACCTTTCTTACTCATATATAAAATAATCTACAAGTTTCATTCACCAATGCTGTGCTATGTCATAAAAACGCATTTATTTCTTATTCACTGAAACCCTTGAAATCCAAAAGGAAACGAATGAAGAATTTTCCCTCCCATATGGGATTTAAACGAATACTGGTTACAAGACTCTGCGGCGGCTGATACTTAGCAGATCCAAAGTTTAAGATCAAAACAGGGAAAAAAATGGGCATCGATGAGTAGTTGACCCATTTGGCATGGGGACAAGTGAGGAATAATAAGGACTGCAAGGTACGGTCAAGATGAATGGGTCCAAATGGCTACGGGGTATCCTCCCCCTCTTCGATGAGACTGGCTGACCTATTTGTGTTTTTGTAATCTATGTCAATTGAGTCATGACAATGGTGATTGACGCCTGAAATAGTTTTGGCTGTAGACAGAGGAGTTGAATTAGAATTGAATATACGAAAATAAAACGATTATGAATGTCTTGACGTGACAATATAAATCTTTGAAAAACAATAGTCAGAGATTATTTTCTAATTCTAGCACTTGCCCAAAATTCCGAAAGTATATATCAGCAATGCTTGCTCCATAACTCGTTTGTTATTTTCGTTAATGATAGGTAACAATTCTTTCTTTGAATCTTCAGCTGAAAACCTTTACGGACAGGACTGTCAACAGACTATAAAGCCAAGAGGGCTCCAAAAGGGAATCAGCCTGCACATACACACACACACACACACACACACACACAGAGGAGAGAGAGAGAGAGAGAGAGAGAGATTTACGAAAAGGTGAGAAGTGGATAAATATGAGGGAATAGAAAATCAAACAGTCCAATTAATCGTTCAAGAGCACACTGAAAACACCAAAAGGGAAGAATACATAACTTTGGAGGCATTATGTGAAGCAATGCGCATCGCAAAGAAAAAAAATTTCCCTTGGGTTGGGAATATTGAAAATAAGGAGTCGAGGAAAGTCATGAATCTGTTGGTTTGCATCGTGTGCCTCTGCCCGTATCACGGAGATTATTAGACTTTCGAGATCACGGAAATGAGGGATACGAGCTGCTTGAGGAGTCAGAAATAGCATCTACTAGGAATCGCTGTCTCCTTGAAAACACGGAAAGTAAGTTTTTTTTTGTTTTTTTCTTTTTTTGCAGGAATATCTTGCCCAGTCACTTGTCAGGAAAAAAAAATATTAACATTGCTTCAAATTCCCAGGTTATCAGAGAAGAAACCTACGACATGAAAAAAATACGCATAGTAGCATAAATCTTGAAATAGATAAACAAATCCACAGTCAAGATAAAGCTAAACTGAGAGCTTTGGTTTTAAATATATTTGTACTCGTACGTAACCGTGCATTTATTTCTCCATCTATGACATTTATCGTCTTTCGTTTATCATCTGGGATTTTTATGGGAAATGAAAATGAACCAACTCAGTTTTTTTATGTTTGATAACAGTATGGAAACAATGTGTGACGACAGCCAACCACTAAAGAATTTTCTTTTTTCACAATTCTGATGGGAGTGGCAATGAACCCCGATGATGAATGAGGCACCACGAGTGGGTGCCTGAATTTTCAGTGGTCTGTGATGTCTCGCTATAATTGCATTACCCTACTCGTTCTTATTTTACGTAAAAATATTTGCTTAACTTTTCTTGGGAAAATGAGGAATTCACTTTTAGTTTCCATTCTTTGTGATTCTCAAAGCTTCTTCCTCCTTTTACCTCTACCTTTTATTCTACGCGACTGGGCTAGAAGAGGGTAGAGGGTAGAGCGTCCCACTGACATCTGTTCTCGAGAAGAAAATAGCGTCTTAAAATATACACAAGATTTCTTAAGCTTCATCCCCCACCTTCAAAATATGGTTCATACACAAAGGAGGCAAAAATGTGAATTGCAATGATCTTTATAAGACATCAAAGGGTACTGACATCCATATATCTTTTTGTATCGATATCAAAGGAATGTTCCCACACTCCAGTGAAATTGAGGGTCCTTCACGTGATCCGCTTAAATTTACTTTTCTCTTGAATGAATTTTTTACTCTTCGTTTCACTTACATCTTGTTGGAGGTAAATTTGTTATTAGATTCTTCTAATATTATTATGACTTTCGAAGCCGACCAAAAAAAAGAAAAAAAGTAAAAAATGCGCCGAAGTTCCTTCGCCGCAATCGAGTTTTCTGAACAACTGTATGAGCTGCGGACAATGAAACCTTTCACCCCAAGGCCCGGTGGTGGCCTGTCCCATAGCCTCGTTTTATGCTCATAAACCTATTCTTCTTTGTCACAACTATCTTAAAAAGATATGTCTTCAATATCTCCTTGAATATCTCTAAGTTTACGGATCATTTTAGTTTGCCAATAAGTTTGTTGCATTCTTATCATTTTTTCCCCTTGGTGCTTCTATTCGGATTTAATGTTTAGTTTGTTCTCTGGAAATCGATTTACTTACCTAATCTATCTCTCCAATCTGTTATTCGTTACCTGTTAAAGCAATCTTATTCTCGGGATGGATCTCTTTGTGTGAGAAGGCAAAACCTTTCGCAGAATCAGCTGTCATAATTATTCAGTGAAGTTGGCGGATGGGTCCTTGGCCTGATGGCCTGGTTCTGCTTATTGTTCTCATCTTTATTCTTCCTCCATTAAACAATTAGGACAATCAGTACTTGCTTTTGTTTTTCTATTGACCGACTTTCTTTATTCGATTAACATTTAACGAATACTTTGACTTTGTAAGATTTGATTTTATAGGAAATAGTTGCTTTCTATTGACGATAAAATGTATTATTTCCTTATCTTTTCAATCTGTTCTTTCTTTCCCCCGAAATAACACTGAAAACAAGGTGATTATGATTGGGGCTCCTTTTTGCTTCCATAATTTTTACTTCCAACCAAAAATTAACTCTGAAAATAACTCTGAAAACAATACTTTGATTTTGAATGAAATAAATTTTTGTGGTAAAGAATATTTGCAACCAACAGACAATTAAAGAATCTTATTCTTTTACTTTAACTTTGAAAAATGAAATAATTCTTTGTTTCCCTGAAAATAACACTGAAGGTTTCTTCATTGTCGAAGAGTTATCGGAAAAGTTTTTTTCTTTATTCTAAATTTTGAAGACAAAGGCTGTAATTGTTCCCCTTTTGAAAAGCCGACGGGATGGGCAACGCAGGTACCTACCCTTTTAAATAAATATTTTCTTTTTCTTTTCTAGTATAAAATACCCAACTGCACTCTTTTACACATGCATTACCACACGTATTAAACTCCTAGACATCCACACACAAATGTAGGGTATATCAGCACACACACAAATATGCATACATATGTGCAATATAATATACACAAACACACATACTAATTCTTGGTACATCTACACACAAACACACAATTCTCTCACAAATTTTCATAAGCACTAACATCTTCATAAGCACTAACACATGCAGATTCCCTGAGGCATCAATCCAAACACACACACACATACATACATATGCGCACATAGAAACGCACACACATGCACACACAGACAGAAACGCATACAACCACCGCAGCGAGAAAGCCAGATATATTCCCAAGGAATGTTCAAGCAGCGATTTACATTCATTTTAAATTCGAAAGGAAAGTTCAGGAAAACTTTTTAATTTTCTGGAGTGAGTGATGGAGTTGCTTCTAGAGTGGCCTCTCACTCACTCGCTCGGGAACCAAAAACTTGTCAAAGAAGGAAAAGAAGGAGAGAGTTTTTTTTTTTTTTTTTTTTTTTTTTTTTTTTTTTTTTTTTTCATTTCTTTTTCACTGTTGTAGTTGTCCATGCTTTTGTTGTTAATGCCATTTTCGTTGTTGAATTATATTTTGGTTATTAGTTGCTGTTGTCAACGGTGCTTTCACTATCATTGTCATCTTACATTATCATCGTCAAAATGTTTTTATAAATGTTTTATTTTACAGTAATTATCATCATTATTGTCATTGTCGATTCTTCTGATTAAGATGATTTTCCTATCATTACCGTCTCTTGTTGCTGTTGTAACTGTTGTTAACAACTGTAATGGTCAACCTTGCTCTTTTATGGATGATGACGTCATCATCATCGTCCTCTGATGATGCCATTGTTGATGATGGCGTGTGCTAGTGTTGATTTCACTATTATCGTAATCATTCGTCATCAGTTTGTTAGTCGTGTTCATTAACATATTTCTGTTACTAAGCAATTTCTGTCTAATTTCAGTGACCGACTCTTAAGAAAAGCGTTCAACATTTCAGTGTATTTCTAATAAAGTGCTTTACGTCCTTTCGATAAACTAATCTATATAAACTGAGTTTCATCACGTTATATTCATAAACAGCAACCTCCTGTTAAAATGAACGCGAATTTATTACCAGTAGATAAAAGGAATTCGCTCTTCTGCATCTACAGTGAAAACCCAGAATGAGCTGTAAAAAGACTTTATATACTATATCCGTGTCAGTAACTTATACTTAAAATAGATCATTTACATGAATCATAGAAAAGGTCTCAACGAATTAACAGCTTGCATCTATCAGTCACGCGTGTGTATTTGCTTTTATTTGTTTGTTTTGCTTTTTATTAAGCCATCCTTGTGCTGGCACGAGCTCTTACTCTTAGAGCAACCTGTAACATCCTGTATTTTAGTTTTTTTTCTTTTTTTTAATTCCGTTGTTAACGGAAAATAATAGTAGAAAATATTCATATTTTCTACTTTTATTTTCGATTAATTAAACTATATATATATATACTAATATATATATATATATATATATATATATAGTATATATATATACACATATATATATATATATATATATATATATATATATATATATATATATATTAGGGAGAGAGAGAGAGAGAGAGAGAGTTATAAGAATTTACGAGGATTAGGATGACTCCAAGACTTTAGTCCATCCGAAGAGACATCGTGTACTCACCTATCTCTAGCAGCAGGTTTTACTGTTCATTCACAGTGTCCTAATGATTTTGTCTAGCTTTCTTTTAAACTCTCCCACACTGTTGTTGTTTACAATTTCAGGTGGCAGTTTATTCTATGTGTCACATATCATATGTAAAGAAGTTCCCACAATGGGATGTGTTGTATCTCTTCAGATCTAGTTTCCATTCTTTATTTTTTATTTTTTTTTTAACATGAATAGGTTACTGTCTACTTTTGTTATGCCTTTCAATATTTTAAATGTTTCTATTAGCTGTCCTCGCAATCGTCGTGTTTCTAAGCCATACATGTTCAGGCTCACTAGTTATCTTTGGTAACCTTTTTGCCTGATGGATGGAATTAACTTTGTGGCTCTTAGTCTTGGTGACCAAAACTGTACTGCAGATTCAAGATGAGGTGTAACTATTGATGTGTAGAGCTGCAGCACCGTTTTCTTGTTTCTGTATTTGAATTGCTGCCTCTTTATGTATCCCAGTAGTTTCTGTACCTTCTTTTCAGCTTTTATGAACTGTTTTGTGGATTTTAAGTCCTTGGTAACAATGACTCTAAGGTCCTCTTCTTGTTCTATGCTATTTATGTCATTCCCAAGCAGCATGCAATTGGCATGAGGGTTGTTTGTTCCTATTTGTAACACTTTACACTTATCCAAGTTAAAAGGCAATTGCCATCTTTTTGACCACTCTCCTATTTTCTTAGATCATTTCTTAAACATTATACTGTCTCTAAGTCAGCTGCATTTACTCCTAGTTTGGTGTCATCTGCAAATTTGACTAACCTGCTAGTTAATCCTACATCACTGTCATTAATATAAATAAAAATCAAGAGCAGGGCCAAGGACAGAACCCTGAGGAACTCTGGTTGTCACATCTACCCATTGTATTTCTTAAGGCACTGGTTAGATGAGTAAATGGATATATATATTAACCCTGGATAGGTGTGACGGGTCGCGCACGACCTGAGTGTTTAAAAAAACATGTTTTTCTCATAAATCATCGTCTATCTCAAATCTGGGTGTGATCGATTTGCAAGAGGCCAGCAGAACACACACTACAATCAAGTCAGAACCTGCGTTTGCCTTGCCTTTGTCCTTCCCCCTTTTCTCAGAATTGCTCGGTTCGAGCTCTCGACCCCATGCACCTTTAACGTGTTGGGGATCGAAAGGCAAAGTTATTAAGTAGTGATTTCCTGTCTATCTCTGTTGATACTGGTAATGTTTTGTATTGTTGGAAATTGTGGGTGGATGGTGAGTGTACCATATGCATGCCATTGGTTGTGGCTGAGATGCCTTATATTGCCATTTGGTCCAATTTCCTTCAGATGCCAATTTCTCAGTTTTTGCATTTTTTGCAGTTCTCATTAACAATGGCCAGCAGGCAGTATTCTCTGGGCATGGATGTCATCAACTTACTTCTAATGGAATTAAAAGTGATGTTGATGATAATTTAGAGGTTGCTGACACCTCTATAGCAAAAATCTCGAGTGTGTTGGAGGCAAGGCAGATTACCTTGAAAAGATTAGGAGACGAGAGGGCGAGACTGGGGAGGGGAATAGTGGGTCTGCGCCTTTTCTGATTACACCAGCTTATGTCAATAAACCATCGACAGACTGTATGAAAAGAGAGAGAGAGAGAGAGAGAGAGAGAGAGAGAGAGAGAGAGAAAGAATAACATTTCTGAGGTTTATCTTATGACAAAGCTTCATAACTGCAACAATGGCTATACACCCTCATATATTATTAATAAAAAAAGAGCAATAGGTTCACCATAGCAAATTCAATTAATAGTTTTGTTAGTGCAAATCAGATAGTTCAGGTGGTAGATTTGGCAGTCGAAGTTGGTGTGGATTTTGGCCATTTTGTTTACATACCCGAAAGGTGAGTTGGTATATCTCTATATATTCTTGTTTTCTATAGAATTGGTGATATGCTGGCATATTTTCATGCATAAACATCATATCTCATAATAGTTACAATGATTTTTATAAGAAATTTTCATGGTGAACCTAGGAGGTCAAAAAATGACCATTAGATTTTGCCCTTGATATAACAGTAAATTACATCTTAGTGCAGATCTTTTTACATAATTCCTTTCTAGGATAATATGAATTTATTCTATAAAAAAATTAGCCATTTCCTATTTCATTTAGGTACCCCAAAAAATTCGTGAAATTTTGATAGTTTTTTTTGTTACCAAAAACTTACCCTTTTTTCTCTTTTCAGATTTTGACCTCTATGGGTCCGACACCTTTTCTGGCAGTCACATATTGTAAATAGTAGTTTTAGGAAGGAATCTCTCAATTTTTGTGTGTATATAGCTTTTTGTGTATTTTTTGTAAATATTTTCGTAAATTTTTTTAATATATTTGTAATAAATATTTAATTTGTAGATGGGTATGATTTATCTTTTCAGTAGTGCTCGGTTTTAGAAATTGAAATGTACAGTATAGCTACAGTTTTTGAACTTTCACAAATTTTTCTGGGCTCTCGGGTCGAGCTCGACCCGCACACACTTTAATGGGGTACAAACATAGCAAAACCTACCCAGGGTTAAAATAAATGGGGTTGATAACCTCAGAACTTGCTGGTTAGAGACAGAGTCTAAACAGTGGATTCCTCAAAATGCTGATATGAGATACATCAGTTGCGGGATGACGAGATGCGAGCCCATTCCATAGATATGAGGTAAACCACATGGAGAGGTTACTTCAGGTTACTTCAGGTCACCGGGTACATGCGCTTGATGATCGTGTACATGGGTAAATGGAAACGCACAGAATAGACTAGAGTGCGTACGTTCGTGTGTTCAGTAACATGCGTGTATCCGTGTGTTTGTAAGACGAAATAGATGGAATAGAAAATCCCTAGCGAGGTAATTAGGACACATTACCTGAAATTGATTGTGTGTGGAAACACACCGTAGAGGAAGGCGTTTGGAGATCCATCGGAAACGGTAAAGTGAAAAAGACTTTGAAAAGTTATACCTTTTATGTAGTGACATTGAGTTCAGTTTCTAGAGAAAGGAAGTGTGATGTGACACTCATTTATTGACGACCTTTGATATTTCATTGTTTGATAATTATATTCTCATTTTCAGATGGATTCGAAGTCCCCATTTAATAAAATTGATTCTCTAGACTTGTGTCGACTTTTATTGATAAAGACTATGAATAGTCGGACAGAAATAGATAAGAGGGGCTACTTACTTAAATATGATTTCGGGAAGAGTAATGGTAGTTTAACCATTTTTGGGATGTTTTTTAACTCATTTTATTTCCATTTTCATGTTAGCTATTCTGGGAAATAAAGATTATATTTTTGTAATAGTGAGAGTTTGAATTTGCGTAGAGTTTTAATAATTGATTTTTCAGCTATCTTCAGAGATGACACAAAAAGGGACTACGGAAGGTAGGTTACGTTTCCCAGTTAGGGCCCTTTCACACAATGTGATTCAAAACCGCCTCTGTCAGCGGAGCGGCACCGCGCTTACAAGTCGACTGATAATCCTAATGGAGCTTTTCACACTATGCAGATTTTTTGCATGAGATTTGTCCCACTGGCTGGAAGCGGTGCCGCTCCCGTTAGCGGTTGTAGTTGGCCATCATGTTCAATGCGCGTCTTCACACCAGGCGGTTTTTTCCCACCTTCACAAGCGATGAGCAATAGTAGGTCACTGCTTTTCATCGTGAAAATATATCAGTTATATGGATATGGATCAAGATATTGATATAGAGCTTCTCATTTCTTTACTTAAAACGAAACCGGTTTTATGGGATAAAAGTAAAGAGGAGTATAAAAGTCGTAACTTAGTTACATCTGCTTAGAGAGAAGTATGCCGTGTTTTAAATGGAAAAATGTAAGAGATGCTTCGATGAAATCACACACACACACACACACAAACTGTTGGAACAAAAGACATAAAAATTTTAAAAAACTGGTCTCTGTAGACGGCGACCGTGCAAATGAGCAGTGTCGTCCGTAGTATACCTGCGGCGCTGAGACCGCCTCTAGTGCGGAAAAAAATCGCATAGTGTGAAAGGGGCCTTAGGATTTCTCTCCAATCATTTAAACGAGGGTCATTTTGACTCTCTTTATATATATTCCTTCACCAATTATTACGACTCTTTGTGTGGAACTTTGTCAAAGGCCTTTTGGAAATCTAAGTAGAGTATCAAACTCTAAGAGGTTTGATAGGTAAGATCAGTTTTGTCTGAAGCCGTGTTGACTGTTTAACAACAGGTTGTTTCTATCAATGTGATCCAACCAAAGAGAGAGAGAGAGAGAGAGAGAGAGAGAGAGAGAGAGAGACCATGTAAAACTCCAATGAGAGAGAGAGAGAGAGAGAGAGAGAGAGAGAGAGGACGCGCGTGTTGGTGAGTGAGAGTTTATGTTATCCTCCTCTTCGTTACCTCATAGCGCGACCCAGAGTCAAAGTAATAGGGTCTGCTCAACTCGGCAGTGGAGACGGAGCTAATACTGTGACGTCAGAAGAGTAACACTGCCCGTGCGTCTCCACTGAATTACTTAAAGAACCTTTAGTTTTTATATTCAATCCATATCGCATGTTTTTTATTTTTTTTATTTTGACAGAATCTGTAAAGAGGTCACATGTTTGATGTTTTTTAATACCCATTCAAAGTATATAGGGTCTGCTCAACCTCCCGGCAGTGGGGGGCCGGGGTGGAGCTAATACTGTGACGTCACAAGAGTAACACTGGTGCTTCTCCATTGAATTACTTAAAGAACCTTTAGTTTCTATACATT
This sequence comes from Macrobrachium nipponense, assembly GCF_015104395.2. Taxonomy (NCBI): domain Eukaryota; kingdom Metazoa; phylum Arthropoda; class Malacostraca; order Decapoda; family Palaemonidae; genus Macrobrachium; species Macrobrachium nipponense. The sequence continues at coordinate 43,411,308 of NC_087200.1, forward strand.
CAATCCATTTCGCATGGAGTTTTTGATAAAATCTTGATAAAATCTGTAAAGAGGTCACGGGCTTGATGTTTTTTAATACCCTTCCTCTCATTTAGTCACCAAGCCTTGTTTTATTCACATATATTATACCGGTTTCACACACATAGCTACTCCAGCTTTCTTCATATGTTTATTCTTTAATTATTTATTTGCTTACCTATATACTGGTTTGCTGTATTCTCTTCAAGTCCATTTGTTATAACGTGACAACTTGGTTTCTCTCTCTCTCTCTCTCTCTCTCTCTCTCTCTCTCTCTCTCTCAGGTAGTAATATTATCAAGATTATAAATAATTGTAAAGAAATGTATTTAGTTGTGTCACTGTGTTCATGTCATTTTGAGAAACAACTTTTTTTTAATTTATGCTAAAGGTTAGAATGATAGAATAATTATATTTTCCAAATCTTATCATGAATACTAATTGTTATGCAACAAACAGAAAAAGTGGATACAGGCAGTGTAAAAAATAACAGTTGCATTTGCACGACTTGACCACAAAAAAGAAAACCGTATTAAAAGTATAAGAATTACATCATTGTATATATACATAAAGGTGATAATTATGCATGTCTCAAACGATTACAATATAATATACAAAAAGGTATTCGTATTAATTTGACTTCATGAGAAAAATATATATGACATAAAATAATCCTTTAGGGAATAAAAGGATCAAACAAATAACAAACAACTCAGGATAGTCTTCACTTGAACAATTTTTGTATGACATAAAGAAACAAATTCTTTCAAGAGATTGTTTTTTTAGTTTTCTTAGTTAACATCCGAAAAAATATACTAATTCTAGCAAAGTAATGCATAATTTCATCAGGCAAGGATAGTTTATCAGATTTCTTTAGCTGTGAAACCAGATTCAGTAGGCAGTCTTTGCCATCCAGTAGTGTCTCGCCATTTATGGCTTTGAATAATTTCCTCATAATAAGTAGTTGGGAATAGAAATGTTCAGATGGAAAATACAAATTCCCTCGGCTGACACTCTTAATCCATGCGTTGCTGTCAGAAGTTGTGCCATCTTTTGTTCCTAGATATGGGTATTTGATGATGAATTTTCTTGCCATATATCCCCCAATGTATCTCAAGGATTCTTCTTCAATCTTATCACCTACATCTGACATTGCATTATCAAAATTAGGGCAAATTTCATCACCTAATGTTGTTCCATCATCATCATCATCATCATCATCATCGTTATCATGAAATTCAATATCACTAAATAGCATAGACGTTAAACTTAATTCGAGTGCCAGATTGGAGTCATTTGATAGTACTGTTGCACTTGATGCAATGCACGAATTGTTAGGGAAACTATCACGTTATGTACATGGATTAGGCCTACCTGAAATACTACAACTTGAAACACATTCTGTATTCTCTACAATCCTACTAGAATTACTCTTGTCACTCATCTGAGAGACATTCTTGCCAAGCAGATATATCCTAAGTCTGTATTTAAATTGGACGGGGTTTGGGTGATCATGAGTCCCTGCCATTTGCCTGATGCAGCAAAAAAAAATGTTCAATACAATCCTGATTGAGCCGTCTTGTTATTATGTATTCTATCTTGAACAGTCTTGTAACATCTCAAACAGCCCTTTTAATGCTCTGCAGGATAACATTATCCCTTTTTGGAAGGGGTAAAGACTTCTCGTTTTTCACTTTTCATTGTTTTCATTATTTCAATCATCCTATCAATTATTCCAGTTTGTGAATCAATTTCAACTCCAAATGCATTACGTGACACGACATCTCCGTGTTTTCCATACGAGTTCATGACATCGAACCAGTCATTAACGAGTAAAATAAAGTCTGAGGTATATGCCCAGTCATCACCTTCTAACATACCATTCTCACCTAGATAACTAATTGAAGCAGCGCAAGATTTTGATAAAAGTCTAGCTGCTAGACAGATGCGCTGTCTTTGAGATCCTGACACATTAAGATTTATTTCTAAGTTTTTATGAGCTATTTTAAGTTCATTTTTAGTTTTCCGTATTATTTCTTGAAAATACCGTGCTGATACATACTTTCCAGTGGCTAAAACAAATCCTGAGTGAATTAAATTGTATCTTAATAACTTCAGAATATAAGGTGCATCTGCGAAAACGAATATTTCTCTATCTGCACATGGGTTTTTGAAGGAAATTCTACTAAGAGTTAATTGGGTCTATACCAAAATACTTCCAGATTCTCATATTAGTAGGTCCTAAGTCATGAACAATAGCAACAATGATATAACCTGCATTTTCAATTTCAGCTATTATATTCAGCAACTTACTGTGCAAATTTGACTCATCAAAATCATAAAAGATAGGCTCTTTCCACCTACCAATAAGATATTGTTG
>NC_087200.1:43416204-43423704 GCF_015104395.2 Macrobrachium nipponense
TATATAAATATATATGATATATAATATATATATATAGATATATATATAATATTATATATATATATATATATATATCTATTATATTATATATAATATATATATATATATATATATATATATATATCTATAGGATATTATATATATATATATATATTTCTCCCTAGGAAGTTATTTACATCCTAATGGTATATAATAATAATAATAATAATAATTAATAATAATAATAATAATAATGATAATAATAATAATAATGATCTTTGATGCTTCAACCCTGCTCCATCCTCCACGCCATGACTAATTCCATCCTCATTATCGCCATGGCACATGAATCATGTATCCGGGGGATACAACAGGATTCCACGCCTTGGGCTGATTCAGGATTTTACGAATTCTCTCTTAAATGTATTAGAACGTGAAGGTAAAATATATATATATATATATATATATATATATTATATATATATATATATACATACATACAGAGAGAGAGAGAGAGAGGAGAGACAAAGAGAGAGAGAGAGAGAGAAGTGATACTAGGTATGTAGGAGTATTTTCATCTGATCTACGCAAAACGAGACTTCGAAAACGCTTTTGCAAAAAGGTAATATTATCATTAGTATAGAAGATATGATTGACTTTAGTTCTTTCAGGGCCTGTTTTGTTTTCGTTCTTCTCCTCTTATTATTATTATTATTATTATTATTATTATTATTATTATTATTATTATTATTTATTATTATTATTATTAATTATTGCGAGATTTATGAACCAAATAGTTAGACGAAATTTTATTAAAAATTTGCACTATAGTATACAAACAAGCCTGAAACTTATAATCCAAAAAGTTATGTGACGCAGTTCCCGTGACATGGCGGCTATGAAAGATGGCGTAGGTCACGTAACTTGGCGGTTACAAGGTATTTTGCAAAAACTACTGTAAGATTCTTCTCTACATACATATTATGTTGGCCGATGAAACAACAATTAGGCCAAGACGGCTATGTTTATTTGGTCATGTCATCAAAACTTGTAAAAGAAATTTGTAAAAAAAAAAAAAAAAATCATCATTGCAAAACTGTTGGCTGGATTTTATTCACATATATTGGCAATGAGGCTAAAAGCTGATTATGTTGTCATATCAACTCATTTGCATAAATCTCTTGGTCCGGTCAAATATTTTTGTCGCAGTTTCTATTTCTGTCAAGTAATCTTTACTGAAGGGTGAAAGCTGATGGATTTCTGACGTTTGTGATGTTAAGATATTTCTCTAATTTCCCATAATATTTTCTTATTATCGAGGATAAATTTCGAAGGAGAAGAAGGAAGAACAGATCGTGAGCATTTAATATAAACACAAACACACACACACACACACACACTCGTGTATATAATATATATATATATATATATATATATATATATATATATATATATATTATATATATATATATATCTATATATAAATATATGTAGGCTGATCGAGATGATATATCAAAGTACAAGCACAAAAGCAATAACAGCATTTGGGGAAATAAAACTAGGGGTTACCATTAAGCCCATTTTTGTTTGTGCTGGTCACGGATATGTTAAGTGAAGAGATCAGAAATGAAGAGCTGTGGGAGTTGTATGCCGATGATCTGGTGATTACTGCTGAAAATGAGGAACACCACATTGAAGGGTTAGAGAGTGGCAGAAGTCTTTAGAGAGAGATGGCTGAAAGGTGAATGTGAATAAAACAGAGATTTTGGTGATCAGTAGGGAAGATAGAGGCAGCATAATAATACAAGAAAGAAGAGGCACGTTATAGAAGAGGTGGAAAAGTTTAAATACTTAGGATCTAATTTAAGCCAAGAGGGAGGATGTGAGACTGAAGTTGACATTAGGATAAAAGCTGCATAGGGGAAGTAGAGAGAGGTTGCTGGAGTGTTATGTCAATCAAGGTAAAATTCAAGATCTACAGCACAGTGATAAAACCAATGTATGGATCAGATACATGGTCTCTAAGAAAAGAAGAGGAAGTATAGCTTGAGAGAACAAAGATGAGAATGCTGAGGTGGATTTTGGGGATATCACTGTTTGAGAGATTGGAAAATAACGAAATAAGAAGTGTCGACTTAGTAAAGATTGCAGAGGTGATAAGAGAGTCATGATTGAGATGGTATGGACATGTGTTGAGGATGGATGATGAGGAGGGAGTGAAGAGGGCTTACAAGGAACCTGTTCAAGGAAGAAGATCAAGAGGGAGATAGAGAATTAGATGGCGAGATAAAGTGAAGGAAGACAGGACAAAAGAAGTCTGGTGGTTTATGATGCCTTTGATTGAAGGCAGCGGAGAAGGCGCATCAGGCAACTGCCTGCTTAATGTAGGGATAACAGTGGGAAAGAAAAAGGATATATATATATATATATATATTTATATATATATATAATATATAATATATATATATATTGATATATGTATATAGTTATATATGTATATATATATATATATATTATATATATGATATATATATCTATATATATATATATATATATATATATATATATATATATATATAGTATATATATATATATATATATATAAATATTATATATATATATATATATATATATATATATATACTATATATATATATATATGAATACTTATCACATCACCGTGATTCATATAAATCATTCGAGCTACAAATGTTCTTTAATATCTAATTCACTCAACCTCGGAATTGATATATATCAATTCCGAGGTAGAGTGAATTAGATATTAAAGGACATTTATAGCTCGAATGATTTATATGAATCACGGTGATGTGATAAGTATTCATAACAAGGCTGCGTGGGTCAAACGCTCGAATCGGCTAGATTGGTTGAGGGGGTTTCATATCGATTCTAATTACGAATACACCGAGATCGGCGGTGATTTGTAATGGTTCAGAAATCGATATAAACTTATTGTCTCTCTGCTAGCAGACTCGGTAGCGTCACTGTCCGTTCCTGATTTCGTTCCCCGTCCAACTGGACGGTGGTTCGACCCCATGGGGGGACGAAATTATTATCCCCCTCGGTACATATATGAAAATATATCAATTCCGAGGTAGAGTGAATTAGATATTAAAGGACATTTGTAGCTCGAATGATATATATATATATATATATATATATATATATATATATAATATATATATATATGTATGTATGTATATTCACATTCACCTTTAAACCATCTTCCTCTAAAGACTTCTGCCACTCTCCAACCTTCAATGTGGTCTTCCTCATTTTCAGTAGTAATCACCAGATAATCGGCATACAACAACTCCCACACTGATCTCTTCACTTAACATATCCGTAACCAGCACAAACATAAATCCCTGCTCTGTTAATTTAATTCCCCTGTAGTTACCACAATCTATGACATCCTCCTACTGCTTGTAGTATATATATTCCATTAGACTCTCCTCCCAGTCCAGTCTGAGGGACATATGATGGTATTATATGTATTACTTTGTCCCCTATTATTATTACCAGTAGAGGAATTCTGAGGCATGTCGCTTACGGGGGACGCCCTAGCCTCATTCATATTCCTTAAAACATCAGGCATGGTTTATTGATTGGCAAAGGGGTTTTATGACCGCATGCCCTAGCTGACATCAACCACAGTTATTGGCAGTGGGCATAGCCTTTTATTAAAAAGTAAAGATCCCAGTAGACAATACGATCACCGGATCCAGCCATCTGAACCGGAAGTAAATCTCACTGTCTGTGGGGTTCTCCTCTGACCAAAAGTGGGCGGAGTCCGTCGACCTCTTCAACCAACTTACAACCTACCGTGGCCAGGTTCATGGCATCCATTTTAGTTCAGGTGACCCTACGCCTCCACGTCTATGGCATGATCTCAAGATTTACTTCAGTTTCAACGAGACGCTGAAGTGGCAACATGGTAGCTAAGACAGCAGATTTTATATATATATATATATATATATATATATATATATATATATATATATATATATATATATACATATCATATATATTATATATATATATATATGAATAACTTGATCACGAAGTATATAAAACGTGATGCTATGTATAAAATAAAGGTTTTTTTTGCCACGAAGGAAAAAAAATGAAAAAGCGAGTTAGCCGAGTACTCGGCTAACTCGCTTTTTCATTTTTTCCTTCGTGGCAAAAAAAACCTAAAAAAAAAAAAAAAAAAAAAAAAAAAAAAAAAAAACTATATATATATATATATAAATATATATATATATATATATATATACTATATATATATACATACAATAACATAGACAGATAGTAGATAAAGAAGAATAGGCCCTTAAACCTACGGTTCTGTGGCCAATTAAGAGTACAATTTTTAACTCTTTTATACACAAAATTCTTAGTTTATACAGGGAAAATTTAAATATTATTGAAAATATTATGATAAACTTTTATTTTTTTTAATGGAAAATAGCAATGTAATTTAAACAACTGTACCACACACACATGCTATACATATATTATGTGTATGTATGTATGTCATGTTTGCATGTATATATTAGTGCTGTTTAAATTACATTGTTACTTGCCGCATATGAAATAAGTTTGTGATGATGTTTTTTTCAATAATATCTAGATTTTCCTTGTATGAATTAAAAATTTGTGTACAAAAGAGGTGAAAATTGTATTCTTACTTGGCTACAGAACCGTAGGTTTACGAGCATATTTTGCTTTAACGGATCGTATATTATATATACCACTAGACCAGAGTGGCCAGACATTTGGACTCCGAGATCTACTCTAAAGACTGAAACTCAATTATGATCCACCTTACTACATAATCACGTATTACGTGGGGAAAAATGTCAAATAGCGCCATAGTTCGATAAAACTTGAGGACCACTGCCTCACTCATATATATATATATATATATATATATATATATATATATATATTATATATATATATATATATATATATATATATATATATATATATGTGTGTGTGTGTGTGTGTGTGTGTGTGTGTGTGTGTGTGTGTGTGTATGTATGTATGTATGCATGCTTGTGTTTTTGTTTGTTTTAGGATTGTGGGGGAACGGCGATCGACCAAACAAGTAGCCGGGATCAACTGGTAGATCGCGATCGACTGTTTGGCCACCTCTGCACTAGACTAAGCAAGATGTTGTATATGCAGCATAGTTACTTTTTATGTTTGTGAACTCGTGTTGCATATCTTGAATAATTAATTGCTTCACATGTCTCTCGGATTATATGCTCCAAGGAACGATTTGTGGTGTGTAAGCGAAGTGTGTTCAGCAACCTCTCGTACAACGATTTTGGTTGTCTCATACAAGTGTTTTTATATATATATTTTTTTTTAATTTCTATAAGAGGGGAGGCCATATATCATTATTCCATGTTGGTCTGCTTCTTCATTCTCGGGTAATTACCCAGTCAGTGGGGTAAATTTTCAATTCATTAAATAAACAATCTTGCTCTTCAACCATAGTTTAATACACGTTCTCCTTTTTCGCTGGGGGTTTCCAATTTTTGTTGTAAGAGCGAAGCCTATGGCGTCATCAATTGAGCGGAGCGGCCATTTCCTCACTCTACCAGGATTTGGCAAACTGAAGTGAAATCGAACGTCTATGGCAACTCGGATGCCTGTGTCAGAACGGAATCTGATCGGCCGGTAGTAACGAATATAGGACCGGTAGTAACGAATATAGGACTGGAAGGCAGCAGTTTCCAGAGTTATTGGCGGCGGACCTTGCATTTTACCTAAAGGTAAGACAGCAAGGCAGCAGCTGACCTTTTCGTTGCCTTTTAAGACACGCAGGTCCTTACGGTGGTAGTATTCCTTCACCTCTACCACATGATGATATATATACGTATACATGTATGTATGTACAGCCAGCAACAAAACCTGCGTCGCCCGCAAAACCTGGCTTGGAGAGATCATGCCCTTCTTTCCCTGAAAGGTGGCCCACGTTCAAACAACCAGTACATAGTCAGAATGGTTCGAATGGGAGGAGGGAGGAGGAGGGAAATTACGGTAATCGGGCAAAGAAATGCAGTAATGAATGAAATATATTTGGAGAAAGAGATAAGAAAAGAGAAGAGAGAGAGAGAGAGAGAGAGAGAGAGAGAGAGAGAGAGAGAGAGAAAGTATGAGGAATGGTAACAAAAGAAATGCATACAGTGTATAGGGAGAGAGAGAGAGAGAGAGAGAGAGACTGAGCTTTAATTGCTGTTTATTTATTAATCTAATGGATATATTTGAGATCTGCTTTAAGAAATGTTATCGTATATATTTTGGAAAATAATAATTATGAAATCTTATCACATCGTATTGTTGTAAATCGTTATATTTTCTATATAAAAAAGCCTCAAATATTATTGGAACTGACTATTCATATTAATATTATTCAGACAGAAATGTCCTTCTTTTTCATTATCCTACAGCAGCTGTATTCTCTCTCTCTCTCTCTCTCTCTCTCTCTCTCTCTCTCTCTCTCTCCTTGCACGGTTGACGCCTATGATGCCTCACTGCTGGGGTGTCGTCACAGGGCCAAATCATTGCAGAAGGGTTTTTGTTTAACCAGCAGTGAGCGCCTTCCCTCTGCTCATTGGCACTGCTCACCATAACAACACTTCTTCGAATTCCTTGAAACAGGTTTCCATTTGTAGTTCGTCTTCTGGAGGATCCCTCAAATGAACATTGACAATTTCACCTTGCACAAAATCGGTTTATTGATGATCTTCTAATAGCTTCTTTCTCAATTTGCTTGATCTTTTGTCTCTTAGGAAATCAGAGTTTTTCTTTTTCTATCGATGTTTTTGCTATCCTTCCGTTTGACTTCTCTTTGGTTTATCTCGCTTTCCTCCGGTTCCTCTCATTTCCGCCTCCAAGACTCCTTCGTGTATCCAGTCTTCCTTTATTTCTTTCTCCTTGTCTCTTCTTTGCAGACCTTCATGCATCCTTTTTCAGCTTTCTCTCGGCCCTTCTGTCAGCCTTCGTCCTCCTCCTCTTCAGTATCTGCATCTAATGCCATCTGAATTCCTTCTTATTACCTATAGGAACGTTCTTTTTGACCTCTCGCCTTCCTGGAGCCTCCTGTCATCTGTCTTTTCTAAGTGAGCAGTTATGCCGTGTTTGGCATTCTCAGGATTCTTTTTTAACTCCTCCATAAGTATTCCGTCCTGCACCTGCAAAAGTAGCCTATCTCTTCCACCTGTTTCTGAAATTTTTATTAATTCTCTCTCTCTCTCTCTCTCTCCCTCCTTGCGCTTTTAACGGCATGATGCCTAACTGCTGGGGTGTCATCACAGGGCCAAATCATTGCTGAGGGGTTTTGTTTAGCCAGCAATGAGCGCCTTCCCTCTGCTCATTGGCACTGCTCACCAAAAAAACAAAAAATACTGTAGTTCTTGAAGTATCGCCCCAACTCTGAATTTACATATATTCAGAATTTCTGAATATATATAAATTTAGAATTTC
>NC_087200.1:43428704-43443704 GCF_015104395.2 Macrobrachium nipponense
ACAATATTTAAGGCTTTTTTTTTCCTTAGAAAATATGATAACGATTTAAAACAATACTATAAGATAAGATTTCAAAATAATAATTTAACAAAAAATACACGATAACATATTTCTTAAAGCAGAAGGTCTCAAATATATCATATCCATCAGAATAAAAGCTCTCTCTCTCTCTCTCTCTCTCTCTCTCACTATCTCTCTCTCTCTCTCTCTCTCTCTCTCTCTCTCTCTCTCTCTCTCTCTTCTCTCTCTCTCTCTCTCTCTCTCTCTCTCTCTCTCTCTCTCTCTCCCTCTCTCTCTCTCTTCTCGCCTCTTCTCTCTCTCTTCTCTTTTTTTCCCTCTCTCTCCCTCTGTGTGTGTGTGTCTTTGTCCATATATTTAATTCGTTATTGTATTTCTCTGCCTGATTACCGTAATTTCCCTCCTCCTCCCATTGGAACCATTTCCCTATGTACTGGTTGTTTGAACGAAGGCCACCTTTCAGGGCAATAAGGGCATGATCTCTCAGAGCCAGGTTTGGCGGGGCGACGCCGGTTTTGTTGCTAGCTGTACATCAGCAGAGTATTTGACCACCAGGAGAGCAAAACAATGAAGTGCAAGATTTTTCACTTTTTCTCTAGGACATTCTCTAGCAAACTACATAACAAAGAAAAATGGGTTCTATTGAAGAATACATTTTAATGAAATAAATAAAAAAAGTTGGGAACGGCTGTCTTGGATTAACTTCGGTACTTGGTTAACCACGGAGTGGCTAAGTCCATTAACAAGATACTGATAATCTCCGGTTTCCCTTTTGGACCTTCTTCGAACACATCTTGTGCAGAATGGGGTCGAAAGTATTAAGGTCTGATTTCAGAGTAATGTTATTTTAAAATCTTTTACATAAAACAATCATCCTTTGGCATTTGATAGTTTACCATATTTTTTCTAGAGTTTATTGCCCTGCTTGCAAATGATATTTTATTTAAAATCAACTGGCTTTATTCACCAGATGTGTAGAGAAAATATTCAATAAATATCTGTCAAAGAGCAAAAAATTTTAACTTCACGTTATCTGAAACTTTCAGTTCAAACAAAATTATTATCATTATTATTATTATTATTTTTTTTTTTTGCTCTATCACAGTCCTCCAATTCGACTGGGTGGTATTTATAGTGTGGGGTTCCGGGTTGCAAAAAATTTTAACTTCACGTTATCTGAAACTTTCAGTTCAAACAAAATTATCATCATTATTATTATTATTATTATTTTTTTTTTTTTTTTTTTTTTGCTCTACACAGTCCTCCAATTCGACTGGATGGTATTTATAGTGTGGGGTTCCGGGTTGCATCCTGCCTCCTTAGGAGTCCATCACTTTTCTTACTATGTGAGCCGTTTCTAGGATCACACTCTTCTGCATGAGTCCTGGAGCTACTTCAGACTCTAGTTTTTCTAGATTCCTTTTCAGGGATCTTGGGATCGTGCCTAGTGCTCAAATGATTATGGGTACGATTTCCACTGGCATATCCCATATCCTTCTTATTTCTATTTTCAGATCTTGATACTTTTCCATTTTTTCCCTCTCTTTCTCTTCAACTCTGGTGTCCCATGGTATTGCGACATCAATGAGTGATACTTTCTTCTTGACTTTGTCAATCAACGTCACGTCTGGTCTGTTTGCACGTATCACCCTATCCGTTCTGATACCATAGTCCCAGAGGATCTTTGCCTGATCGTTTTCTATCACTCCTTCAGGTTGGTGCTCGTACCACTTATTACTGCAAGGTAGCTGATGTTTCTTGCACAGGCTCCAGTGGAGGGCTTTTGCCACTGAATCATGTCTCTTTTTGTACTGGTTCTGTGCAAGTGCCGGGCATTCACTTGCTATGTGGTTTATGGTTTTCATTTTTCGTATTGCACTTCCTACATATGGGGAGGAGATGTTATTTCCGTCTATCGTTCTTTGAACATACATATCTTGTTCGCTTGAGGGTCCTTCATACTTATTAGGTCTTCTTTCCAATGCAACTTTTGGATTGGCCACCTCGTCCTTCTTCCCATGCAGGGCTCTTGAGCCACTCGTCTTCACTGGTTTTCAGATATTGCCCCAGTGCTCTGTTTCGATGTTGACGCAGTCCTCTATACTTAGTAGTCCTCTCCCTCCTTCCTTTCGTGTATGTATAGTCTGTTCATATTTGCTCTTGGGTGTAGTGCTTTGTGTATTGTCATATGTTTCCGTGGTTTTTCTGATCTATGCTGCGGAGTTCTGCCTTCGTCCATTCCACTAATTCCTGCGCTGTATCTGATTACTGGCACTGCCCATGTGTTTATGCTTTTATCATAATTTCCGGCATTGAGTTTTGACTTGAGTATCGCCTTGAGTCTCTGCATATATTCTTTCCTGATCGTGTCCTTCATCTCTTGGTGTTTTATATCCCCTCCTTCCCTTATTCCCAGGTATTTGTATCCTGTCTCATCTAGTGTTTGATGTTCTCCATCTGGTAGCTTCTATCCTTCAGTTCTCGTTACTTTGCCTTTTTTGTATGTTGACTAAGGCGCATTTTTCTATTCCAAACTCCATCCTGATGTCCCCAGATACAATCCTTACTGTCTGGTTTAGGGTATCTATTTCCTTGATGCTCTTACCATACAGCTTGATGTCGTCCATGAAACATCAGATGGTTGATTTTGTTGCCTCTTTTCTTGAGTTGGTACCCGGCATCCATCTTCTGTAGTACTTTTGTCATGGGAATCATGGCTACTACGAAGAGTAGTGGGGACAGTGAGTCGCCCTGGAAGATCCCTCTCCTGATATTAACCTCTGCTAGGTCTTATTCCAGAGCTTGTAACGTATTGTATTTCAATTGCGCATTGTATTTTTTTGAGGAAGGAAGCTGATGGTGTTCCTCTTGCCCCATATATTTTCAGGCATTCTATTAGCCATGTGTGAGGTATCATGTCGAAGGCTTTCTTATAGTCTATCCATGCCATGCTTAGGTTGGTTTTCCTTCTCCTACTGTTCTTCATTACCATTTTGTCTATCAGGAGCGGTGGTCGTTTTGTGCCCCTACACTTCCTTCTGCAGCCTTTTCTGTTGGTGGGGGATGGTGTTTGTCTCCTCTAGGTAGTTGTATAGCCTTTCACTGATGATACCTGTTAGTAACTTCCACATTATTGGTAGGCAGGTGATAGGCCTGTAGTTACTGGCTATATTTCCCTTACTCTTGTCTTTTTGTACTAAGGATGTTCTTCCTGTGGTCATCCATTTGGGTGCTTGGTGATTTGAGATACAATGCTGGAGTTGTTCTGCTATTCGTGGGTGTGGGGCCTTGAAGTTTTTGAGCCAGTATCCGTGGACTTCATCGGGATCTGGGGCTTTCAGTTTGGTATTTTCTTTAGTTGGTGTCTGACTGTGTCTGTCGTGATCTCTGTGAATCTTTGTTTTATTCTCCCTGTTTCTTCTTCCTTGACTTCCTGGAGCCATGTTGCATGTTTGTTGTGTGATACCGGATTGCTCCATATGTTTTCCCAGAGTCTCTTACTTGGTTCGGCTTCAAGAATTTCTGGTGGTTGTCCTTCCCCTCTTAGTTGGCTGTATAGTCTTTTCTGGTTGGTTCCGAATAGTTTGTTCTGTTGGTATCCCTTATTCCTGTTCATGTACCGTTGGTCTTATGTGCTTTGGCCTTAAGCCTCTGTTTTACATCTTCTATTGTGTTGTTTAGTCCCCTCTCTTGTACTTTGTATTTCTCGTTGAGTTCCTCCCTTGTTTTCTTGCTTCTTAGCCTTTTTCTGCCATCTCTTTCAGTTTACTCAAGTCAGATCTCATCACCATGATTTGCTTTTCCAGGCGCCTTTTCCAAGGAGGTTGCTGTTTTGGTTTGGGTTTCTGTTGGGTTTTGGTTTTGTGCATGTGGTGTTGGTGTTCGAATCCCCATCAGTTCTGCTACTAATCTTGCTCCTGCATATGTCAAGTTATTTGTTTCTGTGATACTGGTGGTGTGTATTATGCCCATTATTTCATTGACCTCACTTGTTTTCTCCCTTAATTTCTTGGTGTTGTAGGCTTTCATGGAGGGGATCTTTGTTCTCCATCCACTGTCTAATCTTTTCTACCCATTCCGTCCTCTCTGTTACTTCGTCGGTGTTTCGTTGTTTGATACCTCATCCTCCCTGTCGTCTTCTGTGGCATCGTCTCTCAGTTCGTCTTCGTGTAATTCGTTGTCGTGTGACATTTCCCTTTCCAGTTCTTCTTTTTACTGTTGGGGAGAGCCAGTTCTTTTTCTTTATGTTCCTTACTTGGTCTGCCAGCCTCTGCTCTGTTTGGGGGGTGTTATTCCTCTCATTCCAGATGTTGACCAATCTTCTTCTATATCCTCTCTCCGTCGGGTTGCTTCTGATGTAGCATCTCCATATTTCCTTATTTTCTTCTCTTGTCCATTTCTTCCTTTTTGCCTCTGTAGCTCCAATCTTTAGGCTGTTGATTACTGTCGTTGTGGTGATCAGTTGCTGGATGACGACCTCCAAGTACCTGACCGTCTTCCCTTTCAATCGGGTTGAATACCTGGTTGCCGGACGAAGCTCCTCTGTTGCCAGAGGTTCCATTTACGTCGTTGTCGTTTATTCCTTCATTTCTTTCCATCATTGCTGAGGTTTTGTTTTGTATTTAACCCATAGCTGACCCTACCCCATCAGGGATAGGTACTCATTTACAGCTGAGTAGACTGAGAAAATTATGGTAAAGATCCTTTCCCAAGGAATCAACGCCGAGGAGAGCGGTCACCCATCCAACGACTGACCAGCCCCAATGTTGCTTAACTTGACTTAAGTCTATTGACGACCTAACCCACTCCTCCACGGCGCCACATATTATTATTATTATTATTATTATTATTATTATTATTATTATTATTATTATTATTATTATTATTATTATTATTTTGCCTATCACAGTCATCCAATTCGACTGGGTGGTTCTTACAGTGTGGTTTCTGGACCGCATCATGCCTCTTAGGAGTCCATCATTTTTCTCATTAAGTGCAGTGTTTCCAGTAGCACACTCTTCTGCATGGTTCCTGGAGCTCCTTCAGCATCTAGTTTTTCTAGGTTCCATTTCATGGATCTTGGGATCGTGAAAGTGTTCCTATGATTATGGGTACAATTTCCGCTGGCATATTTCATGTACTTCTTATTTCTATTTTCAGGTATTGATCCTAATCAAATTTTTCTCTTTTTTTCACATCTACCCTCGTGTCCCATGGTATTGCTGCATCAAGGAGTGATACTTCCTTCTTGATTTTGTCAATCAACATCAAGTTTGGTCAACTGGCACGTATTATCTATCCGTTCTGATACCATAGTCTCAGAGGATCTTTGCCTGATAGTTTTTTGTCACTCTCTTAGATTGGTGTTTGTACCACTTATTACTGCAAGCTAGCTGGCATTTCTTCCACAGGTTTTTGCTACTGAATCATGCCTCTTTTTGTACTGGTTCTATGCAAGAGCAAGAAATTTGCTTGCTATATGGTTCATGGTCTCATTTTCAAAATTGCACTTGCATGTGGGTAAGATGTTCTTCCTATCAATTGTTCTTTGGACATATCTGGTTCTCAAGGCCTGATCTTGTGCCGCTGTTAGCATTCCTTCTGTTTCCTTCTTGAGTTCTCCCCTCTGTAACCTTTGCCATGTTTCATCGCTGGCCAGTTCTTTAGAGTCTCATGTACTGTCCGTGCATTAGTTTGTTGTGCCATTCCTCCATTTTGTTAGTCATTCTCCTGTCTGTATATTTCTGGGTCTTCATCTACACATATCAGTCCTTCTTCCCATGAACTCCTTAGCCACTCGTCTTCACTGGTTTTCAGGTATTGCCCCAGTGCTCTGCTCTTGTTGTTGATGTACTGAGTCCTCTATGCCTAGTAACCCTCTCCCTCCTTCTTTTTGTGGTATGTATAATCTGTCTGTATTTGCTTTTGGGTGTAGTGTTTTGCGTATAGTCATGTGTTTCCTAGTTTTCTGGTCTATGCTGTGGAGTTCAGCCTTTGTCTGCTCCACTACTCCTGTGCTGTATCTGATTACTGGCACTGCCCATGTGTATATTGAATTCATTATATTTCCAGCATTGAGTTTTGACTTAAAAATCGCCATAAGTCTCTACATATATTCTTTTCTGATCGTGTCCTTCATATCATGGTGTTTTATATCCTCTCCTTTTATTATTCCAAGTTATTTGTATCCTATCTCATCTGTGTTTGATGCTATTCCCATCTGGTAGCGTTATCCCTTCAGTCCTTATCTCTATACTTTTTGTATGTTGACCAAGGCACATTTTTTATTCCAAACTCCATCCTGATGTCCCCAGGTACACTCCTTACAGTGTGGATTAGGAGGGTATCTATTTCCCTAATGCCCTTACCGTATAGCTTGATGTCATCCATGAACATCAGATAGTTCATTCTGTTGCCTCCTTTCTTGAGTTGGTACCCAGCATCTATCTTCTGCAGTACTTCTGTCATGGGAATCATGACTACTAAGAAGAGTAGCAGGGACAGTGAAGCACCTTGAAAGATCCCTCTCCTGATGTTAACCTCAGCTAGCCTTATACCAGAGCTTGTAAGTACTGTATTCCAGTTGCGCATTGTATTTTTTAGGAGGCTGATGGTGTTTTCCTCTGCCCCATATAGTTTTAGGCATTCTATTAGCCACGTGTCTGGTATCATGTCAAAAGCTTTCTTGTATATACATCCCATGTCATGCTTAAGTTGGTTCTTCTTCTCTTGCTATTCACCATTACGATTTTGTTTATCATGAGCTAGTCTTTTGTGCCTCTAAACTTCTTTCTGCAGCTTTCCTGTTGGTGGGGATGGTGTTTGTATCCTACAGGTAATTGTATAGCCTTTGACTGATGATAGTAACTTCCACATTATTGCTAGGCAACTGATAGCCCTGTAGTTACTTGCTATATTTCCCTTGCTCTTGTCCTTCTGTACTAAGGTTGTTCTCCCTGTGGTCATCAATTTGGGTGCATGGTGGTATATGATGTAATGTTGAAATTTTTCTATTTGTGGTTGCAGGATCTTGGTTTTGACCCAGCATCCATGGACTTCATTGGGGCCTAGGGTTTTCCAGTTGGGCATTTTCTTTAGTTGGTGTCTGACTGTGTCTGTCGTGATATCAGTGAACCTTTGTTTTATTCTCCCGGTGAATCTTTATTTTATTGTCCCCATTTCAGGAATTTCCTGAATTTATTATTATTATTATTATTATTTTTTTTATTTTTTTTTTTTTTTTTTTTTTTTTTTGCTCTATCACAGTCCTCCAATTCGACTGGGTGGTATTTATAGTGTGGGGTTCCGGGTTGCATCCTGCCTCCTTAGGAGTCCATCACTTTTCTTACTATGTGTGCCGTTTCTAGGATCACACTCTTCTGCATTAGTCCTGGAGCTACTTCAGACTCTAGTTTTTCTAGATTCCTTTTCAGGGATCTTGGGATCGTGCCTAGTGCTCCTATGATTATGGGTACGATTTCACTGGCATATCCCATATCCTTCTTATTTCTATTTTCAGATCTTGATACTTTTCCATTTTTTCCCTCTCTTTCTCTTCAACTCTGGTGTCCCATGGTATTGCGACATCAATGAGTGATACTTTCTTCTTGACTTTGTCAATCAACGTCACGTCTGGTCTGTTTGCACGTATCACCCTATCCGTTCTGATACCATAGTCCCAGAGGATCTTTGCCTGATCGTTTTCTATCACTCCTTCAGGTTGGTGCTCGTACCACTTATTACTGCAAGGTAGCTGATGTTTCTTGCACAGGCTCCAGTGGAGGGCGGGCTTTTGCCACTGATCATGTCTCTTTTTGTACTGGTTCTGTGCAAGTGCCGGGCATTCACTTGCTATGTGGTTTATGGTTTCCTTTTTTCGTATTGCACTTCCTACATATGGGAGAGATGTTATTTCCGTCTATCGTTCTTTGAACATATCTAGTTTCTTAGGGCCTGATCTTGTGCCGCTGTTATCATTCCTTCAGTTTCCTTCTTTAGCTCTCCCTCTGTAGCCATTGCCAATTGTCATCGCTGCTAGTTCTTTAGTCTGTCTCATGTATTGTCCGTGCATTGGTTTGTTGTGCCAGTCCTCTGTTCTGTCTGTCTTTCTCTTGTCTCTGTATATTTCTGGGTCTTCATCTACTTTTATTAGTCCTTCTTCCCATGCACTCTTGAGCCACTCGTCTTCACTGGTTTTCAGATATTGCCCCAGTGCCCTGTTTTCGATGTTGACCGCAGCCTCCATCTATACTTAGTAGTTCCTTCTCCCATCCTTTCGCCTTTCCGTGTTATGTATAGTCTGTCCGTATTTGCTCTTGGGTGTGTGCTTTGTGTATTGTCATATGTTTCCTGGTTTTCTGATCTATGCTGCGGAGTTCTGCCTTCGTCCATTCCACTATCCTGCGCTGTATTGATTACTGGCACTGCCCCATTTGTTTATTTTGGCTTTTTATCATATTTCCGGCGTTGAGTTTTGACTTGAGTATCGCCTTGAGTCTCTGCATATATTCTTTCTTGATCGTGTCCTTCATCTCTTGGTGTTTTATATCCCCTCCTTCCATTATTCCCAGGTATTTGCATCCCGCCTCATCTATGTGTTTGATGTTGCTCCCATCTGGTAGCTTTATCCCTTCAGTTCTCGTTACTTTGCCTTTTTGTATGTTGACTAAGGCGCATTTTTCTATTCCAAACTCCATCCTGATGTCCCCAGATACAATCCTTACAGTCTGGATTAGGGTATCTATTTCCTTGATGCTCTTACCATACAGCTTGATGTCGTCCATGAACATCAGATGGTTGATTCTGTTGCCTCTTTTCTTGAGTTGGTACCCGGCATCCATCTTCTGTAGTATTATTATTATTATTATTATTATTATTATTATTATTATTATTATTATTATTACAAGCCAAATTGGTCATCGACTTGAAATTCAATCTTCCAAATCATATGGGGTTCATACGAAGGAAGTAGCAGAATGTAACTGGAAATATAGAGAGAAGAGATCAATTATTACAAAAAAGAAATGTTAACAAATTAATAAACAAATAGATAAAAAATTACTTTAAAAATATATCTAAAATCTGAAAATATTTGTTGTTATGAGCTATAATTGATTCTTGCAATTCGTGATAGATTGATTATAAGATGAGAAAAAATGCTAAAAAATATATATCTAAAATCTAAAAATGTAGTGTTGCTATGAGCTACAATAGATTATATTAATTCGTGATAGCATGGGTGGTAATGACATCAGCATTATGTATGTCTCTCTTTACCCTTTGAGTTTTTCTATTTCCTTTCCCTTATCCCTTCATCATTAAACACATTACCAGAGACATAATGGACCGGATTCTTCAACAAAGCTTTCTTCATTTTCATTTCAAATAGTATTAATCAAGGTTAAAAAGCTTTAGACTTTGGTCTAAAAATTCTTGACAAACATCTGTTGACACAAGGATGCTGAATCCCACACAGCAGTCTAATATCCAAACCATAATTTCTCTGTAATTACGCTGATGCATCTGCCACAGCCATATGGGACTTAATATCTAACCATATCTGTTATCCTGGCTGGGTGCCGTAGTGGGTCGCTGTAATGTTATTTTCTTGAAGTTTAATTTCTTTATAAACCTTGTAATGTTGTCCTCAGAATTCTTAACCAGCTAGTTGTGCTTCAGGCTATTATTAGGAAATGTAAAACTAAAGTCCGCAACTGATAAAGTTGGCGAAAGCTTCCTGTATAAAGCAATATGCATACATACTACTGCGGACTTTATTTTTATATTTATGATCACGAGAAAGTGATGATATCAAATTAATTATTAGAAATTGTATTATTACCATTTTGGCCCTTTATCCTTCATGGAATATAGTTTATTTATTTATTTTTCCTAGTTTTTACTCAAGTTCGAAAGGGTGGAGATTAAACGGCCATTTTTATGAGTATATAAATGGTTGTTTTATTCTGCATATCATGAGTTAGGTTAACTTCTTTCGTATCCTAGTGTATTTGTCACACGGTATTGAATTATATTATTTTTCTGTAGGCTTGGTATGATACAGACGGAAAAATAACTATAAAAGAAAAGGAAAGAACAGAAAAACCCATTTTATTTCTATATCTAATTCTAGGCCTAAGAAATCACATGTACGAGTATATCTTTTTATACACCAGCAAGTCTTGCACGATCCAGTTTCAAGATGCTCAGGAAGCAGACTTTGTTATCTCTCTCTCTCTCTCTCTCTCTTCCTCTCTCTCTCTCTCTCTCTCTCTCTCTCTCTCTCTCTGTGAACAGATGCTAAGACATTCATACTTCCATTGTTGATTCTCTTTCCTCACTTTCAATTAACTTCAAAGGTTCAAGCGAAGATGGAATGCATCACTACCCTAATACAATTCTCCTCGTATCGTAATATTCTTACAATATTTTTCTATTTATTTACTATTTTGTTCATTTGTTTTTTTCTTTCCTAATAACCAGTCTCTTTCTATATTTCCCCTTACCTTTTGCTACTTCTTTCTAATGGACACCATATTCTTTGGGAGCTTGACACTCAAGTCTATGGCCCTTGTGGGATTGTTCCAGTTGAATAGGGTTTATCTTCTGAATAATAATAATAATAATAATAATAATAATAATAATAATAATAATAATAATAATAATAATAATAATAATAATAATAATAATTTTTTTTTTTTGGTTTATCACAGTCCTCCAATTCGACTGGGTGGTATTTATAGTGTGGGGTTCCGGGTTGCATCCTGCCTCCTTAGGAGTCCATCACTCTTCTTACTATGTGGACCGTTTCTAGGATCACACTCTTCTGCATGAGTCCTGGAGCTACTTCAGCCTCTAGTTTTTCCAGATTCCTTTTCAGGGATCTCGGGATTGTGCCTAGTGTTCCTATGATTATGGGTACAATTTCCACTGGCATATCCCATATCCTTCTTATTTCTATTTTTAGGTCTTGATACTTATCCATTTTTTCCCTTTCTTTCTCTTCAACTCTGGTGTCCCATGGTATTGCGACATCAGTGAGTGATACTTTCTTCTTGATTTTATCAATCAACGTCACATCTGTTCTATTTGCACGTGCCACCCTATCTGTTCTGATACCACAGTCCCAGAGGATCTTTGCCTGATAGTTTTCTTTCACTCCTTCAGGTTGGTGCTCTTTTTGTACTGGTTCTGTGCAAGTGCCGAACATTCACTTGCTATGTGGTTTATGGTCTCATTTTTCATATTGCACTTCCTACATATGGGGGAGATGTTATTTCCATCTATCGTTCTTTGAACATATCTGGTTCTTAGGGCCTGATCTTGTGCCGCTGTTATCACTCCTTCAGTTTTCTTCTTGAGCTCTCCCCTGAGTAACCATTGCCATGTGTCATCGCTGACTAGTTCTTTAGTCTGTCTCATGTATTGTCTGTGCATTGGTTTGTTGTGCCATTCCTCTGTTCTGTTCGTCATTCTCCTGTCTCAGTATATTTCTGGGTTTTCGTCTACTTTTATCAATCCTTCTTGCATTCTTGAGCCGCTCGTCTTCACCAGTTTTCAGATATTGCCCCAGTGCTCTGTTCTCGATGTTGACGCAGTCCTCTATACTTAGTAGTCCTCTCCCTCCTTCCTTTCGTGTTATGTATAGTCTGTCTGTATTTGCTCTTGGGTGTAGTACTTTGTGTATTGTCATATATTTCCTAGTTTTCTGGTCTATGTTGTGGAGTTCTGCCTTCGTCCATTCTACTATTCCTGCACTGTATCTGATTACTGGTACTGACCATGTGTTTATGGCTTTTATCATATTTCCAGCGTTGAGTTTTGACTTGAGTCTCTGCATATATTCTTTCCTGATCGTGTCCTTCATCTCTTGGTGTTTTATATCCCCTCCTTCCATTATTCCCAGTTATTTGTATCCCGTCTCATCTATGTGATTGATGTTGCTCCCATCTGGTAGCTTTATCCCTTCAGACCTTGTTACTTTGCCCTTTTGTATATTGACTAAGGCACATTTTTCTATTCCAAACTCCATCCTGATGTCCCCAGATACAATCCTTACAGTCTGGATTAGAGTATCTATTTCCTTGATGCTCTTACCATACAGCTTGATGTCGTCCATGAATATCAGATGGTTAATTCTGTTGCCTCTTTTCTTGAGCTGGTACCCACCATCCATCTTCTGCAGTACTTTTGTCATGGAAATCATGGCTACTACGAAGAGTAGTGGGGACAGTGATATTCACCAGAGCTTGCCAGTATTGTATTCCAGTTGCGTATTGTATTTTTGAGGAAGCTGATGGTGTTTTCCACTGCCCCATATATTTTCAGGCATTCTATTAGCCATGTGTGTGGTATCATGTCGAAGGCTTTCTTAAGTCAATCCATGCCATGCTTAGGTTGGTTTTCCTTCTCTTACTGTTCTTCATTACCATTTTGTCTATCAGGAGCTGGTCTTTTGTGCCCCTACACTTTCTTCTGCAGCCTTTCTGTTGTTGGGGGATGGTGTTTGTATCCTCTAGGTAGTTGTATAGCCTTTTGCTGATGATATCTAATAGTAACTTCCACATTTTTGGTAGGCAGGTGATAGGCCTGTAGTTACTGGCTATATTTCCCTTTCTGGATGTTCTTCCTGTGGTCATCCATTTGGGCACATGGTGATTTGTGATACAATGCTGGAGTTGTTCTGCTATTCTTGTGATACAATGCTGGAGTTGTTCTGCTATTCTTGGGTGTAGGGCCTCGAAGTTTTTGAGCCAGTATCCATGGATTTCATGGGGACCTGGGGCTTTCCAGTTGGGTATTTTCTTTAGTTGGTGTCTGACTGTCTATCGTGATATCAGTGAACCTTTGTTTTATTCTCCCTGTTTTTCTGCCTTGACTTCCTGGAGCCACGTTGCATGTTTGTTGTGTGATACCGGATTGCTCCATATGTTTTCCCAGAGTCTCTTATTTGGTTCAGCTTCAGGAATTTCTGGGTGGTTGTCTTCCCCTCTTAGTTGGCTGTATAGTCTTTCCTGGTTGGTTCCGAATAGTTTGTTTTGATGGTATCCCTTATTCCTGTTCATGTACCGTTGGATCTTATGTGTTTTACATCTTCTATTGTGTTGTTTAGTCCCCTCTCCTGTACTTTGTATTTCTCGTTCAGTTCCTCCTTGTTTTCTTGCTTCAAGTCAGATCTCATCACCATGATTTGCTTTTCCAGGTGCCTTTTCGAATTCGGTTGATGTTTTGGTTTCTGTTGGGTTGGTTGTGCTGGTGGTGTTGGTGTTCGTATCCCCATCAGTTCTGCTACTAATCTTGATCCTGCATATGTCAAGTTATTTGTTTTTGTGATATTGGTGGTGTGTATTAGTCTTATTATTTAATTGACCTCACTTTTTTTCTCCCTTAATTTCTTGGTGTTGTAGGCTTTCATGGAGGGGATCTTTGTTCTCTCTGTATCTGGCTTCATCCATTGTCTGATCTTTTCTACCCATTCCGTCCTGTCTGTTACTTCGTCGGTGTTTCTTTGTCATTGTTTGATACCTCATCATCCCTGTCATCTGTGGCATCGTCTCTCAGTTCGTCTTCTTGTAATTCATTGCCGTGTGTCATTTCCCTTTCCAGTTCCTCTCTTTCTGTTGGGGAGAGCCAGTTCTTTTTCTTTATGTTTCTTACTTGGTCTGCCAGCCTTTGCTCTGTTTGGGGGGTGTTATTCCTCTCATTCCAGATGTTGACCAACCTTCTTCTATATCCTCTCTCCGTCAGGTTCCTTCTGATGTAGCATCTCCATATTTCCTTATTTTCTTTTCTTGTCCATTTCTTCCTCTGGTTTGTCCATTTCTTCCTCTGGTTGGTTACTGTCGTTGTGATGGTCAGATGCTGGATGACGACCTCCAAGTACCTGACTGTCTTCCCCTTCAATTGGGCTGAATACCTGGCTGCCGGATGAGGCTCCTCTGTTGCCAGAGGTTCCATTTACGTCGTTGTCGTTTAATACTTCATTCCTTTCCATCATTGCTGAGTTTTGCTATTTAACCCATAGCTGTACCCTACCCCATTGGGAATAGGTACTCATTCACAGCTGAGTAAAGATCCTTTCTCAAGGAATCAACGCCAAGGAGAGCGGTCACCCATCCAACGACTGACCAGCCCCAATGTTGCTTAACCAGTCAATTGACGACCTAACCCACTCTGCCACGGCACCACACATTATTTATTATTATTATTATTATTATTATTATTATTATTATTATTATTATTATTATTACCCTTAGTATCCACCAGCTTGCAAACGTTCCCACTTCATCTAATTTTAGATGCTTTGTGATTGGTGCATCTTAGTTAATCTTTCTTTGTAATCTTCATATACATTATCTTGGTAGACAAAGCAGAGAGAGAGAGAGAGAGAGAGAGAGAGAGAGAGAGAGAGAGAGAGAGAGAGAGAGAGAGAGAGAGATCAACGGGAAAGTTAATTAACTATCAAGCGTCTAAAATCCATACATGGAGTTTCGCATAAAAATTGCCAGCGAGTTACGCAGCTCTCCTCTCCAATTTCAATTCTTAAGGGAAAAATTGTTCTGTTTATTACAAACATTCACCTTAAGAAGTCTGAGAAAGACAGAACAGGCTATGGCTCAACACACCAGTTATAATTAGCTTGAGCGTTATAAACGGAAACAGCTGACAAATGTTTGATTGGCGTTAATCATCTGTGAGATGAATTCTTGATAACGTAATTATTTCACCAGTCTCTAATAGATGCAGTGTTGTGAATATCCTGTTTTGTTCAAGTCTGAGAGAAAGAATCCTTATAATTTGCCACTTTGACGTCATGCAAGTATCTTCTGACAGGAACTTCGAAATGTGATATTCTGAAATAGGATTCATCATTTAATGAATAAAAGGATATCAGTTTAAATCCTTTATTCTTTTGACTTTTGATAAGAAGTTCCATTATCGCATAACACGAATGCAAATAAAAATCAGTATAACATGATATTT
>NC_087200.1:43448704-43458704 GCF_015104395.2 Macrobrachium nipponense
CGATATTCTCTCTCCTCTTTCTCTTGCTCGATATATATAATTTATATTTTCTTTCTTCTTTTCATTAATAATAATTTTTTTGGGAAAATTTGTGTAAAAATTCATGATATTAAATTGTATATGCTCCCGTGTTTTTTCAAAATGTACTGTTTTCTGGAAGAATCACTTGTTTACTGCGTGTATCCTTCAAGGTGTGGCTAGCCTCAGGCGGCTCCTCCTTTCTGTAGAGTGAAAATCCCCCTTATGGCTAATCTTGTAGTGTCAGTTTGTATATTAAGCCTTCTTTTGACTATGTTGTTCTCTGTAAAAATCACTTTGCCCTCAGTAAAGGGTCCGAGCAGGACCGAAAGTACTTGGCTATCTCGCTTTTTCATTTTTTCCTTCGTGGCAAAAAAACCTAAAATATTCGATTTATTACCACAGCATCACGTTTTATATACTTCGTGATCAAGTTATTCATATATATATATATATATATATATATATATATATATATATATATATATATATATATATATGTCAGAATTTGATAAAATAACAATATTAGATTAATACATTTGCTAATGTATATTACATTGTAGGCAAACTTGCCTCTGCAACCTTCTCCCACCACTGCTTTTGGGAGAAGACACTTTAATCTTCTTTCCTTGTTTTTTGCGTTGACTGTAGAAGACCTTAAATTCCAGGTGCGGACCTGGGAAAAATGCTAATCCTCGTCCGAGGCAAGGCAACTTGCAGGGAGGTTAAGGGCTGAGCATGTTCACGGCGCCATCTTGGAACTTGGGCCATGCTGTCTGCCATGCCCGTGCAAACCACACTACCGCCTTCTGAAAGGAACACCCTCCTAATCTCCAGGGGCTATGTAATTGGATTGAGAGGACTGTATTTAAAAGATTTTTCCTGTTTGATTTTAGTAAAAGATTAATTTTCTTGTCATTGATTTTGGTAAAACTTTAATTTTCTTGTCATTTGTATCTTTGTTTTAAAGAAGGAAACGGGAAAGGAAGACAGGGGATCGTGTCTGCATGTCTGTGTTAACACTTATAGAATAAGGAAAGGAAGTTGATAAGTTTGGTTGCATTGGAAAATTTCGAAAAAATAAATACTGTATTCATTAAGAAGGTTACTAATATTCATTAAAAATACAATACTATGAGAGATATGGGCTATACATTTATGTATATATTTTTTAAAATATATATATATATATAATATATCATATATATATATAAATATATACAAAATATATATATACATAGATTATATATATTATATTTTATATATATATATATATATATATATATATATATATACATATATATATATATATATATATATTAGGTCATATATATATATATATATATGATATATATATATATATAGATATATATATATATACACACACACACACACACACACATATATATATATATATATATATATATATATATATATATATATATATATATCTATATATATGTATATATATAGATAGTATATATATATATATATATATATATATATCTATATATATATCTATATATATATACATATATATATATATATATATATACTATAATATATAGATATATATATATATATATATATATATAATATATATATATATATATCAATTGAAACACTAGCAGGGGAGCGCCCTCTACATATCAGTAAGGACAACAAGGCCAAAACCCGGAAAAACATTTTGTACAACTTTATTGGGACATTATTTCGAGTAGTACTATCACTCGTTATCAACCTACAAAATTCAAATGAATGACATTATAATTCTTGTAATCAAATTCACAATAATGCAGCAAAATGACATAACAAAAAATGATAAGAGTACATTAAAAGTTAGGTAATATTTTAAAAAAATTAAAAGGCTAACTGAAACAATTGAGTAGATAAAATAAAATAAAGCAGGGGGCAAATTCAAGGTTAAAAGAGAAAAATCATCGATATGTAAAGGGTGACCAGTCTCCTCGCTAGTTACCAGAGCATATAAAATTTGTCCTAGCTATTTGAATGTGCATGAAGAATTGGAATTTCTAAGGCCTCTCTTAAAAAACAATGGCTATCCGTTGAATTATGTGAATACATATATTGGTAAACAACTTTCATAATTATATGTCAACAGACAACCCGGAACTACCGCTAACGTAAAGAAACCTCTTATTTATCTACCTTTAACTTTTACTGGAACTCATAGTTACGACCTAAAAAGGCAATTAATTTCTATTTTGTCCATTGGTTACCCTCAGCTAAATATCAAGATATAGTTCACTTTACAAAACAAATTAGGAAATTTCTTTAAAATCAAAGACCCTATACCAACAAGCCTTCAGTCAAACCTGATCTATAAATGGCAGTGCAGTGGTTGTGATGCCACTTACGTTGGAAAAACTACCAGATCAACTTGGATGAGATGGTTTGAACACCTTGGTAGGTCATTTCGTACAGACAATTATTTTTCAAGACCTAGTTATAGTGCAAT
Source organism: Macrobrachium nipponense (assembly GCF_015104395.2). Taxonomy (NCBI): domain Eukaryota; kingdom Metazoa; phylum Arthropoda; class Malacostraca; order Decapoda; family Palaemonidae; genus Macrobrachium; species Macrobrachium nipponense. Next base: position 43,451,202 of record NC_087200.1, read on the forward strand.
TAGCGAACACAGCGAGGAGACTGGTCACCCTTTACATATCGATGATTTTTCTGTTTTAACCTCTGCTCAGTTTGCTACAGACCTCGACATTTTAGAAGTTCTATATTCTGTCAAGATAAAGCCTTCCTTTGCTAGAAATGTGGCTGTAACCTCACTTTTGTGTATTTAGTCTGCATCCTGCTGGTTTGTATATTGACTTTGTGTATTTACTGTTCGTTTGCATTCTGCTTTTTTTTTTATGTACTCAATTAGAGCGGCAGCCCGGACCATTGAGATACAACGAACGAGATACCGACTGTAACCCCTACCGGTATTTAGGAGTAGACTTGTAAACTGTGAAACTGACCGTCTGCCGAAAATATATGGGTGGCTTACTTAACAAGCACCACTAATTGCTCGTTAGATTTTGGGTCTAGATCCAATATATGAGATACCAGATGAAACTAATATATAATATATCTGCAGACTCTACTGATTATAGAATGACCAGTGACAGACATTTTGGAGGGTGGGTTCCCCCTGACAGACGCACTGAAAAGGGGGGGGGTTAATTGGATCTAGATCCAACTTAGGAGATACCGAGTAAAATTTACACTACAATAGCACTGCACATCCTAGAATACTGTGGTGGTAATGACAGACGTTTTAATGGGTGGTTACCCCCTGACAGACGCCCCACAACGAGTGGGGAGGGAGAGGCAGGATCTGCATCCAACATTGGAGATACCAAGTAAAATTTGTACTACAATTGCACTGCACATCCTAGAATGCTGTGATGGTAATGCCAGACATTTTAGTGGGTGGTTACCCCCTGACAGACAGCCCACAACGACTTGGGAGGGGGAGGGGGAGCCAGGATCTGCATCCAACATTGGAGATACCAAGTATAATTTGTACTACAATAGCACTGCACATCCTAGAGTACTGTGGTGATAATGACAGACATTTTGAGGGTGGTCACCCTCTGGCAGACACCTCACAACGAGTAGGGAGGGGGAGACAGGATCTGCATCCAACATTGGAGATATAAAGTAAAATTTGTACCACAATAGCACTTCATATCCTAGAATGCTGTGATGGTAATGCCAGACATTTTAGTGGGTGGTTACCCTTTCACAGACATAACCTACGATTGGAAGGGAGAGGTGGGACACCTTGAATTATTTCAATATCAATATTAGAAATATGGTAAGTATCTGAAAATCGTGAGCCTGATAAAATGTAAAAGGCAAAAAATTCAAGAAATATTGTGATGTTTCAGGATAAGAATTACTGCCAGAGTTATTTTTTAAAATTCCTATTGAAGTATGGAATATTTCACTTCATTAATTCCATCACATCTATATAAATACTATGTGTGAGACTTCCTAGGCTTGGTCTACTTTCTATAGTTTCACACACACACATATATTTATATATTTATATATATATATATATATATATATATATATATATATGATATATATATATATATTTATTTACTATATATAATATTAGCACTATCCTTTGGTTTGGAGTTATTACTTCACACAAAGTATTTCATCTGAATGGGAGGGGGTCACAATTGGCAACAGCTACAAGTATGTGTGCTGAGCCATTTTTGAATAATTAAACCAGTCATATGGTGCCACTCTCATTTCCTCTAAAAAAGAAATGTAAGATGAGTATTCTGGCTTTAATTAATAGCGTCTTCAGTCATTTTCTTTTCTTACCTATAGTTAGGACAGTGTAGCCACGTCGAGGTTCGTAGCCCAACGTGTCTTACCATAAATGAATTGTTCTTTAGTTGCTGTTGGTTCGTGTGGATGAAATGAAATTTTTATCGGATATGGGAATTCGATTGATATTAAGACCAAAGTCTCATCATAAAGAGCCGTTTTAACACCCGCACATTCACAAAGAGATGATGTATCACAACACAAATAATTACTGGAAACGGAAATGTGAATGAATTGTTCAGGATAAGCTAACTATAAAGATTAAAACATTTTCCCCCATTTTATTCCCCCTCCCGAAGTTGACGATCATACAACTTGGAGCTCCTGACTCCCAAATTAAGTTGGCCTATAATATCATGTCAGTTATCTAATAGTCCACTTATTTTCGGCTGCCTCACTCAAATTGATCTGTACAGTATCACCAAGTATCAGGCACCATATATATTCAGGGAAGAAAATCTAAACTTAAATAAAAATTATTCACAGTTTGATGTTTAAAGCCAGCCGAGTGCGTTTGTCTCTTAACTTCCCGCAGGCACGCACCACAGGCAGCCTATGTAATGTGTTTCAATACATTCTATCGATGCTGGCATTGACGACCATTATTCGGCTAATTTTCTCCCTAGTAATATTTTTCTTTATTTGTTCATTATATCCAGTAGACATGCACTAGCATCATATTATATCCTCACGTCTGTTCAATGCATTTACCATTGTTAATATGATTTATAATGCTTCTCCAACAGTCATAAAAATTTGACAGCCGAATGTGCAAATATGTCAGCTGTGTGCAAGGCATAGGGCGTCAATCACTGGAGTAGCGATCTCCCTGCCGAGAGTGACTTCGGAAGGCCATATTGAAAGGTCTCGGTCCAGCTCTTAGTGCTATATTTTATTGCTATTACTTTTTTTAATCTTTATTATTATTATTATTATTATTATCATTATTATTATTATTATTATTATTATTATTATTATTATTATTATTATTATTACTCGACCCAATTTCACAGAGAAAAATTACCTTACGAAAACACACCTAAGCACTCCAACCATTGTGGTCAGGCCTAAGCATCTGCTCTTGGATCTAAGCAGTGTCAATCATAAATGGTTCCTGTGTAAATACAGGACTTTCTTTGCATATGATAGCGAAGCACTAACTAAACAGTAATGTACATTCACTAACCACCAACACTCACAATGCACTTACTCAGTAAGCACTCACACTTGCATACATTCACTATACACACACACACACACACACACACTTAACATACACTCACACACACTCTCAATAACACAAAACACTCTGAATACCCAACACTCACTAGGCACTCACTATACACTAAATGCTCACTAAACACTTGAAACATTAAATTAACTAAATATTCATTACACCCCAAACACTCAGTAAACATTCACTAAACACTCACTTAATCCTAAACATTAATTAAACACTAAACATTCACTAAACCCCAAGCACTCATTAAATACTAGCTTACCAAACCCTAAATACTTATTAAATACTAAGCAGTGAATGAACATCCACTCATTAAAAACTCAATAAACACTTACATACTAAACATTTGCTAAACACTAACATTCACAAGACATTCACTAAAAGCTCACTTAAAATTCGCAAAACTTTCACTAAAACCCTAAAAACACTGAATACTTACAAACTAAATATTCACTAAACACTACCATTCACAAGACATTCACTAAATGTTCACTTAACATTCACAAAACATTTACTAAAACCCTTAAGACAAAACATTCACTGAATACTTACACAATAAACATTCAATAACATTCACAAAACATTCACTAAACCCTAAAGACTCAGTAAACATTCACTGAATACTGACACATTAAATAGTCACTAAACCCTAAACATTCATCAAACATTTACTCATAAACATTCACTAAACGCATACTCACTAAACCCTAACAATTCGCTAAACACTGACTCATTAAACATTAACGATAGAAAAATTGACAATCGCACTAATTTTTAATTTCTCTTGTTTTCTTTACATTAATGCAAGGTGATTTTTTTTTTCTAGTTTGCTCTTGTATTTATTCATAATCTTCTTGAGAGAATGGAAATGTTCGAAATAACTTGGTGTGTAGAGATATTGTTTAAAAAACAGAGATCCTCTGTGTCCTTCCTCAGCCAGGTGTATTATGTCTGACGAATTTTACACCAGCCGAAAAAAAATCGACTATAGTAACAACAATATTCATTCATAAAACTGATAATACAAAAATGTATCCATGATTTCATTAGCATGAAGGTCAGTTGAAACCAAAAGAAGGTAGTCCTGCTTCGATAAAACAAACCGAGTAGGCTGTAGCACAATTATTATGATCTGTACCCTGACTATAGCGTATATATTACATATGTATTACTATCTATTTAATGGGTGCGTAACTCTATTTAACAAATGTTATGTACATAGACATTTTACAGCAATAACTCTAATAATGATAAGAACTTATATGCTACTTTATAGTGTCAGTCTTCCAACCACCGCTACATTAATTTTCACATAGAGTACAAAGCTAAAGCGAGTAGGGGAGACCGGGGCTAGTTGGCACACTTTTTACAATTTTGGTTATTGCGAATATAAAACAGACTTTTTGCAAAATTCTTACCACCATTGAAAAATATTAACATTCGTCTTTATCACAGAACAAAATAATTGTTGTTTGCTTTCAACATAAAATAACAATAAGCTTTAGAAAAAAATAACTTTCCGTGCCACTTGTCTCACGGGGTAAGTTGGCACATTGATAATTAAAAGAAAATTACTACATTGCATTTAAATCAAATAGCAAAAATACCCTCTGAATTTCCAAAATACAAAATATAAGACATTAGTATTACTTCAGATCATCATCTAGTTGTAATTGTGGCAGGTGTGAAATAAATCCTCGTCATAGTCTTCATGCTCCCACATGTTACATGCCCTGCACTGGCTCTCTTCAGCTGAGCTTTATTCTGGATCAACAAGAGCAGTTCTTAAACTCTGTATCACGCTGATGACTGATCTGAAGCCCATGTGTCTTTTCGGACATCTCTCAATCTGTTACATAACCACCCGTAAAATCAAAATCTTGAAATAGTCTGTAATTCAAAGTTGAAATTCCATCAATCCTAAACCAATTGAAAACATCAGAATAAGTGACAGCTAGAGGTAAAGCCGAGGAAACCTTACCAGGAATGTCACAGATGGGCATACTTGATCCTGGATTACCAGTCATCCACGAATCACATGCCCTGTTAACACATTTCTTCAGATGTCTATAAACACTAAAATCCAGGGGCTTCAACTTGTGAGAACAACGTGGAGGAAATGATAGGACACTAATCTCATTATCCTTCCAAAAATCCAGAAACAAAACGTAAATAATATAAATATAGGCTTACTATTGTTATCAAATAACGTGTGCCAACTTGCCCCATTTATTTTGAGCCAACTTGCCCATCCCTACCATTTGGTACAAAAACGATTACCAGTCCACACCAAGAAGCCTTGAATTAATAGTTTTAATGCTATAGAGTCTTTAAACCATAAGGAAAACTATGCTATCATTGAAAACTAATTTTTATGAATGTATAGATGTTATAGCAAATAACAGAAAGATTAAAATATTTACTTACTACCATCAAAATCAAAAATTGTCTCATAAATTCGAGCTCCTACGTTCTATCTCTATAGAAATTTGCTGGTAATTGAGGAACCACGTGGCAATTACACAGTATATGTATTAGAGTCATCCTATTGGTAAACTTAAGTCATGTTGAGTATGCCAACTTACCCCTGTAGCCAACTAGCCCCGGGCTCCCCTACTATAATTGAAGCCAGTTGCTTACTTGACAAAATAATAATATGACTGAATTATTATGGGCCTACAAATGACTGTTATTTATATGAAACAAATAAATTATTTTTGTTAGATCAGCCATCGTCAACCGGGGTTCCGTGGAACCTTAGGGTTCCGTGAACGATCGTCAGGTGTTCCGTTAGAATTCATGTTTTATTTAATTATTTGTTATTTATAAGTATATATTTTTCGTTAAACATGGCGTGAGAAATCGTAGTCCTATAATTTATTTTATCGTAACAAATCGTGGAAGATGTTTTCCCTCTGTTTTACTAAAGGTAATTAATACAAATGCTTACATATTAATATAATTATATATATATATAATATATTAATATATAATATATATATATGTGTGTGTGTGTGTGTGTGTGTGTGTGTGTGTGTGTGTGATTGGGGTTCCTTGGGATGAGGAAAATTGTCTCAGGGGTTCCTCAAAGTGTCAAAGGTTGGGAAACTGTTAGATAAATACAAAGGATATAGAAAGGGTAAAAATATTTATTAAATATATCACGATAATGTATAATACGGGTCAATAGTAGCCCACTATACTAATCTGGACATTCATTATCAGGGCTTGCCCTTCCCCCTGCCCACCTGTTAGGGTGTGTCTGTCAGGGGGAAACCACCCACTAAAATGCCTGTCATTACCATCACAGCATTCTATGATATGAAGTGCTATTGTAGTACAAATTTTACTTGGTATATCCAATGTTGGATGCAGTTACTGTCTCCCCCTCCCCCTCCCCACTCATTGTGGGGTGTCTCTCAGGGGGTAACTACCCACTAAAATGTCTGGTATCACCACCACAGTACTCTAGGATGTGCAGAACTATTGTAGTACAGATTTTACTTTGTATCTCCATGTTAGATGCAGATCCTGTCTCCCCCTCCCCCTCCCCACTCGTTGTGGGGTGTCTGTCAGGGGGTAACCACCCACTAAAATGTCTGGCATTACCATCACAGCATTCTAGGATGTGCAGTGCAATTGTAGTACAAATTTTACTTGGTATCTCCAATGTTGGATGCAGATCCTGCCTCTCCCTCCCCACTCGTTGTGGGGCGTCTGTCAGGGGGTAACCACCCACTAAAACGTCTGTTATTACCACCACAGTATTCTAGGATGTGCAGTGCTATTGTAGTGTAAATTTTACTCGGTATCTCCTAAGTTGGATCTAGATCCAATTAATCCCCCCTTTTCAGTGCGTCTGTCAGGGGGAACCCACCCTCCAAAATGTCTGTCACTGGTCATTCTATAATCAGTATATATTAGTTTCATCTGGTATCTCTTATATTGGATCTAGACCCAAAATCTAACGAGCAATTAGTGGTGCTTGTTAAGTAAGCCACCCATATATTTTCGGCAGACGGTCAGTTTCACAGTTTACAAGTCTACTCCTAAATACCGGTAGGGGTTACAGTCGGTATCTCGTTCGTTGTATCTCAATGGTCCGGGCTGCCGCTCTAAATTGTTTCAGTTAGGCTTTTAAAATTTATTTCTTTAAATATTAGCTCTTTTAACATACTCTTATAATTTTTTTACATGTTATCTTGCTGCATTATTGTGAATTTGATTACAAGAATTATAATATCATTCATTTTAAATTTGCAGGTTGATAAGTGTGATAGTATATAATATATATATATATATATATATATATATATATATATATATATATAGATGTGTGTGTGTGTGTGTGTGTGTGTGTGTGTTGTGTGTGTGTGTGTGTGTGTATATATATATATATATATATATATATATATATATATATGTGTGTGTGTGTGTGTGTGTGTGTGTATACACACATATATGAAATAGGTATTGAGATTATTATTAGCATATGAACGCTGTTATGAATATGTGGAGTCAGTATTTTGCATTGTTCTACTTTGG
>NC_087200.1:43463704-43481204 GCF_015104395.2 Macrobrachium nipponense
ATTGCTTGAACATCTAGTGAGTTACGGGAGATAGTTAATGGTGCCGTTGATTTTCTTTTCTCCTTTTTTGGAAATTAGCCATCGCTGACACAAGTTTTTTTACCATGGGTGAATTTGAATTTATTTTTTCTCTCCAGTTAGTGTGAATATTATCTCAGTTCATGACTTAGAGTCATTGTTCGGGAACGTGTTCGTGTTTTAGCTATTTGATGCTATAGAGAAATATATGGGAGAATTTTTTGCACGTTTTGAATGCATACGTAATGGCACTACATTTTTTCTCTGGATATTTGTGTTCCAGAAATTGTGAGTTTTCTTGCACAATACCTTTGTCGTATTTGTGACAACTTTGTGAGAGATAGGAAACTTGGTTAAGTTTTCTAGTGACCTATGTCGTAGTGCATATGGAGAAGTCTTGGCTTAGACACTTTGAATTTAGAGTTCTGTTATAATGAGTTGTGGCACATTAGTGATTTTTTCTAGAATTTTCTAGACAGTTTTTATTTGCCGAGTTTTGCCTTTTTTTTTAGCAATTATGCTAAACGGAGAGAGTTTTTATAGTTTTTGACTATAACATTGAGTTATTCTCTGGAGAATTGGAGTTAGAATTGAAATATAATTGAGATATATTTGGAGAGATAATTGGAGGTATATATTATTTTGGAGTTATATTTTGAGATATAATATATGGGAGATATATTTTGGCCATTTTTGATATTTGCCAATAATGTGATGAGAGCTATGTTTAGTTCAATTATTTTGCAGCCATCTTTGTTGCAAATGGAGACACATTTTTTTGGAGATTATGGGGCAATATTTGTGAGTGAGTGAGTTAGTTGCCTTGAGTGCACATTTTTTTTGGAGATATATTTTTTGGAGCCTTGTTTTGTTCCACATGGAGTTATTGGGGAAATAGAGGTAAATATTTTGTATTTGCCGAAATAGAGGTGATTATTCTCTATTCCTGGATTGGTGTCTTTTTTTTACTGACATGTGGTTATTGGAGAAATAAGAGAGAATAATATGGGGTTGGTTTTTAACCAAATGGAGGAAATATTTTTATAACCGGAGTGGTGTTATTATTAATATGGTGTCTCATAATGGAGTTGGAATTAATCTTGGGCGGGTGACCCTTTTTTTTTGTGGTTATGGAGTTTTTTTTTCGAGACAAGAGAAGCTTTCTGTGGTTCTTTCTCTTTGATTTCGTGACTATTTAGAGGCGAGTGGCATTACTGCATTATGAGTCATTTGGAGATGTGTGCATTTTTTATGTTCACAAGTGTGTTATTCTTGGAGAAATATAATTTGGGGAAAAGTCATGTTGAGAGAATAAGTCTTTGAGACAAATTTTTGAACACATTAGTCATATCCTGGAGTTAATTCTGTGAAATGTGTCAGTTAGACTTTCTTTTTTTCTAGAGAATCATGAGTTTCCAAACTTATGTGTCTTACTGGACAATTTTTATGCCGATGTTAGAGCATGCGTCCGCAGGCGATTTTTCTGCTGACAAGCGATGTGATGAGCCGTGTGCTGACTTTTTTCCTCTTATGGTGATAGATCAGAATTTTTCGCAATATCTGGAAATGTTGACAATAGCATTTCACGAAAGCGCATGTGTGAGAGTTTGCTTTCTGGCAAATTCCATAACTTTAGATGGAGCATTTCTTGGGGAAAAACATGGGGGATTATGCATGTTATGTATATTATACATGTTATGTATTTTGTGATTGGGGAAATCTACTTGTGATTATCCTTTTTTTTTTTTTTTTTTTCTTCCTTTTCCTATGAGAGATATAATTTGGGGATTGAGCTTAAGTAGCATTTCTTTTTTGGACGGGAGATTTGATTTTACCGGGAGATGTAATTTTTCGAGGGTTGTTACTCACGTAAAGGGAGTTTGACATTAAGTCTCATTGTGATTAATTATTGAGCAGTAAAGGGGTTTTTGCTGTTAAAAGTTGGAGATTTTTACTGATTTTGTGGGTTGTTTAAATATCAGAACTTGAGAGAACATTCTTTGGGTCTGGGTGTGTTACGAGATTCTTTTTTTTCCTTGGGCTCATTGCGATTTTTGTCTTTTCTTTTTTTTTCTTGTGAGCACATTCGAGTTTGAAATGTGAGTGCAGAATTCCGTGGAGTTGCTGTGATTTCTGAGTTGTGTGTGTGCTGATGTGTGAGTTTGGAGAATTGAGTTGGAGAACTTGATGTTTTTTTTCTTAGAGAGTTGTGATAATGACTTATCATTTTGGTAGTCATATTAAAGGGAGTTAATTGGGAGAAGTTCAGTTAGTATTTCTGACCTTTTGAGATCATTGTTTGATAGAAGTGGTATGTCTGGGTTAATTTTCCTAGATTGACCAGTGACTTGACTGACATACTAACACCAAAAAAGTCGTTCCCCGACACCAGCAAGACGTCCACCAGCCGTGAAGAGAGGTTGCTGTCATGTTGTCCAGGGTGATTACAAGAATTTCCACGTGGGTGCGTGTTTTTTGGGGATCTGCAGAAGCCGTGAGAAGTCTTCTACGATGAGGGAGGCATTCCGTCTTCCTACAGTTGCTACAGCCTGCTATAGCCTGTTGCTGTCTGTGCAGCTACTTGCAGACAAGCGAAGAGGGATATTCAAGAATCCTAATGCAGAAAATATGAGAGAAAATGCGTCTAGTGTTATTGGGAGATTAAAGCGTGATGAGACTTTATTTTATAATGCCAGAGACGTGCAGTTTTACTTATATTTTATTTTAAGCCGGCCAGTGTTTTGTGTTATAAGCAATTTTGCTAGGCGGTAGCTAGCATTTGTGCGAGGCCGAGCTATCTGTAAGGCCTAGGGTTTTTGATTAATAAAAGTGCTTAGTTCGAAAAGTCAATGCACGACAGTTTATGAACTCTTCTCAAAGTGCCTTTGTGAAACTGGATGCAGCTAGAACCGTGAGGCGCTATCGAACCGTGTGTTCGTATGTGCGTGTGCGCCTCTTTCTGTTAAAAGTGTCATACCCAAACCTATGGGAGGATTTTGACACAGAGGGCTTCAAGTCACAGGCAAGATGCCGTGGCATTCGCCGGGGGAGTTTTTTATTAATAGTGTTTAGTGTCCGGTTGTCTGTGGGTAAGTGTTGAAGTGCTTTAGCCAAAGGGATGGCTTGTTGATATCTTGTAAGATGTTCCATTTTATTAACTTTGTCTTTAAGCTTGTGTGACTTACCGGGATGTGTTTCTGTATCTTTGAAACAGACGGATCTGGAATACCGGGGGACAAAGAATTCCCAGAGGGGTGTAGACTTTTTTTGGTGACTAGACATTGTACTGTTTTTGAGTTAGTCTGTAAGACTGGATTACTTGATTTATTTATTCTTGTTAATAAACGTTAATGTTATGATGCAACTCTTTTCATTTTCATTACACCTGTTAGAATGGAGAGAGAGATGTGAGAGAGAGAGAGATTCCTTGGAGAGAGAGAGAGAGAGAGAGAGAGAGGGATTGCCGAGAGAGAGAGAGAGAGAGAAAGGTTATGAGTAATGGGGTCTGCCTTACCGTTTCATTGTCCACGCTTACCTTATGAATAATGGGGGGGAAGAATCCCCCCAGTTATATATATGTATATGTATATATATATATATATATATATATATATATATATATATATATATATATATATATATATATTAAAATGATTAGCTTGATAGAATACGAATTAAATAAGCGCAGAGATTATTGTAGAGTTTTACGTAATTCTCTGTAGTGGAAGTACATTGAGGCATACAGTAATAGCAATAACGATGGCTATTTCATTTCGAGTTATTACTAAATTTGTTGAAAATTAGTTGCGATAATTGCGGAGCACACTTCCCAGATTTATAGTTATTATTATTAGCATAGTGGGTTTCCCTTCATCTCAGTCACCCTATTCGACTGGGTGGCATTCATAGTGTGGGGTTCCGGGTTGCATCCTGCCTCCTTAGACGTCCATCATTTTTCTATGTGCTCTGTTTCTAATAGCACACTCTTCTGCATGAGTCCTGGAGCTACTTCGGCATCTAGTTTTCCAGGTTCCTTTTCAGGGATCTCGGGAGCGTGCCTAGTGTTCTTATAATTATGGGTACAATTTCCACTGGCATATCCCATATCCTTCTTATTTCTATTTTCAGATCTTGATAGTTATAGAATTTTTTCTCTTTCTTTCTCATCTCCTCGGGTGTCCCATGGTATTGTGACATCAAAGTGGGATACTTTCTTCTTGATTTTGTAAATCAACGTCAAGTCTGGTCTGTTGGCATGTATCACCTATCTGTTCTAATATCATAGACCCAGAGGATTTTTGCCTGATCGTTTTCTGTCACATCCTTAGGTTGGTACCACTTATTACTGCAAGGTAGCTGGTGTTTCTTCCACAGGCTCCAGTGGAGGGCTTTTGCTACTGAATCATGCCTCTTTTTGTACTGGTTCTATGCAAGCGTTTGACATTAGTTTGCTATGTAGTTTATACACCTCCTGCATATGAGTGAGATGTTATCTTAGGGCTTGATCTTGTGCCGCTGTTAGTATTCCTTCTATTTCCTTATTGAGTTCTCCCCTGTATAGCCTATTATTATTATCATTATTATTATTATTATTATTATTATTATTATTATTATTATTATTATTATTATATTATTATTATTAGCTGTTTCAACGGCATTTAATTTATACAGAATCTTCTCAGTTCTTCTTATTATCTTTTTCTCGTCAGCATGTAGCTGGTGTATTAGGTTTCTTAAGGACATGTAAAGATTTCAGTTGTCTTAGGTTTATTCCTCTAACGTGTCGACAGCGCACAGGCAGTCATCTATGAGAGTATACAGTAAAGTGAATTAAGATACGTTTTACAAGTATTTATAACAGGCAAGGTCGTGTACAATGTACATGTCCTTAGGAAATCTAATACTACATGCTGACGAGAAAAAGATAATAAAAAGAATTGAGAAGATTCTATATAAATTAAATGCCGTTGAAACAGCTATAGTATTCAATGCTACTGCCCTCAGAGAAGGCCTCCTTCTTTATTATTATTATTATTATTATTATTATTATTATTATTATTATGACCTGAAGACAAAATAAAAGCCGAACATATAAGAAATAATGATTGTAAATGTAGAAAAATAAATGATGAACATACTGTAAAACAGTAAAACTTGAGGTCTTCTTAAAAGCCTAAAGATATTGGGACTGATGAGATTTCTCATTTTCGAGAAGAGATTTTATCAGTGGATGCTCAAGAAGAAAAAAAAGTAATGCCATTATTTAAGAACCGAGCCCTGAGAGAGGAGAGAGAGAGAGAGAGAGAGAGAGAGAGAGAGAGAGAGAGAGAGAGAGAGAAGAGACGAGAGAGAGGACGAGAGAGAGAGAGAGAGAGAGAGAGAGAGAGAGAGAGAGAGAGAGGTTAGATTTTGCTAGTTTTCCGCTAAGGATAATTAAAATGGAATTGAAGTTGTAAGTGAGATAAAGTAAGCTCTAATTGCAGAAACAGAAAAGGAATTTAGAGTTAACAAGTGCATTAAATGAAGCAACGAATATGAAATTCAGACAGAAGAGGAAAATGTCAAAGGCCCTTGTAAACTGAAATCATTATTAAAAGTAAATAATAAGATGTGAAGGCTTGATACCAAAAATAAGAGTATCCTTTCCACTTCTCAGTATTAGGATGAGAAATTCCCTCACAGGGAGAAAGGTTTTCAGATGTAAGTACGAAAGCCATCTGAACAATACTACGTAAACTACAACCTTACAAGAGGTAGACTGTATTGAGACGTATATTATACTCAAGTATATACATATGTATACTTGTGCACGTCAGTGATAGTCACTCGAGAGATATTCTATTGGGTATCGACATGAAACCTAGAGGTAATGTGATTATCCAAACTAGAGCTGTAACCATAATGGACATATAGCGACTAAAATCAGTGTTTTAGTAGGAAGTATTTAGAAATTTCGGAATGAATTATTAGCCTAAATGATTCAATTACTATGTGGATGTTAAATGGCCCCTTGATAGCAAAATCAACGACAAGCGACTCATTACGCAAGGTAAAAAGAATATGCCATGTTTACCTCTGGCAGTCTTATGAAGTAAACTGGGGTGGATGGCATAAGATTACGAGCGAGTTCTAGATGGCAAACAAGTCTGCAGCTTCAGCCAGAAGAATTTGACGAATGTCCTAAAGAACGTTTTCATCCAGGTTAGATCACGAATAGAAACAACAGGTAGTCCCACGAGCAGGTCCGGTGTATTTTTATGTAGCCGACCATAATATGTGACGTCACACAAACCGGTAGAAGCGACAATTTACTGATGTCTTTAAACATTGAGATAATTGCCTTTGTTACACTTCGAAATGCTATTTAATAAATAACCCTCCATAGATTTAAGGGGTGAATGTGGATTTGGACAAATGAAATATTGTAATTCGTGTGAATAACGATATTGGAGAAATTAAATGGGCGAAATGTTGCACAAATAAGGTTTATTTGTGTGTGAAACTTTTAGAGACTGCCGGGATCCTGGAGACTGAGGCCGCGGGATTTTCTCTACGGTTTTTTGGAAATTCCCTGTCTTGTCGTAGTGTTCATTTGGAACCTCGTTATCAATAGTTTTAAGATTATTTCCTTTTGTGAGCTGTCCGTTGGCGCGAGTCTTTCTTTCAGTTCATGTATTTTGTTAAATTAACATAATTTAATTTTGTGATAAAATTGGGGTTCACAGTTTTTTAACAAAATTAAGCTATGTGAAATAAACATAGTACTTGGACTGAAAGCTGTACTCAAGCAAACTGACAACTCACAAAAGGAAATTAGCATTAAAACAATTGATAACGAGGTTCCAAATGCACACTATGCCAAGACAGGGAAGTTTTAGAAAACTGTCGAAAAATCCCGTGACCTCAGTCTCCAGGATCCCGTCAGTCTCTAAAAGTAAAAAAAAAAAAATAAATAAATAAATAAACTTATTTGTGCAACATTTCTCCTCCTCGATTTCTCCAATATTGATATTCACATGAATTACAATATTTCATATATCCAAAATCGTATTCACCGCTTAACTCTATGGAGGTATATTTATTAAATCGCATTTCGAAGTGTAAAAAAGGCAGATATCCCTGTGATTACACCAGTCAATTGTAGCTTCGACCGGCTTGTGTGACGTCACAAAATCACACGTCCAAATGAGTCGCAAATTCGTCGCTAGAGCGGGACTACCTTCTCATTACTATATCGTGGGTTAGATAAGGGAACAGCCTCCCTGAGAATGTGCAATTGGAACTTTAGAAGTTCAAGCGAAGATGCATTGCATTACTACCTTAATTCAATTCTCCTTTTTTTTATATAATTTAATTACATTTTTGTTCATTATTAATTTATTTGCTTTTCTAATAAAGTGATGTCATTTTTCTGTAGTACCCATTCCTTCTGTTACTTCTTCCGAATAAACACCGTATTCTTTGGAAGCTTGAATTTCAATTCATTCGCCCTTGTGGGCTTGTTCCATATGAATAGGATTCATCTTCTGGATAATAATGATAAATAATAATAATAATACTTAGTCGAAGTTCTCCCATTTCTTAATTATCAGAGAGAGGCAGAGAGAATAATAACCATCTTTTCTTTAATGGTCCTACTGGATTCTAATGTAGTAATGAAATGCAGGAGTTTCAAGACCAAAAAGGAAAATTATCACTTCGACTCCTATCCCTCTGGGAAGTCTAGTGTTCTCATTTTCTCGTACAAGGACCACAGCAGGAAAGCTCGTCCATTGTTAGAGAGAGAGAGAGAGAGAGAGAGAGAGAGAATAGAAAGAGAGAGAGAGAGAGAGAGAGAGAGAGAGAGAGCTGGGGTTTACTAATGGACTTTTCTCATGTGATAATGAACTCGCCTCGGGTTTAAGGAAGATTTAAATAAAAAAAAATTAAGAGGACGAGAATGACCTACAGGTCAAACTTCATTCGTTTTAAGAATCGCGTTTATTGTTTCTTTCAAACAAGCTTTACCTTTTCCATTTTTCCTTTTTCCATTTCCTTGCATTTCATGAGCCTGAGATAGAAAAGGAGGTATTAGAGTTCGATTGTCCTCTGCTCTTAAAAAAGGAAAAAAAACGAAGTTCCTTCAGTTAACGAGACCTTAGAAAAAAATCTTCTAACCTCGTCCTTTTAGGGAAAACATAGTCACATGAGAAAGCATCCATCCCACGAGGCTATTTCAGTCCCCAACCTCTAAAAAAACGCTAACTAAAAAGAAAAGTAAAGAATATTCGGAGCCATGAAGAAGCTAACAAGTTATTTTGAAAAACTTATTGTCTGGAGACCTTCGGGAGAATCAAGGGGACGTCAGGGTAATCTGGCGCTTCCGCCCCTACGGCTTAAGGGCTCAAATCGCCTCCCGTCTTCTGGAGTTTGCGTGGGGCTAAGTAAAGGTGAAATGCTTATCAGCATGGAAAGAAGCAGGAAAAATTAAGGCAAGGAGAGAGGAAAAGAACAAGTTCTTTTTTCTCCTCACTGAAAATAAAAAACTTTTCCTCATTCTCATTCGAATGCCGTATAAAAGTTTAGTTGAAGTCACATTTTACTTTGCTTTGAAATTACATTCTCTGATAGACTGATTTATTCAGCAACTCGTGTTTCAGTAATTCCTCTGTTATCTGAATCCTACCTGATTGATATTGTCAGCCATTTTTGCTTTAAAGGGGAAATTCATTTCTGAGGCTGCTTTATTGGCATGTAATCTGTGTTGTTTTACTGGCTTATACATTTCCTGCCCGTTTAAAAACAAAAAAAAAAAACAAGAAACAAGATAAGAGTGATAATTTAAATGGAACTGTGGATCGTACAATACCAATTAAGGCAGTATACATGAGGTAGTTACATAGTTACATACATATGTATAATATATTTATACATACATTTATGTATAATATATTTATACATGCACCTATATATATATATATATATATATATATATATATATATATATATATATATATATATATTATATATATATATGGCCTTTAATATTCAACTCATTCTACCTCGAAATTAATATATTTTCATATATGTTAACCGTAGGGGATATTTTTTAGTTGATAACAAATATATACCCATTCGGTTAACATATATGAAAACATATCAATTCTGAGGTAGAGCAAATTGAATATTAAAGGACATTTCTGGCTTAGTGCGTGTATATGAATAACGGTTGTGTGATAAAAACTCTTTATATATATATATATATATATATATATATATATATATATATATATATATATATATATATATATATATATATATATATATATATATATAATATATATAACATAACAGGAAGATCGTTGATAAAACACTCAGGAGTTTTAAATTATCTTTAGCTGATTCTTTTGGTAATAATTTGTGCTTTTAACTTGTAATTTATTATGTAAAAAACCTTTTTTTAATTATTGCAGACTGATGATGTGTTGAAGCAACATGAAGCGTTTCTCACATAAATAAAGCAGCTTCTTAGACTGCTGTCTTGCTGGGACTCCCGAATGTTATATATATATATATATATATATATAGTATATATATATATATATATATATATATATATAAACATATATATATAACACATATATATATAATATATATATATATATATATATATATATTATATTCTTATATGCTGTTGCATTTGCAATGCATATCATCCTCTCCGTAACTGTATGAAGTGTTGTAAAATTGTTTGCAATATTTTCAGATTCCTTATTTAGATTAAAGTTAATATGTTCTAATTATGTATGATCAGATTTCGCATAACATAATTTAAAAGTTAAGAATATCATAGAATATGAGAAGAGAGAGAGATTAACATTGTCCATCCGAGGCAGAAAACTGCTGTCATCACTTGAGGCTGCGTGGTTCCAATTTTTTTTTTTTTTTTTTTTTTTAACAATCATGCGATGCTCGTGACTTGTTTCAGACTTGTGTCTTTGTCGAGAAACCACGTGAAGATTGCATCATCATTTGTAAGATCGTTCAAGAAGGATTCTTCCTAAAACATTTCACATACATCTAACACCTTTCATTTCATATAAGTAGTTAGAGATGTTTTTGTATTGGATACTATCTTACATTACTGGTAAATTAACTTGTTTTATTAAAAGTAATTGCTGCCTCACCTGCGTTTATTTGATAAAGGTTCTTCTCTATTTTTCTAATTATTGTTTTCTCATTGTTGCTTAAACTGGTAAGCAACGCACCGAAGGTTGACATGCCAACCTTTGGTGCATTGCTCACCTGTTTAAGCAACAATGAGAAAACAATAATTAGAAAAATAGAAAAGAACCTTTATAAAATTAATGCAGCTGAGGCAGCAATTACTTTTAATAAAACATGGTAAATTAACTCATACATTTCTCGATTTGTCAAAAGAGAATTTGTTAGCTCATAAGTACCTTAAATTTGAAATGGAAAGGTTTGTGACGTCACTCAAGGGAATGATGAAATTTAATTGCATTTGAGAAAATTCTATAATCATATCTTTTATTTTAAAAGACTTTTATTGTCTTAAATCATGTAATAATGAATGTTATTTGTGACTGCAATCCCACTTTCTCTCTATTTATCGTTTTAAAAAGGAATATTTTTACTATATCAGCTGTCTCTCATTCTCAAAATCATTTGAGCCAGTCAGGCAGTTTAGGGCCGAGATTCACTGATCAGTTACCATACAAGAGAGATTATTTCATTCTGAGATTTGAAACCGTGGCATACGGAGATAATCTCTCTCTCTCTCTCTCTCTCTCTCTCTCTCTCTCTCTCTCTCTCTCTCGTTGGAGAATTTAGATTTGCACATTAACGTAAAGATTTTGTATTTAGTGGTCGGTCACTCATAAATTTTATATTTGATATTTTTCAGATTTATTTGATATTCCTTAGTGCTTATTTGTGGAATCTGAGCAGACATTGTACAAGTGTGTAACGGCGCCTTTTTTTTTTGTGGAATACTATGGTGAACTTTTTTGAGTACTATGGTGAATTTTTGGAATATATTGAATTTTTGGAATATGGTGAAATTTTGCGATATTTGGAATATGGTGAATTTTTAAGCTAGCTGCAGCAGAAACATAATTGGTATCAACGTAATGTGTTATTAAAAGTTTTAAGTTGCAACTTAAAAACATATTTACAGTGGTTGGGTGAAACTATTTCATTTTTTACTTTTTACACACTGCAAATTTTTATGTTTTGCATTTAATTCCTTTGAAGTGATTTTTTGTGCATTTATACATTTTTCTTATTAAAGTGCTTTTTTTGTGCATTTACCCATTTTTATTAATAAAACTGTTTTCATTAATTAATAGTTGCATATCTAATTGAATTTAACACTTGTGAATTAATTTTCAAATTTTACTTGTTACTTAACTCTTTGAAATTTTCTTGGATAATTTAATTCCATAATTAATTGATTTTTGTGATGAGTTAATTTTGATTTAATTTGACTTAATAATTAATTCAAGAATTAATTAAACTTCGTGTTGTTTTCAAGTAACTGTAAAATTCCTTGAGATTGTGAATTCCACCTATAAATATTGAATTTACTGATAAATTTTTGTATTTAAAATTTTTATTGGCATCTTATTTTTTACCAGTATCTTTAATTTTGTTTAGGTAGAAACATAGAATGGCAATTGAACTGTTTTCCTTCAATTTGGTTTAAGTGAGTTAGAACCAGGGAAATACATCGACTTTAAGACAAGGGAAATACTTAGACTTTTAAGATTTGTTGATGGAGTGATCCCTTTAATTAATCTAATAACTTGTAAGATTACCTCACACCTGTTTAATGAACTTAGTCTAATTTTCTGCAATATTGATAGGCATTTAAGGGATCACTGTAGCCTTTAGAGTATTCATTCGCATTTTATTTGTGATGAAGGTTCAGGTGTCTGGTTGTTGTATATATATATATATATATAAGCGAATACCACGGGAAATGATAGTCAGGAATCCAAGCGCTTTCGTCTTTATTCAGACATCGTCAAGGAGCTCCTTGACGATGTCTGAATAAAGACGAAAGCGCTTGGATTCCTGACTATCATTTCCCGTGGTATTCGCTTATTTATGAAGTCACGTGCATCTACTGTGATTTTTTAAATATATATACGTATATATATATATATATATATATATATATATATATATATATATATATATATATGTGTGTGTGTGTGTGTGTGTGTGTGTATATATATATATATATATATATATATATATATATATATATATATATACATATATAATATATATATATATATATATTATGTATATGTATATATATATATGTATATATATATATATATATATATATATATATATATATATATATATATATATATAATCGTCGAACTTTATAATTGTCAAACATTGACCCTACTTTCATTGGTAACTTGCTTTCAAGCGCTAGATGATAATGATGATGATAATATGATATATCTTCCTCATATCTCCATCATCATCTAGGCCAGGGCGTACGTCCAGTAATTTCATCCCTGATTTTTCATTTTTTAGAATTACAAGGCTATTATAGAGAAGTACTACAATGCATTCACTTATTTTCACTTGAAGAAGGTGTCCATTGATTAACAACACCTTCTTTGTGTTTAGCTTGAATTTTGGTAAAATAAAAAGCCACTACAACATATTGTGTCCGGAAAAAATAAAAATAAATTATTGGCTTCAAAAACAAATACATCTATATGTAAAATTGCTCTGTGGCGTGTGGTAAAATTACCATCAGAAGTAAATAACCATAACTTTTAAAGTATAGGCTTTCCCATTATTTCCACCACATAAAATTAGCTCAACAAAAGGTATCCAGCTTTACGGCCGCATGAATGATAAAAGTGGTAAAAAATGTTGTAGGCTGAGTTTGTGTCTACCACTTTTCTAGCATTCTGTGTGCATGTAATAGCACCAAGCCTCATGTGAAGCTAAAACGCACAAATACAGTGAATAGCCGTGTTCATATGAGGCCAAAACACACAAATTTCAAGTGAAATAGCTGCTTTCATTTAAGTTCAAAACACACAAATAGAAAGTGAAATAGCTGCGTTCATATAAGCCTAAACATACAAATATGGAATGAAACAGTCGCATTCATATGAGGACAAAACACACAAATATGGAGTGAAAAAGCTGCAGCCATGCGTTCATATAATGCCAAAACTCATAAATAGAGTGAAATAGCTGCATTCAAAAAAGGCCAAAATGCACAAATGTAGAGTGAAATAGGTGCTTTCATATAAGGCCAAAATGCACAAATATAGAGAGAAATAGGTGCTTTCATATAAGGCCAAAAGCCACAACTATAAAGTAAAATAGCTGCTTTCATATCAGGTCAAAACACAGACAGAGTGAAATGGCTGTGTTCATATAATACCAAAATAAACAGAGTGAAATATCTGCGTTCATATAATGCCAAAACAAACAGATAGAGTGAAGTAGCTGCGGTCATACAAGGACAAATCACACAACTATAGAGTGAAATCGGTGCATTCATATAAGGCCAAAGCACTCATATTAGGGTGAAATAGCTGAGTTCGTATAAGGCCAAAACTCATAAATAGAGAGAAATAGCCTTATTGATATTAAGTTAAAACACACATATAGAGAGAAAAAGTTGCAGTCATAAATTGCCAAAACACACAATAGAGTAAAATATCTGTTCACATAAGGCCAAAATCATAAATATTGAGTGAAATAGCTGTGTTCATATAAGGCTAAAACTCATAAAAAGAGTGAAATATAAGGACAAAACACACAACTATAGAGTGAAATTGCTAAGTCAGTATAGGACCAAGACTCCTATATAGACGGAAAAAACTGCGTTCATATAATACCAAAACTCACAGATAGAGTGAAATAGCTGTGTTCATATAATGCCAAAAACACACAAATGAAGAGAAATAGCTGCGTTTCTGTAAGGCAGGAGCACAGTAACCAAGATATTAAGTAGTTGCGTTCATTAACAGCACTTAGCGACTAATGCCAGTAACTCATTAAATAATTGTCAGGAAAGACGGAAAAGATACTAATTAATAAGCAAAAATGATCTGTATAAAAAATATAGCCCAAACTTTTACCAATTCCAGTGGACTAACTTAAGCATTTTTTTCCCTAATATTTATCACATCACAACTACAATGTACAACTGACTGATGATAAATGCTCAATGATTTCTAGCACCCCCTCGGCATTTCTATGAATTAACATTGCATTCAACTCCACAAAAAAAATGAAATGAAATAAAATAGATAATCGTTGGGGAGGACTTGTGGGTTACCTCCCAATTTTCGAGGGCGAGTCAGAGATCGAATCTGTAACGATGAAGTACCAATAGCCTTTTCAATTTTCACTTATATACAGTCGCTTTGAGCTGGTTTTATGTAGAGAGAGAGAGAGAGAGAGAGAGAGAGAGAGAGAGAGAGAGAGAGAGATGAAGGCAGGAAAACGCACCTTTAATTTATCTAGATGACAAGGTAAAAAAATTAATCCTATTAGTACACAACAAAAGCTCATTATTTCGTATGGAAAGCAGCTTTCAAATCTGCATTACTGGATCCCATATTCCCCCCATTACTGTGAGGAGAGAATTGCTAAGTATTTAACCGAATGTTTCGCCGATAAAGCTCATCTGCATTCGGTGATCTTTCCCAATAATCACTTAGGCAAATCTGTAATCTATAATCGCCTGGTTTCACATTCATCCAGATCAGTAAGGGTATAGTTAAGCCTTAATCGTAGAGATACGGTACATCCTGGCCACAGATTTAGATAAGTGCACGCAGCCACACGCGCCTACACATAGAATAAACAAATAAGAAAATTGATAAATAAATAAATATATGATATAAATATGTAATGTATATATATACATACATACATACATACATACATACACACACACGCACACACACACACACACACACACACACATATATATATATATACATATACATATATATATTAATATGATTGTACTTAGGAGTGAGCAACTGTAATCATCTGACCATGGCCTGGACAAGGTGTAATCATATGAAAAGAATTACGGGTGAGAACCTGATTCAGAGCAGGTAATAGTTATATAAACTCTATGGTAGGCTTAATAGCTTAATTAATTATAATTACACACAAATCATATTAGAAAGAAATGGTAATACCCTATGGGTTTAAAGGTACGTAAGGGTCCCGTAACGCAGATAATGATAAGCAATGAATCTGATCTTGAAGTAGATGATCAGTTGACTGGAGATTTCCGAACACGTGGAATGTAGGAGGCACAAAGGTGAAGTTTTTTTCCCAGAGCAGAAGAGGCGTGAATCCAGAATCTACAGCAGCCAAATTAATTTGCAAGCCCGTAACAAGAATGATTGGGGCTTGAGTAAGTTGCATAATACACGTAGTTCATGACCAAGGGTGATGTACTTAGGGAACCAAGCAATTCAATCTCATATGGAGCAATTTACGTTAATGATCACTTACAGAGTAAAAATACAGCTATAACACCACACAAATATAACACAATGCAAGAATTGCTTAGGAAGATGAAAAGGGAATTAAGTCGGAGACGGAGTTGGACTGACTGCTATAATATTGCAACTTGCACATTACTATCTGTTGGTGATGGAGTTCATCTTCCTAAGGGTGCTGGTGGGGGAGGGATATTAACTCAAGATAAAAGTATAATGTGGGCCAGCAGCTCATCTCTAAGGGAGGTAGCTCAGGAGGAGCGTGATCAAGTCCAAGAAAGTTCATCTCACGTCTGCGCCTTTCATCACCTCGGAGAGAATTCACCAACATCCTGGTAGATCTTGGCGCCCTTCCCTGTCACGAGGCCATATGAAGCCATGGCCTGGACTTTAAATATGGTGGCTGGTTGTCGTCCCTCAGCCGGGCGGCAGGCCCTTGGGTCGAAATCTCACTGGTGTTTGGGATGGAGGGGTGAATGCACCTGTATTTCATTATGAATAAGAATTTGTATTTACTTTACTTCCTTCTGGTTTCCCATACTTTTACGTTACTTTGAATCAGAGATGGTGTAAAATATATGTATTGCTACTAGTGAATCTTCTTCCCAAGCAGCCTCACCAGCCTTTGATAATTCGAACATAAGAGATATAAGAATAAAACTCATTTTACTCATTTTTGAATAAAGGCATGGTGGGTATAATTCACCCCTATCACCAACTCTCTCCCAACAGATTCCTCTGTTCCCAGGTGCAACTGTCAAAGATGGGAAATGAGGAAAATAAAAGACTTCGCCCTGCCCACAGCAGCTGATCGTGTGCCGGGCCGCCATGACACTTGGGAAGGTGACCCCACGTGACATGCGTGACCTTGTCGAAAATGGAGCAGGCATTGACTACAATGCCACCTACATGAATGCCCAGACAGTAATTTTCCAAAGCTACTAAAAAGCCACAGACCAGCAGTTCACAGTTAGTAAAAGAACGCCCAGAAGCGCTCAGAAGCACCAAGAACTTAACCTATGACACTTGCCGACTTCCCTTTTGCCTGTCCCTTGTATTCTCTCCACTTGGGTGGTCATCCCCGAGCCAGTATCTCTTTGTAAGTGGCCTCCTTCGCTTTCCTCCCTCCATCACCGACGCCTTTTCTGACAAGGACACCTTCATCCTGATAAAGGTAATGTATTGGAAGTAGCTGAGTATTTATTTGTTTTAGAACTGAGTTACCTTGGCATCCTCTATGTACTCTTTCAGCTCCCTTGCTTGCGTTAGTGTTTCTTGCAAGTAACTATCTTGCATCTCATTGCAGATCAGCCTTAGCTGTGGAACCAACTTTTCGGCTCTATCCCATGTGCAGTGGCCTTATGCCACCCCTCTATTCTACCCTTCTATGATGTTCAAATTGTGAAGACATCATTGACGTCAGATATTTATTCTGTGTATGATCCCCTCATTTAGCAGGACCTTGTTATTACCTTCCTCGTAATTCTTCATTTTTTTAATCTGTGGTTTTTATGCAAATAAAATCAATTTAGTGAATCCTCATCTCATTCGAAGAAGGCACTAGGCCACTATTTTTCTCTTGATTTATTCTTCTATGGATCTGCATTAAGCAATCCTGCAAGTCAGATTTAGCTAAAATATGGTGCTTTCCTTGGTGATCTTTGCGAACTCCATGTGATCATCCGTTGCAGCCCAGAGTTCTAGTAAGAATCTAAGGTGGAGACATAGCAGTGGCGGCCGATGCCAGGTCTCGTAGTTGCTCTGTGCAAGAACCCTGCAATAGCAACTATCAGCTGGATAGCAATTGCTAAAGCTGGTTACAAGATTAGAAACGACTCTAGTACCATAACCACTTTTTTTAAGAATATGATAAGACCCAGTTCTTCAGCGTAAGCATAAGGGTCGATATATTTGGTTAAGGTTTATGCTAGAAGCGAAAATTGACTGCAAATTAGTGTTAGGTA
>NC_087200.1:43486204-43488704 GCF_015104395.2 Macrobrachium nipponense
ACTTTTCCTTGCAGGAAATTGGAAGCCTAGTCCACAGTATACTCCGTATTACTAACTCGAATCACATGAAAGATTCGGGAACACTTCTTAATTTAGATTATTTGACAATTATTGTTGTTTTATTCTCTACAGTAATTAAAAGATATATCGTCATCAAATGTTTCAGGAAAACTTTATCCAATCCTCAGCTCTTTTGATCTACCAGATCTGTAATTCCGTTTTCCCGTTTTCTATGTGCGCAAATTCTTTTTACTTATATATGTATACTTTTGCCTGTATCCGTTTTTACTGTTATCGACTTCTTAATTTCGTCTGTTTTTATATCTCTTCTGAGCTTTTTCTCTTTCGTTTTTTGGAACTTTGTACGTTACTAAAGGTTGATTATCAAAGTAATCTTTCTTGGACGATTGCATATGAATGCTTACTGTCTGGTCGAAGCTAACAATGATGATGATAATAATAATAAACGAAGAAACTGTTATTTATATTAGATGAGGTTTTATATCTTGTTCAGTCTACACTGTGACATCCAGATTCTCAGAGCTTTTGTTAAAATCCCTTCACTTTAAAAAGAGAATGAAACCAATAACTGGTATAATTATCGAGCCTGTGATACCTTCACTCTGGTTTTGGTAAGGGTTTCGAGTCAGCCCTTCATATAATAATGACTGGCATTGATAGAAACTAACAAAGAAACCGGATGTCTCACTGATTTGCACTGAAACAGAACAAAACAAAAATGACAAATAGTCTTTAAATTCATTCTCCAGATCGCTCATTTAATAACTTGATATCCGTAGGTATCATTGTTGCTTCCTCCAAAGAAGATTAACTATATGAATAACAAGACGAACAGGTTAATGGTATCATAATCAGGGTCTAAAAACAATTACTGATGTTTTATATGAACGAAATATCAAGAAGTCGGTTGACTTTCTAAATTTCCCAAAGCGCTGGAATATGGCGCGGCATCAGCCAAGATTCGGACGTGGAAGAGCGAACGCTGGCTGACAACTCCTGGAAGTTCTCCTGGATGCTGGAATTAATGCTCAATGAGCTTCTTGGAAAAAGGAAACCTCCCTCCGGACGATTCCTGAAACATAAACTTTAATGATTCATGATGGGATTACGTTGTGAACCGCAGATCCATCTGGTTATTGTGAAGCTGGGTATTTCGAACTTAATTTATATTTATTGGGAAAATATTGTATCATTTCTCTTCAACTTAATGTCTGTTTACTGGGATGATTTCTCTTGAACTTATTTCTTTTCATTGAGATGATTTTGCACCATTTCTCTCGAACTTAATTTCTAGTTATTGAAATACTTTTGTACCGTTTCTCTCGATAGCAATAAGCCTTCGACCATATTCATTTTTTCATCATTCATGGCAATAAAAAAAACCTATGTTCATTATATGTGTTCCATTTCCGTTATCGGCAACAGCAATTACAGTATGACATTTCTGGGTTTCATATAAACATCACCTCTAGAACGATAAGATTCGTCGTCAGGGTAATTTACATTTTGCTTTATGACGAACGCTATGACGTATTGAGCCACGCATTCTTGATGGAAACTGCTTGATGCTGATTGTAATATATATATACACACACACATATATATATAAATATATATATATATATATATATATATATATATATATATATATATATATATATCTATATATATATATAATATATATATATATATATATATATATATATATATATATATATATATATATATATAGATATATATATATGTATAGATATATATATTATATATATATATATATATATATATATATATATCTATATATATATAGATATATATATATATATACCACAGGTGAAAAATAAGAGACAGGGTGTAGGTCCTGACCGGTTTCGGCTTTATTTTCAAGCCATTGACAAAGGACAGATACATAGTATTAGAATTCACAAGTATATATACTACAGAGACAGTACTGACGAACATACACACAACCGTTTGAGACTGCAGATCCACCCACAGGCAGGTGTCAAGGTAGGAGTGGCTTTCAAAAATTATTTGGCTACAATTTACAATAAATTCTCAAGGGATACTACCGATTAGGGTACCGACCGCAGGAGACAACAAGTCCACACCTGACAGGTGTCAGGGAGGCGGGGTTGAACATCTCATTACCACTAAAGCTCCCTTTACTGTGTTTACAAATATAATAATCCTATTTCCATATATCTCTACAGCCTACCTTAAAATTTAAACAGTTTACAAATTTCTTTTGATATTAAAGGATCAAGTTTATACATTCCTTGACTGATGTTCATATGATTGTTGTAACTTTCTTTTATAAAACTAGATTCAATGATATTCCTTTCCAATGCATTATTAGAACACACCAGCTTTTTTGCCCCTTCCCAGTTAATAGCATGATTGTTCTCACTAACATGTACAAATACACCACTATTTCCCTGTGTAAAAGTTGTCACAAGACTTACACGGGATTTTGTATACA
>NC_087200.1:43493704-43496204 GCF_015104395.2 Macrobrachium nipponense
TAATTGGGGGACAAGTTGTTTCAGACCACCTGTTTAAAAAACACTTATCCCCAATTAAATACTCAGTCCACCTGTTTAAATAACTTGTCCCCGAATTAAATACTCAGACCCCTATTTAAATAACTTGTCCCTCCATTAAATACTCAGACCACCTGTTTAAATAACTTGTCCCTCCATTAAATACTCAGACTACCTGTTTAAATAACTTGTCCCTCCATTAAATACTCAGACCACCTGTTTAAATAACTTGTCCCCCAATTAAATACTCAGACCACCTGTTTAGGTAACTAGTTCCTCCATTAAATACTCAGACCACCTGTTTAAATAACTTGTCCCCCAATTAAATACTCAGACCACCTCAACACCGCTATACCTCTCGTGAGTTTAAGTAGAAGTTGAACCTAGCCCGAACTGTCACTCGGTCTGTGGCCTCATCACCACTTGGTAAACTCTCTTCCTTTTTACTGTACTTATAATTTTATGTTGTATGCAAAAAAAACCCCCTGCGGTCCCAAGGCCAGCATACCATTGGGATAAGGAGCTGTGTAACCTTGTAGAGGTGCAGTGGCTTAAACCTACCATAAGACTGCTTGGGGGTTATGTTGGAACCGCCTCTGTGACCTTTTAGGAAGCAATAGGCTTATGGATGGTACAAATTAACAGCTCTGAGGGCTCACGACAGGCCTAGCAAGCCGGTGAGCTGCTATAAATTGCTCATGAACCGCACGACTTACTTCAGGACAGACCCATTGATCAAGGATGCCCGGGCACATCCTGACTCGGAATGTTATTGGACATGGACAGGGAAATAAATCTTTGAGATTAGGAACAATTAATCTAAGTACTTTGGAGAGGTAAGGAGGAGGAGGTAATCATGATGATGGAGGAAAGAAAAATAGACATTTTGGGGCTGTGTGAAACCCGTTTACCAGGAGAAGGAACAAAATTATTGCATAACAATTACCAATTATTTTACAAAGGTGGAAGAACCGCACGACACGAGTAGGTTTTATTGTGAGTGAAGAGCTAGCTGGAAAAAAATTAGTCATCTAGAATTCAAATGTGATAGGATTATTAGCATTTCCTTAAAGTTAGGAACATTTCAAGCCAGCATAATTCAGGTGTATGCACCACAGCAGGGCCGCCCTCAAGAAGAAAAGGAAGAATTCTACAGACATCTACAAGAAGTAAAAGATTCTGTCCCATATGTAGAGAATACATTAATAAATTGGAGATATGAATGGACATATTGGGCAGACAGGCGGACAGGCATAGAGAGCATATTAGGACCATTTAGCATTGGAGACAGAAATAGAGAAGGAGAAACATAATTGATTTTTGCATACTAAACCAGATGTCCATTATGAACTCTTTCTATAATCATAGAGACAGCCACAAGTGGACGTGGTACCGATGGAACTCGGCTTTAGGAGCATATACTGAAAAATCAATGATTGATATGGCAATAACAAATAACAAAAATATGGTCAGAGATGTAAAAAGCATCCCCTCTGTGTCATTCGATTCAGATCAGGCTTCTCTTAATTAAATTAAAGATGACAAAACCCAAACCAATTAAAAGCCAAGTGAGAGAAAGATTTATTTTAGAGAATATGAGAGAAGAGGAGTGCTTAGTTAGATATCAAAACGAATAAGTAGAGCTAAACAAATGCAACAGGATAGCAATGACCCAAATGAAAAATGGAGACACTTTAGAATGGCTGTAGTGGGTGCTGCTAATAATACAGTGCAAAAGAAAAGAGTTCGAGGTAGGAGGAAAAAACAAACTGCTTGGTGGACCCCCACACTAAAGGCCGCTGTTGCAAACAAAATGAAACTCTTCAGAAAATGGATGAAAACTTTGAATTTGGAAGATCACAATAACTATAAAGAAGCGTCGAGAGAAACGGAAAGAATAAAAGCTCAAACAAAGAGAAACATGGGAAAGAATAGGAGAAGATCTGGGAAATGATCTCCAAGGTACCAGAAAACCTCATATATAGCACTGCAAAAACTATAGAAAGGGAAGCCAACCACCCTCTTATGTAATCAAAGACCCTATGGATGGACAATTTTTAACCGAACCCCGAGAAATTGAATTAGGATGGAAACATCACTTTGAAACACTACTAAACAACGGAAACAATGACCTTGAAAGAGCATGTAGAATTTGATGTGGTTGGGGATGCAGAACTGACATAACAACACTGGAGTTAAAAAATGCTCTCAAGAGGATGAGAAATGGTAAGGCCCCTGGAGTGGATACAATACCTGCAGAGCTCCTTAAAAACATGGGGGAGGGATGGAGTCATCTGGCTACTAGAGCTAATCGACATACTCTGGAATGGGCAAATGCCACCTGAAGACTGAGAAGAGATCTAATATGCCCAATCTATAAGAAAGGTGACAAGACAAATTGCAGCAATTATAGAGGAATATCCCTAATGTCACATGCTTTTAAAGTATATGAAAGAATACTTGAAAACTAGATTGAGAGGAT
>NC_087200.1:43501204-43566204 GCF_015104395.2 Macrobrachium nipponense
TGACAAAAGCAATTTGATGGTTCCCATTCGGAATCCAGATATTAAATATTCCTTAAACCAGAAATTAAAATGAGTTGAAAACTGAAATTATTCTCGTTTACGTTTTTGTCAGAACAGGAGACATGATAATTTGGAAAATTTCACTTTCCTTCTACGCAATTAGACAAGCGCGCACGCAAGCTCGCACGCGTCCGTGTGTATTTGTGTGTGTTGTATGTGCTTGCGTGTGTGTGTCTATCGCAGCTAAGCTACTGATGCTCTCTCTCTCTCTCTCTCTCTCTCTCTCTCTCTCTCTTATTTTTTTTCTTTCACTAGAGATCCTCCTGAATGGGCACCTGCCCTCATTGGTTGAATAGCCCATGGAATGGAACATCAACTTTAAGAAAATATTTCACGGAGATTTTTTATTCCCTCTCTCTCTCTTCTTTCGTAAGGTTCCGGTAACGAACTCTCTCAGAGGGCAACGTAGAATAACTGTTGAGAGAGCGGGAAAGAGGAGAGAGAGAGAGAGATAGGAAAAGGGGATATAACATAAGTATATAAGATTAACGTTTTATTTCGCTCGAAGGAAGCCTTTTTTTAAATTTGATCCAAATGGATCAAATGATCATAGTAGTAAGGGTTGATGAATGTTAAAACTATTATTTCAATGGCATTAACGGTTATTAATATAATTTAATGATAAAGTACTTACAGTACCTGAGGGATATATTTTTACTAACGTTTTATTTAATTTAATGAGACCTCTTTTTCACAAATGATCAATTCAAGCTTTCAAAGAATATGGCGTTCGTCTTAAAGAAACGACACATGGTAATGGGAGATACAGAAAGAAGAGATCGCCTTGCCAAACTGAGCTGAATCGGTGGCTTCTCCATGGTCGGTTACCCAACGCTTATATGAGGTCATATCTGTGTTTTTTGTAGGCTGTTTCGGACATTACTCTCTAGATTTTAGGGAAAACTCAGAAATCACAAGTTCGAGTGGTGAAATGTATGGAAGAGATAGCTTCAAGACATCAAATCACTTTTTATGAAGGAGACTTGGGGTCCTGAAACTTACTGAAGTATACCTCGTTCCTCGAAATTTTAGAGAAAATGTTCTCTCTCGAATGTGTCCAGGAGTTGAATTTCGTACTCGAACTTGTGGTTTCGTTACATCCACTACATTCGATATTAAACTTCAGCCGCCTTCATAACTTTATATTGCTACCATTCTATGGCCATGTTGCGCATTTAAGACCTCACATTTTTGCCGACGGGAAATAAAGGATTTGGATCGTTTATTCCTTGAAAAGATATATATTATAATATATATATATATATTTATATATATATATATATATATATATATATATATATATCATATATATATATATATATATATATATATATATATATATATATATATCCTTCCATTCTTCCACAAAAGAAAGAACTCTTTAATACGGAAGGTTCCAAGGGTAGTATTCTTCCGGTCTTTCGTGAAAGTAATAAATTTATACAGTGAATTTGCGTTATTTGGAGTTTATAATATATATTATATAATATATAATATAATATATATATATATATATATATGATATATATATATATTATTTATATTAATATTAATATATTATATATAATATATATATAGATTTCTCGATAGATAGATAGATAGATAGATACAAGGTCTAGCCATGGATAGATAAAAGAGCAATAACTCATCGATTGCACGCACTCTCACAGAAACACACTTATGTACATCAGAACCTATCAATTAGAATTTAATAACGAACCGGCGGCGCCAAGCGCGG
Organism: Macrobrachium nipponense; assembly: GCF_015104395.2. Taxonomy (NCBI): domain Eukaryota; kingdom Metazoa; phylum Arthropoda; class Malacostraca; order Decapoda; family Palaemonidae; genus Macrobrachium; species Macrobrachium nipponense. Next base: position 43,503,003 of record NC_087200.1, read on the forward strand.
CAACCCCCCCCCCCCCCCCACCACCACGGCCAAGCAAAACCAAAACAAATAAGCAAATAAAAGGCCATACAATAACGATAATGAGCTTCAGATGAATGAACAGCCCAGTTGTCGTAAAAAAAGTAAGACGGCGGCGTATCCACGTGTCGGCAGCAGAGGAGAAGGGACGGACGGCTGGTTCTATTCCTGTACGCGACGCACGAAAGTAACAAAGATCAAGTAAAAAAAAAAAAAAAAAAAGTGGTGAGGGCCTTGGGTGGGGTGGAGGGGCGGTTAGTTTTTCGGAAAGGCCTTTGTATGATACAGCGTTATTGATCACCACAAATAGCCCAAGCGAAGCCCGGCGTTGCAGAAACCTATCGGCGACATCATCTTCAAGTTGGCTCAACACGGGAAGCGCGCGCAGGGCGTCACTTTCGTTGGTGAGCAGAATTTTCTTTTTTTCCCATTTTTTTTTTCTTTTTCCAGATTTAGAAAATATTCAGTTGGAATTATTAGAGTAAATTCGTTTGCAGAAGGTTTCACATTATTGTAGAGTGAGTAATAACAAATTATTGTTTAAATAAACCAGGTTCCACATCACTCTATAGTAAGTGCTGATAAAATTATTTTGCATCACATCAAAGTTTGTTTGCCACCACGTCACTTCAGGAAAGATGATGAAAAAAACACTTTGCATTTTGCACTGAAGCTTTTAAATTATATGAGTCCCTATTAAAGAGCCTAAACCAGTTGCCAAAATCATACCACAGTAAAGACCAGTCAGAGAAGCTATTTTTGACCCCTAGGGTCACTCGAGTAATGGGATAGGACCGACCTCCTTCAGGAGCTACAGGGCAGGAAAGGGTCCACCGAAAGAATGTGTAAGACTTTTAAGTAGCAAGAGAAGACTTGGAAGATTTAAACATAATACTTGTGCCCTTAAATCTTCAGAACGCCAGTAAAATCTACTACGTGAATTTCAAGGGTAAGAAAAAAATTGAAGCTGGTCTCTTCAGAAAAAGTATTCGAAAAGTAGAACTAGTGATTATCAGTTCACAGGAATCAATCAAAGCTTTATCCAAATGGTTCACTTTTGTCATTTTTATCTAATTTAGTTTTTAATAAAATCTATTCACATTTTTTTTCCAAAATCTATTCATATTTTTTCCAATCTCATTTATCACACAATCATCTTCATTTACCATGAATTTATTATAATTCTTTAATTCCACCCAATTCCACTCCGTAGACATGCATTTTACGTGCTTATTTATTTTAATGATTTCCTCACGAACGTTTTCGGGCCAGCACTGTAAGAGTCTAGTTAGATTCATTGGGCTGGTCAATCCTAATTTCTATAATAACAATGACTTGAAAGGGGAAGAGAGACTAGAAATAGAGGCCTCAGGGTGGAATCTTAATCTATCGAGGAAGATTTGACCGATGTTCCACCAGAGAGACAGAGAGAGCAAGATCAATATGAACCACAGTGACTAAAAATTGAATGATAACGGGAAGATCCAAGAGCGAACGGGCGTGATATGTGTCATTCGGAAAGTTCACTTAAGGTGAAAGACCCAACTACACTGCCCAGATTGGCTGAGGAAGAGATTCAGATAACAAATTAAGGTGAAGAAAATAGCGGTGGTTACCACTGAAGATGTCGAGCGGAACAAGACAAAAATCTGTAGTAGTCAAAGATGATAGGGCACAATGTATAACAGTGGATAAGCACAGAAATATTACATCATACATCAGTGGAGATGGTCTATTCAAATCACTGTGCAATCTACATAGAAATAAACTGAGAAATTTTGGGCGAAGTGGAAAAGAAGGATAATTACATGATGCGAAAATAGTTTTTAATCAATTAAGGTAAGATAGACACAATATGGCCAAAGGAGAAGGGAAAATGAGATTAAATATTGTACTTAATTAAATTAGCAGAGAAAATAAATGCAGTAAAAATACCTAAACGAGAAAAAAAATCAAGAACTGTGGAAAATAAATTAATGGTACTTAAAAGAAGTGTGAAAGGAAACAAGGTTACGATAGCAAGGAAAGTAAAGGGCGTGCAAAAGTAGAAGAGAGCTTCGTAGACCTTTGCATCAGGGAAGAAAAGGAAAGAAAATCGGAGAGAAATCAAGGAAACAGAGAATATAAAGACGAAAGGGGGCTTAAAAGGCACAATAATTTGAAGATTCAAAATAAAAGTGAATGGAAATAAGACAATAAGTGTAACGCAGTCAGAGGTCAAAATGTAGTAAGAGCAAAAGAACAAGTCTGCAGAGATCTGCTGAACTGGGAATTCCTTAACCCAAAGAAGAAGAAATCAACAAATTGTTATACGAAGGGTAACAAGAAAACAAGAACTGAAAAAGGTAACAGGTCAACAATATGCACCAAAAAAAATCCAAAATAATAAATATAACCTAGACCAACAAGGCTTGGGCTTTGCAATAATAAAAGATGTGGGCAAGGAAAGTCTAAACACACCTACGAGAAGCAGAAAAAAGGTTACACACCCGAGAATATCCGGAAAAGGTGACAATTTTGACCTTGCATACATAAAAATAAGTAAGGTGGAATTTGCTATCTAGAGAGAGATTCTTCGTGGTGAGTAAATTGGGAAAGTTTTTGTAAGATATAAATATAAAAATGTCAGGATTCTGGGAGTTAACACTGAAATAGAATATTTTAGTAAAGACGCAGATGAGAAGCATCACACTAATTTTTCACGAGGCAGAGGGTCCGCAAACTCGTGTTGCAGAGAGAGATGCAAGCAATGAAGCACCGGGTACAATTGCAGATACCTTGACAAAAGCAGCTAGTGAGACGATAGAGCAGAAGTAGTATATGAAAAGATATGTGATATGAGACGGTAAAAAAAGAAAGATAGAAGCTCCTCTTTCACAACGATAACCATAACACGGTAGATGAGCTGCAAGGAAAAATATTAGTGACCACTGAACGAAGCGGTGGATATGAAAGTTGAGTATGGAGAAAGTTTGTCTTTGGGGTGGGGGACAGGGGAAGGAAAGGGTTGGGATTATGGTGGGGGGACATTACGAGATGGTTCGTAGAGGGGGAACTGCGTCTGAACGTTTGTGTCACGACATCTAACTGACCGTAATCCCCTGAAGAAGAACACTCGAACGTGGTCATGAAACACGCGAGAGGGATTTCACTCCTCTCAGCGGCAACAACCGCGGCTGCAATGATCCGCCACCCACCCAGCTCTGCCCTTCCCAGGAGAAAAGAGGTAATGCTTCTCATTTGACCTCCGTCACGAATCGACTTTCCGATGAATAGAGGACTCGAATTAGATTAATAAGCTCTTTATTTCGGCATTCTTTTCTTTAGAGTGAAATTAAGGAAAACCTGAATAAATTATTAGACTTGGCATTCCCTTGTCGCTGACGTCCACGTGAAGCTCGTGTCCATCGGGTCTGTTTCAACAAAAAACGAACCTTTTTTTTTTCTTTTTCTTTTTTACGAGATCCTCACGTCAGGTCGAACTCATTAAAAATGTAAAAAAAATAATAATAGTAATGATAAAGACTGATGGACCTTGACCAACAACAAACTATTTTGATTGTGAGTCATAAAAGAAAACATTCCTACTTATTGAATCACCTTCAGTAAACATAACGAACTTCAGTTCCAAAGCATTCTCTAGACCTTGGGGGAGTCAACCGCAAAATGATATGTTACGCGCAGTACAAATAATAAAGGAAATTATATATACGTATATTATGTATTATATGTATATGTATATATTTTATATATATATAAATATATATATATATATATATATTATATGTATATATATATATATATATATATATATATATATATATATAATTGCGTGTAAAATGTTTCTGCGAAAAAGTTCATTAAACTCCATGAAAGATTATGTACTTCCGTATATATGGGGTGTATGTGGGTATACACACACACACACGCACACACATAAGTATATATAAATAGATATATATATATATATATATATATATATATATATATATATATATATATATATATTTATATACATATAATATATATATAGATAGATAGATAGATGAGATATGATGTAGATGTATATAATTTCCTTTATTTTTTGTATTGCGCGTAACATATCATTTTGAGGTTGACTCCCCCAAGGTCTAGAGAATGCTTTGGAACTGAAGTTCGTTATGTTTACTGAAGGTGATTCAATAAGTAGGAATGTTTTCTTTTATGACTCACAATCAAAATAGTTTGTTGTTCGTCAAGGTCCATCTGTCTTTATTATTATTATTTTTTTTTTTTACATTTTTAATGACATGTGTTATATGTTCCAATACTTACATTAGTTATACGGTTCTCTTTTAATTTTACAAAAAAAAAAAATATATATATATATATATATATATAATATATATATATATATATATATATATATATATATATATATGAAGAGGTCAGCGAAGTTGTAGTCAAGACTTCCTCTTCGTTTCCAATAATTTTCACTTTCCGATCACCTTCGTCTTCGCCGCGAAGAGCTGCTTCGCGGCACGATAATACCATTTTAGCCGCGAACAGCTTCTTTGCCGAAGATGTCAGTTTAAAAATACGGCCCCTCAGACGATTAGCAGTCTCCTGGTACAACCAGTGTCAGTGCCATGATCTTATTTATTTATTCAACAAAGGCTATAGTTCTGACACACAAGTTTCCTCCTATTTGATCGGTCTTCTCTTCTTAGTAGTTACTGATTTTACATTAGTGTTTCAGTCCTAGCACTAGCTAGTAATTTAAAAATCACTAAAATAAAATCCGGATTTTCACCAAGGAAGCAGGCTTCTTCCTGCTTTGGAGCTTTTCCTTATTCTTATTAGTCTTCCATTCTTAGTAGTTATAGATTTGACATGAGTGTTCTGTTCTTGGTACTAGTTAGTAATTTAAAATAAACATTAAAAACACAAAAACTAGATTACTGAATTACACCAAAAAGAAGCCTCTTCCTACTCTGGAGCTTTGAGGAGCCAAGTCCATTTAACTTTCGTCATGACACTGTCGTGAGGCAAACAACACAACCTCTCTCTCTCTCTCTCTCTCTCTCTCTCTCTCTCTCTCTCTTTCTATCAATACCTAATCCAACATAGACGTAACGCTGGACTTTCTCAATACCTAATATAACACAGAAACTAAGGGCAAATTGTTGCCGTGGGAGATGTGATACCGGTGATTGTCTCTTATTTTTGATGCTCGGAAAGTAAACGGATGCTGATTCCTCAGAATCACTTACTGAATGGTTTTAGGTTGATGACATGGACGATTCATTTCAACGTAATCTCGCTCCTCACGGGTTGTACGAGAATTCTCATATATTGCACGATAAAGCATAAATACGTGTGTACGTATATATTATATATATATATATATATATATATATATATATATATATATATATATATATATATATATATATATGTATATATATATATTGTATATATAATATTATATATATATATATATATCAGTAGAGAGAGAGAGAGAGAGAGAGAGAGAGAGAGAGAGGATTCGATTCCGCGTAATCTTACTCTTCGCGGTTGTAGGAGAATTCCCATATGTTACACGATAATGCGATAACATGTAGTTATGTTGCATGTAGTCTTGCATGCGTTTGTAAGAGCAGAGAGAGGGATAAGGTCACCAAAAACACCACTAATTATATGTTAAATGTTTTTGCACAAACACGTGAACTGCATTTTCATGAACAGATTGATTGATCGATTCAGAACTGTGCGATAGCGTCCAAACAAGAACGGCCAAAATTAGATATGTTCTAATTAACTCTTAAAATCTGGTTGACACTGGCTTAATAAACAATATCCAGCTTATAGTTTGGAATTTAGTGGTCATTAAATGTGACAGTGAGGTTTTAGAGTTTAAGTTATCCAGTCATTTAACCCTTCTGCTCTGTTAGGGGTCTTTTTTGACCCGAAGCAATTTCTTAAGATCGAAGCTTTATCCTCCTTGATTTTTCCTGACTTTAGGAGGGTATTATGTTCCCTAAGTTTGGTAAATTTATGCCCAGTAGATAATGTGTAACAAAAAAAGTAACATCTAATATGTTAGGTTCAAAAATAACTCAAACATACGTTTTGCTATATTTGGTCGTAGTTATTCGCTGATTACTATAAAAATGTTATTATTATTGAAATAACCCATTGAAATTTGGTATTCATGTTTTCATGTTATAGCAGTAGAAAATAACTTTCTTATGTTTACAAGTTGTATGTAGTGAGAAGTAAAAGATTCAGAAATCTTCCCTAGTGAAGTTCATCAGCCATGGATAAGTCAGTCTTTCCCTTATTGTAGCATTGTTTTTTTTTTTTTAACTATAATGATTCACAGAATAGATGTGTAAGAGTAATGCACAGCATCATATTAAACTATTAGAGTATTATCAGGTAAAATTCAATGTCACATTTTTTGGACACAATGACAAACAATTTCTTTTGCGTTCCAGGAATTCCACAGCGTTTCCTTCCTGTAGTCAAGTTTGATGGTCGGGATAATAATGATTTGTATATTATTCAGAAAGTGATGATGGTGAAAGTGATCGTCTTTCTGTGAATGATGACTTCTCAGTCAGTGACACTGACTATGAAGACGGAGAACAGCCGTCCTCTAGTCTAAATTCCACATCTGAAAAGAGAAATATTGATACTGACTGGAGGTGAAGAACAGCCGTCTTCCAGTATAAGTTTCATATATAAAAATGTAAATACCATATGGTTTGCTCTCTCAGCGAATAAGCCATCGGGTAGGACAAGCACAAAAAATATCATTGATCAAACTCCAGTATCACTCGTCATTGAGCATCAAGAATATCAGATATACTTTCTGTATTTGAATTATTCATCAATCCAACAATATTCAATATAATTTTGGAAATGACAAACAAAGAAGCTTATCGTGTATTGAATACAGGAAATATCATTAGCCTGGATGATCTGAAGGCATTGTATGGATTACAGCTTCTAGCAGGAGTTTATAAGAGTTATGGAGAGTCACTTAGGAGTCTTTGTGATGACACATATGGACGTTCTATATTTCGAGCTATAATGTCTTTAGAAACGTTTTTGAAATATTCTAGGTTCATTAGATTTAATGATAAAGAAACCAGAGCACGAAGGAGATTCAATGACAAAATTGCTCCTATAATAGATATTAGGGATATTTGGGTGGAGAGACTCGCTCTGATGTATGATATATCATCAACTGTTACTATAGATGAGCAACTGGTTCCTTTTAGAGCAAAATGCCCATTTAGGCAGTATATTCCATCAAAACCTGATAGGTATGGGATAAAGATTTGGCCAGCATGTGATGCAGAGAATGGTGAGCTTTACACTGGGCTACAAAGTTGTGGCAACTTACAGGTCACAGCGTCAGACAAACAGATCGACTATGGCCTCGTTTGATAACACTGTGGATGTGTCTGCATATAACGCTTTTGTACTATGGAATATAGTACAACCTGACTGGAAGGGAAAAAGCTATCTTCAAAAGAAGAATTTTTCTTCATGAACTTAGACTGGCCTTAGTCCAGCCACTATTATCCTCAAGGGCATCTTTGCTTAGGACGCCAAATGCCCGGCAAGTTCCTGAAATAGCAAGACCTACTATAAATACTGTCCATTCTCAATCTCAGGAGAGAGCTGTAAAGAGACGGTGTTATTATATGTGCAAAAATGACAACAACGTAACAATAATTTGTTCCATCTGCCAAAAACAGCATAGAGTTGGAATACCCAAACGCAATAATTGTTACTAAATCCTAGTCTTCAACAAGGTAGGGTGGCTGGGAGGGGTAGGTGTGGGGCCTGATTCACAGTCACTTCCTCATAGTAGACCTTGTGCATGCAAAGTAATGAATAAAGTACTTTTGTATGGTGAAGAACTGTGAAAAATTATGAGACGGGTCTATTTTGACCCGGAACAGAATAGATGTTACAGCAATTTAACAGACCAGAAGTGTTTAATAGGATTTTCGAAACACCCTCAAAACTCGACTCCGCTTCATTCACAGAAATCAGCCTTAGTGATTCTTACTTTGCTTCAGTCCATTAAGATATCGACAAAACGACATAATGTAATCATTTTGGGATGTCGTATACATTTTTGCGTGAATGGTATTCCCATATATTATGTACTATGTATTTTGCTTGTAACCTGTGAGTTGAACTCTTAGACCTATTCAGAAATCGTGTGCCTGTATGCGCTTCTCATGCTTGTTAATCTTTTCTAAAAATGAAACTCTCGAGGCAAGAACAAGGTTATCGAATAAGCTCCTTTAATATCCGCTGAACAACGGATATGAATCACTGCGTTCCTTGAATTTGCATCCATGCTCGCGACATTTCATGCTTTAGTTTTACCAGAAAACCGAAATGCCTGTCAATTTTGCATTATTATTATTTATTCTTTTTATCTTCCATATACTCACCGTGAACGAAAATTGTGCAACGAAGAAGCAGTAAGTTCCACAAACTATTCAAGTATAAAAATTTTGATGATCATCACAGAAGCCATTTCTAGCAATCTGTTTATTAATCATATCTCTTTGCAATGTTTGTTAACAATACTCGCGAAAAACAAACAGAATTCATCAGTTTTCAACAGTCACGCTGACTGAAAACGAAATTCATTCCAAAATAATTGCTATACATCATGTACATACATATGTACAAATAAATATGTATGACGTGTTTTCATAATGCATGCATGGTTTGTATGTGTTGATAGCAACATTAATAAAATATGATTTCAGCAAGCGAATTTTTTGCCAATGAAACCCAATGTAACATTTAGTTTATATTTTACAAAATGCGGCCATTTTTATGAAAAATATCATATGTTGAAAATTAACTTCCTGCCCAAAAATCAATAAAAAATTATACTTCTTGACGTTCAGGAATGGAATTAAGTAACTTGGCAATAAAAGTAGGTTACATTTCCCCGAGCAAATATTGTTCCTATCCATAAACTCAAAAAGACCCTTGAACTTCCAGTCAATATTTGACCTTAGGTCAAACAAACGCGAGGGAGAAAGTACGCTATTGACTTAGGGTACAATCAGACTATGAAAGAGACGGATTAATAATTGAATCGTCGGTAGAATTCGTGGAACGACAGAGATTTCGTTGCTAATGGAAGGTCTGTCCTGAAAAAAGGCAGCTGATTATCAAGGAACTAAAGAATGAAAACGATCGTTAATAGAACATAAAACTTTTCGTGGACCAAAATGGACGAATTAAATTTCTTTTTTCGTGGTGAGGTTCTCTCTCTCTCTCTCTCTCTCTCTCTCTCTCTCTCTCTCTCTCTGTCGCTCGTGCTTTTGGCCCATTCATCATTAATGAATGGATGCCCTCTTTTCCATTCTCACTAGTGTTACAACCTTTTTTTTTTTTAAGCTTGTATTTTTCATTGTGTCAATTCCTTTTTCTATGCATCATCGCTATTATCCTTATTATCGACATGCTTATTCCGTTTCATTGGAAAGGAAAAGATCCAGAGGAATATCTTTAAAAATATTAAATGGAAACAACCTCTGCCTATGAAAAAAACCAGGCTTGTAAAAAGAAAGGAAAGCAACATCCCCTGATGCTATAAACACACATAGAAAGTGAAAGTCTAAAAATATCATTAAACGAGCAACCTTTTGGCCCCGACGTGTTATCTCCTTCCTCTAAAGACATCCATTGACGTCATCACTTCACTCTGAGGTTTCCATTCCAATGAAGTACGGAAAAATGAACTAGGATTTTACTTATTTCTACATCATTTTTATTCCCGTTCCCTACGAAGGGGTGGCCTCACAGTGTTAATATTCCTGTTCTAGGCCAGTATTTATGGATGAGGTTGCTGGCACTACGGCCGTGGTTCACCGCAGTCGACTGATTATCAGGTACATAATTGAAAGCTTAGGTCAACTAGCGAGGAATTAGTTTTTATTTATTTTTTTTTTTTTCAGAAAACATGCCTCAGTCTCCCCATACCTTTCCTGAGATTAATCTCACTGTCTCGCTTTGATGAGGCAAGGTTCATAACCACTAGACCACGGGATTATCAATAGGGGAGAGTGGGGCACAGAGGGACGAAACAAATTAAATTAGTTGCCAAAAATTTATTATCAATCAAATTTCATTGAAACTTTGGCATAATCTGCATCAATCTATATACTTCAAACTGTAAAGAGTTCACCATCCTATGATTAATTCTTCATGGGTAGAAAAATACAAAATAAAAACTTTTCAAATTGTCCCACAGTGCCCCATACCTGGGCACAGTGGGACAGACCATAGGACACAGTGGGACGCAGTTCAAGAAACCTTTGTTAGATCAAAATTAACATAAAAATATAGGTATGAGCTTTGTCTCTTTGTTTTGCCACTTGATCTTGGTTTCGGTAATACAACTTTATGTCTTTAATAGCCACAGAAGCTATATCGGGCACTTGAGGATTCGTAAACTGTGAGGCTTTTTCTTTTGTCCTCAAGTAAGAGGCCTCAAAATCTCCAGTAAGATCTTTAGTTAAAATTAATGTTCCTATATAGTACGTCTTAGGTGCTAAATTCAACTAATGCAAAGTCACCTAATTTTGGTTCCCTTTCTAGCACTTTAAAGGCATGGGGATCAATTATTATACTCTCCTCCTCAGGTACGTCATCAGATGAATGATCAGAAAGAATAGGTTCTTCATCAGTGGATGAAATAGCTGGATCTAAAAAAAGCTTGTTCTTGGGAAGTTTTTTTTTGTCTCTTGGTTTGTAGTAGTGTTTTTTTCTGGGGTGTCTGTAGCAATCGTACTTCGACCTATCTTACGTCCTCGTCTTTTCGTGGATCAGTTTCTGGATATCCTCGGAATAACTGATGGCTTAAGAATGCTTGTGGGTCAGTTCCTTCGTCTAATTCAAGTGTTGAATCAGTTACCTCATTCCCTTTGGTAGGCCTGTCAGTGACAGAGCTAGGAGCAAAATCATGTTCAGTAAATATATTAGCATCAAGTAGAAATATTCCACTTTTCCTGACTCCTGATAAAATGTTTGAGGGAGTCATGGATCGTTGGTGAGCAATGTTGACTATTCCAGCAACATCATAAATAGTTACTGGGACACCAGGCTTTTGTAAAAGGTGTGAGTCCATGGCTGAGTAGTAATGAGCTTTAAATGATGAGCAAACTCCCACATCAAGAGGTTGCAGTTTATGACTACAATGTGGATGAAGAGTGAGAATTATAATCCCATACTTTTTTGCTAAGTCTAGCACTTGAATGGATAGATGTGAATCGTGATTATCATATATAAAAAAAAAAGTTTGGTTTTCCTTTGATGAACGGGTGTGTTGTATAAAATGTTGTATTACTTGTACAAAGATTTCATATGTCACCCAATCTGTTGGGTTTGCTAGGGCAAGAGTGCCAGGGGGAGCTTCATTGATCATATGGAATTTAAAGTGTGTGCAAGGAAACACCATGGCATGAGGGATGCTAGTACCTAATGCAACATGTTGTAACATGTGCTCCCTTTTCACTGCTTGCTGTTTGATTAACTTGCTTGAAACCTTTGTGCCAGGACCTTTTGTGGTTTCTGGACTGTAGATGTGGTAGTTTCGTCCAGATTGTAAACTCTTGAACCATCTGCAAAACATTCATATCTACCATTATACCCCTAAGCTTCATAACAAAAGTTATCAATATTATGTTTGTTGAAAGAAGTTGATCCTGAAAGGCTACAGGCTTTTGAGGGAATAATTTTTCATATAGTCAAGCTCTATCTTACAAGACTAGTCTTACTCCTCGGTTCCAGTTTAGAAAATTTCTCAAAATAATATCGGGGATATCAGAAAATTTCTCAAAATGCTCAAGGGAGATTCTTAGGACTTTAAGTGTATTATTCTTCATCTCTTCAAAAATTGATAGAGCAAATATCTGCTCTATATATATTTTTTCCTTCAATACCCATATTTTACCCTAAAGCTCCTGAACTAGTTGTAATGGGAATCTAAAAAAAATCCTTCATATTTTACTTAAATTTCCAGTATAGAGGAAATTCCCAATTCTGCTTCTACTATCCTAAGTTTTTTTATATCTACTTTTCTATTTGTTCAGAATTTTCTCTACTTTATGATGTTTTTTAATCTTTCAAAGTTATCTGTTATATTTTGCCTCAAACATCCTACGTATAGGCCTATTTATTTACTCTTTGATCTCTGAGTTATCTACTAAAATATTCACCCTCAAAATATTGTCTATCGATGCTTCAATTTATTTCCTACAATACTACTGGAACTGTGATACTGAAAGGATGGAATACAAATATTTCAATCTGAAAGCTACATGTGAAGAGTATTTCGTGCAACTCCTTTTATTTCTGCTACCTTTCTTTGGCCAGTTCCATCTAATACTAATTTAACAGCTTCTTTCATAGAATTTTCAGTAAAAGTTCCAATGTCTGCTTTTCTTTTCCTATTTCTTGGCATTACGTAGTCCTGTAAACAAGTTCAAATAGGTTCAAATAGCAATACAGTATAGAGTATTATACCTGTTATTGTTGATAACAAGTATTGTTTGAAGATTTTAACATAAAAAGTGTAAACGTATTGATTCAAAATCACGGGGTACAGTGGGACACTGTCCCACTCTGCCCCGAAGATAATCTTGTCCCACTGTGCCCCATCATAATAATTTAACAATGAAATGAATACAGGCCCTTGCCAATAAGCACATGGCAAATATTTATCTAGTTGTCATATCTGCATCCCTTCCTATATCCGATCACTGTATATTGGGATTACTAGTACGAACACTGAGCACTTGAATGCAAAACAAGTGAAAAGAAAAAAATTTACTTTACTCTCCAAAAATTAACAAATGCTTGAAAAAAAGTTTCAATCTGTTGATCCCCCAAACAAAAATGGCTCAATATTTACATTTTTAGTTACTCTCTCTGCCACTATAAGCTCATTCGAAAAATTTACCAATTAGTCACTTAAAAAGCCAGTGTCTCGATGTACCCCATGTCCCACTCTGCCCCACCCTCCCCTATCATTTATGGTGCCTTCACGTTCTTGAGGTAAAAGCATAATTGTCACTATACACGCAAAATACACGTGTTTTCGCCTCTCTCTTCTTACTTTTGCTTATTTTTATCACGCCTCTTTACGTCCTCATTACCATACCTCTTCATAAAACAGGTGGAAAAGTTTAGATACTTAGGATCTGGCAAGAGGGAGGATGGGAGACAGCAGGATGGAGGAAAGCTGCGTGGGGGAAGTGGAGAGAGGCAGCTGGAGCAGTATGTGATAAGAAAATGCCAATCAAACTGAAAGTCAAGATCTACAGCACAGTTATAAGACCAGTGTTAATGGAGAAACAAATCCACAGTTATGTGAATGTGCATATATTTAATTTTAAATATATGTACATTCACATAACTGTGGATTTGTTTCTCCATTTGAAGACTCGTACTACTATGAGGATATTTTAACCAATGTTAATGTTTGGGTCGGAAACATGGGCTTTAAGAGGAAAAGAGGCAGTAAAGTTTGAGAACAGAGATAAGAATGCTAAGGTGGATTATGGGAATATCGCTGCTTGAGAGATTGGAAAATGACGAAATGAGAAGGAAAGGCTTAGTAAAGATTACAAAGGTAATAAGAGAGGCACGATTGAGATGGTATGGGCATGTGGTAAGGAAGGATGACGAGGAGGAAGAGAAGAGTTGCTTGGGGGGAACCTGTCAGAGGAAGAAGATCAAGAGGGAGGCAGTTAAATGGCGAGAGGAAGTGAAGGGAGATATGGAGAGAAGAGGTTTGGTGGAGGATGATGCCTTTGATAGAAGACAGTGGAGAAGGCGCATCAGGCAACCGACCCCTTAATGTACGGATAACGGTGGGAAAGAAGAAGACAGTATTTCAGAATCGTCAAGAAATTACTAACAGGAGGGGCAACCAACCTGACCAGTCTTTTTTATCACTATCTTCGGAGGTATGGAATTTTCTTTTGCGTTCCCTTTCCTTAAATATACCTCTGTTTGTTTGTTTGTATGGTGTTTTTACGTTGCTTGGAACCAGTGGTTCAGCAACGGGACCAACGGCTTTAGGTGGTTTCCGAACCACGTCGAGAGTGAACTTTTATTACCAGAAATACACATCTCTCACACCTTAATGGAATGCCCGAGAACCGAACTCGCGGCCACCGAGGTGGCATGCCAACACCTTACCGACCACGCCACTAAGACGCTTACGTACCTCTATTAAACAGATGAATTTAGCACCTCCCAAGAAGAGAAACCCATTGTAATGTATTCATATTTTAATTTCAATTATTCTTCTTTTCCTTTTGGAAGCAATCGAGATAAATTCGGCGTTTTTTGCTCGTATTTCCTTCTGACTATCATAATTACCGACGAGTTTTGATGACGTCATTCGTTGCAATTCAACCAGTCAGTTACTACGACTCAAAGTCAATGGAATAGTAATTTCTGTCACCGCGATCGTAAAGCTTGGTAATGTCAGTTGGAACATTATTCCTTAGAAGCATTGGTTGCAAAGGGTGCTAAGCTTCTGGTCGCCAGCAAGCGCTAGTTAACGGCTGGTCACTTCCTTCTGAGTTTCTCCATCAATCTCCTAGTTTGACGATCTGACACGAGTCATTTTTAGCCCATTCTGAGAAAATTGGCCTCAGAGATTTTGGTGTTATTCAGAGCTACTAAGTTAGCTCATCTTTTGAGGACATTTGGTTTGAAAATGTGACAACGCAGACAGCTGAAGTTTTGATATGTTATAGATATAGAATATAAAAAACTGAATCACTTTGGCTGGAAGACTCAGAAACTTAAATGCATTATGCCAGTTCGTCAAAACAGGGACGAATTAGTCATTGCATTCTTAATGCTCACCACAAATAGATTCTCCTGACACAGCAGTGTAAAACTCAATTTCCATCAAACTATCGCAATTGCTTTTGCATATGATAATTGGGGAACTATCGTGGATTCAGCCTAAGGCAACAAACTGATAAATGACTGGCCTCCTCCTCACCAAAAAAAGCCCCTTACCTTATCCTAGCCTCCCCTCGCTTCAACATCCCACCCTCACCACGCCCCACCCCCTGACAATCACCACAAGGAACCTCTCCCGCGAGGCATCAAAACTTAGGACCCAATTTCTCTAATTTAATGAAGTCGGAAAATCTGGTTTGAATTTCATTTCTCGTTCCCCTTTCTCTCTCTCTCTCTCTCTCTCTCTCTCTCTCTCTCTCTCTCTCTCTCTCTCTCTCTCTCCTGGGAAAGGTTTTTTTTTGGGGAAAGGTTTTTTTTTTGGGAAAGGTTTTTTTTTGTTATTATTATTATTATTTTTTTTTTCTGTTTTCCGACGTCGAGCGTTAATGTATAATATTCATTGCTCTAAGCTGAAATCATTAAAATTTTGTTTTTATATTTAGAGATTTGTTCAAATTGTTTTTCATCTCCCATTTCTAAGAAAAAAAATGGCTTATGCCTCAAAAGTATCTCTCTATTTTGAATTATTTTATCATAATATTTTCTTTTCTCTGCGTGAATCATCGATGGAAGATAAATTGCTAACATCGACCAGCTTTTTAACGCCTCGCTGACTAAGATTTTACACAATAGACATGGGAGAGCTAAAGAATATTTTGAAACAGTCAAAAAGTACAAAACCAACTGAGTTGACAATAACAAGATACATAGAAATAAAAACAATTTCACTGAAAACCTATGACGATTGTTTGCGAGTTATTTGCTGAACGAACAGTAACTAGCATGAACTGAAATTTAAAGGATGCTAGTCACTAATTCAAGAGTTGAATTATCACTCGACTCCTATGAACTAAAATCTTGCATGTTTACGTTTATAAAACATTTTAAGAGAGTTTTTTTTAAATGAAAATATTTATACCTGTTATGTGTTCTACTATATATCAGTTGTCCTAAATATCAATTGTCCGGGTAAGAGTTGTCCGATATTAGTTTTCCAGGAATGAGTTCTTCTGGTATCAGTTGCCCCTAGAACCATTCATATGATTCTATGCAAAAGAATATCCATGAAATGAAATTTCCATACTCTCAACTAAACAAAAATTGCGTTTGTGCTGTCAGTTAGCAGGAGCTGAAGTTCCCAGCTATGAGTTACTGACAAGCTTAACAAAACTAGTTCCATTAGCTAACAGCAGGAATCCAAAACATTAATCTAAGCACAATCTCTGCCTGGAGAAGATTTTGCACAATTATAATGAATTTCAAGAGAGATTAACTTTTGGGCAAGCAAGCCCTATAACTCCTAAAACCAAAAACTTCCGGTTGTGAGAAAATAAATACGAAGTTCGAATCCTCTCAAACAACCTACACTGCAACAAATCAAGAATGCAATGAAACCAATCTGCAAAGAAAACTTGCTAAAAGACCATCGTGAGTGGGTAGAAAAGAACTCACCGTCTGCCAGATGGTTTAAGACATCGACTGATCTAGTGCCTCCTCCCATAGACAGGCACACACCAAGAAAACTTGCTGTGATCATCCACAGACTCAGGCTAGGATATAAACCCTGCTGGGAAATCGTGGAAAACAGTGTCAGACCATGTGAACACTGTCAAGAAGAAACACAGCAACCACTCCTTCACTACCTGCTGGAATGCAGAGAAACAGCACAGCTAAGAGGTGCAGAACAGAATGAATTACTTGCACAAGATGCTGAGCATGCAGCTGCTACAGTCACAAAGACAATCATTGAAAACTTAGAAGAGCATGCCCAGGTGCTCTACAACCTACCTCCACCAAGGTAAATAAACTAAAAAGTGACATCAACCACCCTCATCACATCTCCTCACTGTAAGGCTCTATCCACATCATCCACTATCATTCTATTAAACTTTACCTACAACTGAAATACTCCTGCAGGGACACAAGGGAGTAAAGGGTTGGACAACCCCACCTGCACCGCTTCTCCAATATTCGAAAGCCTTACATTCTTTCAAACTTCTACTATAATATGACATGATGGCCCTCTCTTACTGACACCATCATCCTTCACCTCTCCACTCCTATCTCTACAACTAAAGATATTTCCAATTTCATAAAACTAACCATGTACCTAATGAATCTTTTCAGATCACCTACGGGCCGAACAAGGGAAAGGCCCGTGCCAACAAGAAGTGTTGGCTTAATACAACAACAACAACAACCTCTCAAAATTCTATGTCTAACGCAAACTTGACGCTTAAAAGATTTAGATCCGGATAAAACTTATGAATATTGGCCAAAACTTACCTGACTTAACCTAAACACAAACTTCATCCATTTTTAGTAAGTTAAGATTCTAAGGTAAAATAGACCAAGACCTGGACATAAACTTTGTTTCAATGCTGATATTGACGTTTGATGACATTTAAACACTTAATGCCTATCTGAACTTAGAAAACTAAACAATAGATTATGTTTGATTAATTGGCTTGTTCAAAACCTCCATAAAACCTATATAAATTTATCACAAAAATTTTAATCTTAAATACGACATTAAATATAATTCATGACAAATGAAATTAATTAATAAAAAAATTAGAAGTAAATTATTACACAAATTTTAAAACTAAATTTACGACAAATTAAAAGATTAACTTACAAAAATTAAATATACGAATTTATGACAAATTAAAAGAAAATGAATGGCAAAAATAACTCAACTTGGCGTAAAGGAAGAAAAAATTTCTCCTACATAACTGTTGCTAGAAAGCAGCTAATTTATCATGCGTGAAGCTTTAATGTAAGAACAGACTCCAAGTCACACTCGTACCAAAAACATCCTGGTAAAAATTTTTTTAGAGCTGTGTGTAACTTACCCTAAATTTTGTAAATTTTGGGCTTTTATTCACGCCAGATTATGGGTAAACACCTACAGAAATAGTTATAATGACTGCCAAAGATTTGTACGAGACTAAACACGCAGTAAGATTCGAAAATCCCTAGAATAAACAATATATTAACAATAATATGGTCAAGTTCCAGTGTTACCTAGTTTCTCGTTGGACGAGTGGACTTTGCGCTCGGCTACCAATCTGTTGGTCCAAGTTCAATTCCCCGCTCTGCCAATGCGAAATCAGAGGAATTTATTTCTGGTGATAGAAATTCATTTCTCGATTTAATGTGGTTCGGATCCCACAATAAGCTGTAGGTCCCATTCCTAGGTAACCAAATGGTTCCTAGCCACGTAAAAATATCTAATCCTTCGGGTCAGCCCTAGGAGAGCTGTTAATCAGCTCAGAGGTCTGGTAAAACTAAAGGTAGGTTTACACCTATGCACATTTGTGTTGCGGACTGTTACGGCGTGGGACTGCAAGAAACCGCCACAAAATTGACGCGATGGGGAGAAAAAATTACCGTTATTAGGCGACGTGGCACGGACCCGTGCGGTGTGGTACCGGCATGTCATGGCGTGTTCTTGCGGTGTCTAGCAGAGTGTTACGGAGTTGGCACAGTGCTATGGTCGTTGTTGCTATGCCAGGGCATGCGCTCTTGCGGCTTCGTTACTCCATGTAGCGGTGTGTTGCGGGTGGGTTGTGGTGTTGTTGCGGAGTGCACGCACATCCGCACGAGACACGACGTGCAACAGTGCTTGATTGTTGCACATGCACCGTGCCACACCGTGCCAGATATGAACTTCGGGTATAAATAGAGGCCTGCCAAGCACATCCTTCATTCCATGCCCAGCCAGCATGCAGTATGGACCTCAACAGCCTCTCACACCAGGAGACCCAGAGATTTTTGGTAGCTATCCTGTGTCTCTGTGCAGTCCAGGTCATCGACGGGTTGAGAAGACGTACTACAGTGCCACAGCCACCTGCACCATGCAGAAAGGACGTCAGGGCAGGGCGGATTTGGGCTCGGGAGTGCTGACATGGCGGCAACTACATGGGGACTACGACCAGCTACTACAAGAACTGAACAAGGAGGACCGCAAAGGACACAAGAACTTCCTACGCATCTACCCTGAATTGTTCGAGGAGATAGTTGAAAGGCTGACGCCCTTGTTGAAGAAGGACACGAAGATGCGGCTTGCACAAGAGGTGGGACTCAAGTTGGCGGTCAGACCCTCTCCGCCACCTGGCAAGTGGGAACGACTATACAAGCCTGCAATACAGCTTCAGAGCCTCCAAGAGTTCCATATGTCGATTTATGACATTAGTCTGCCAAGCCACTATCGACACATACAAACCAGAAGTGATGAAGTGCCCCAAGACACCAGAAGAATGGAATGACGTAGCAAAACGATTCGCCTCCAAGTGGAACTACTTCAATTGTGTGGGAGCCCTGGATGGGAAGCACGTCACGATCAAGAAACCGAAAGGTGGAGGATCACTGTATTTCAATTACAAGAAGTTTTACAGCATTGTCCTCATGTCCCTCTCCGATGCAAAGTAAAGGTTCCTGTTCCTCGACGTCAGTGCAGAAGGAGGTGCTGGGGATGGAGGAACCTAGCAGAAGTGCAACCTGGCCAGGGCCATCACAAACAACTGAGCAGGACTCCCACAAGACAGAAATCTGCCCAACGACGACGAACCCATCCCCTTCCACATAGTCGCCGACGATGCCTTCGCTCCCAATCCGTGGTTGATGGAACCCTACTCCCACCAATCACAAGATCCCACTGAACGAATATACAGCTACAGATTATCTTGCGCTTGTCATGTGGTGGAAAACGCATTCGGCCTGCTGCAGGTGAGATGGCGAGTCTTCGGGACGACGATACAACAGGATTTACAGGTGTGCAAGAAGATAACTTTGTGCAAATGTGTCATGCACAACCTGGCACTACAACGCTACCCACTTGCTGGCACCGACATCGAACAACTCATGGCAAGAAGGGGGCCAAACTACACACATCGAGTGAAGGCCGTCACAGATTACCTGGCCCAGTACTTCTCATCGGATGCAGGCGCAGTGGAATGTCAAGAGCGAATGGTGTTTCCTCGAGGATGACCAGCTACTGACGAGTGGAGGACCCAAGAACTCTGTAATAAAACATAACCAAACAAATGTACATAATTGTAAATAAAGATCATGATGTATTTCTCATTGTTTTATACTCCCATACTTTTGTATTGTCCTAATAACAATATTAATATAATAAATAATATTGGAATGATGATTGGTACACATTAAAAATGATGTTGGAAAATAATTAACTGAAAGGTATAACATAATTCATAATAATGAGACAAATGAGAAGCAAATGATGGACATAACAAATATTCTTATACTAAACAAACATGAAAAGCACAGAATATAAGAAAATGAGCATAAAAAACATAGAAAGTTAGAAAATAAACATGAAAAGCATAGAATATAAGAAAATAAACATGAAAAGCACAGAATATAAGAAAATGAACATAAAAAGCGTAAAAATGTAAGAAAATAAACATGAAAAGCATGGAATATAAGACAATAAACATGAAAAATATAGAATATAAGAAAATTAATATAAAAGCAAAGAAATTAAGAAAATAAACATGAAAAGCATAGAATATCAGAAAATGAACATGAAAAGCATAGAATATAAGAAAATGAACATAAAAAGCATAGAATGTAAGAAACTGAAATTGGGACTTGGTTTTTACCAAAACATGTTAAACTGCAAATATCATATATTATCAACTGAGGCCAATATGTCTTTAGTATCTTACTGATTTTTAATTGTTCCCCTGTTAATAACTATGCCCAGTCAATGTTAATTACTGTTTCATTATCATATTTGTATGTGTTCATGTTCATTTGATCATGTTCTCAATATGATATCATTGTTCTTACCTTGTATGTTATTATATCATTTGATGGCCATATTTATTTCATGTTACATTTCATTTTATAGTTTAAGTTATTTTCCGAGTTGTATTTATTTCATATTTCATATATAATATTTCATGTTAAGATTTCCTGTTATATTTCTTCATGTTATTATTCTTTATGGCCATGCTCTTTCATTATTCAATTGCATTTTATAGTTCAAGTTATTTCCCGTTCTATTCATTTCATATTTCATATTTCACTTATATTTCATTTTATATTTCCTGTTATACTTCATGTTATTCTTTATGTCCATGCTTTTTCGTATTCAATCTTATTTCATCCAATCATATCATATATATTGTCATGACATATAAATTAAGCATCAATAAGGAAAATGTAAACGCAAGTCACTATTTCAACATATTTATTACAAAAAGAAAAATTATTAATTATAAAAGTTACAAAAATAATTGTATATGGCAAAAATAACTAAAATACAATTTATTCTTTAAAAAAATAACTTTTTTATTTACATAATTTACAATTTACTCCATTGATTCGGGGTCAATGTCCTCCTTATCACCTAGGGACATGGTCAAGTCGTGTAGGTGGGTGAATCCTCTGGGGCAGAAGGTTTCGGTGTCGAAATACTGGCGCCAGGGGTAGGGGGCTGCAAGTCTGCCAAGAGACTGTTGACCAATGGCGACAGCGCAGAAGTGGAAGGTCGAGGAGAGAAGTTCAGTGGTGTCGAACGTCCACTGGGGAAGAATGACGGTGTGCCTACCTTTGGCGCCTGTGTCGAGTACACCTGATGAGATACCTGCTGCTGCGGCTGAGGGTGTGCATCATAAAAAAGCACAGGTTGGGGTTGAGACGCAAACCACGGTGTGGTGTTGCCCAACGGTTGCACTGCAGAAGGTGTCGAACTTCCGGGTTTCATCTGTGTCTCTTTATCAACTCGTGGGAGGGTCCAGTGGGAACAACCCCCACGAGCCATGGCCTCTTTCGTCGTGGCATCCTCTTTCTCGGGACCCTCCAAACTATGACCAAGCCTGATGACTTGCTTGAAGAATGGCTTCTGGTATCGTCGAGGCATGTACTCCAAGCGCTGCATCAAGTACTGCACGAACACGGTGCGTGTTGTCCTGTGTTTGAGGCATCAGTGTTTTTATGCTCATCATAATCTGGGTCAGTTGAGTCTGCAGACCTTCTGAAGAGTCAACTGACATGTCGGCAGATAGCCGTCGGTCCTCTGGCAAGTTCGTCGGTCTCTTCTGCTTCAGCCGCCTCCTCCACTGGATCGAAGCAGCTGATAGGCTCAACATGTCGGTAGAGGAATCGTCTGCGTCGGTTCTGTGCGACGATACAGGTGAAAACCGATCGCTGGCTACTGTGGGTTCATTGGCGATGTGTCCTCCCAGGAATGCCCACGTGGTCATCACCTCCTCCTCCCGTGGTGTCCTGTTGCGTGCAGCCGCCCGCTCTTGTATTCCCTCTTCTCGATCTTGCCGAAGTCCGTACAGCGAGCCTCGAAGAACTTCCGAACTTGCTGGAAGCTGCAATTGATGAAATTCGCTGCCAGTTCACGCCAGAGTTCCTCCTTCCTCCTCGGATTCGACCAATGCCTTTCCCGCTTGTTGCACAAGGTAGGGTGTGCCTTGATGAATTCCACGATGACTTCCTTGTCCTCTGGCGTGAACGGGTAGTCGTGAATGTCCTTGCTGGGGCGGTATCGCTTCTTTGGCTGCACGATGATACCACTTGGGCCTGCAATGTCCTGGGATTCGACAATGGATACGGTCAGCTCAATGTTCAGCTCTTCCTCGTGTTCAGGCGTCTCCGACTGTTGTGAAGGCTGGATGTCCTGGGTGTCATGGCTGTCCTGGCTGTCCTGGGACTGCTCGGTAGGCTTGGGGGTGATCTTCCATAGAGGCATCGTGTCACGTGGCTGGGTAAACGTCGCTGGGTAAATGTCCCTGGGTAAACGTCCCTGGGTAGTAAACGTCGTTGGGTGAGCGTCCATGGGTGAGCGTCCTTGGGTGAACGTCGCTGGGTGAACGCTGCTGGGCGAAAGTGGCTGGGTGAGTGCCGCTGGGCGAGAGTGGCTGGGTGAGCGTCGCTGGGCGGGAGAGGGTGGGTCACAGAGTGGCTGGTCAGCAGGCTGTCACAGCAAGAATGAAGCCCCAGTGGTCAGTCAGGCCCCTTTTATCCTCCCCAGAATGTGCGGCAGCCTTCCCTCCAATCGACCTAAGGAGACGCTGTAACACGCCACATGCACGCCGCTTGCTGCACACCCCGCAACATGTGCGCACCATGTATTAATCGTGTATGACGGCGCCGTAAGGGCACCGCACGGCGCCATGACATCACGCCATAACACTCCCTTGCGGGTGGTACGACGTCGCACCACGTGCGGTGTGGTGCGGTGTGGTGCGGTGGTGCAGCGCCACATTGCATACGGCTTCGTATGACTTCATCATTCCACCAGACCCCGCGAAGAAATTTGAAATTATTTAAAATCCGGGCAGTGTCATGTGGCTTTAACGGTCTTCGCCTGGCCCCGCCAGTGAGGTGGCGTGCTTTTGGTGCGTTTATAGTGCGGTTTCGTGCGGTTTCTTGCGGTCCCACGCCGTAACAGCCCGCACCACAAAAGTTCTTCGGTGTAAACCAGTCTTAAGATATACTTAACTTGACTTAATCCAGTGTTACCTTGCAGAAGCTTGGGGGTTTATTATAACTTGACCAAAGGAGTGATAATCAATGGATATCTCAAACGCCAACTGTTGTTACCTAGTCGTATGATAAACGGATTTTTTGTAAAAACTTCACAACAGCAGCAATTATTTTACGAGGAATTGCACACGCCACTGAAGAAGAAAAAGGGATGACTTAGCAAGCTCCCGTGAAACGTCTACCGCCTAGAACGATGTTGTCAAATTTTGCCATGGACTCTAAATTTTTAGTCTAAGTTGGTTGCTTGGTTATGGGGCGAGGCAATACCTTTACAACGGCGCTTCTTTATCGTAAGAGTTATTTTCAATTGTTAACTCTTTAATTCCTTTTTCTCTTTTTTCCACATCTTATTTAAGGTCTTTTCTTATTTCATTATGTTCTTTAAATAGTAATTTCCAAGAATATAATTTTCATTTTCTTCATAAGGTTGTTGACGGCCAATTGATCTAATACGTTCTTCCCAGTAAGCAAAACAATATAAATGAAAATGAAAAATATCCCCTTCTGTATTAACACAACAAGGACAACAGGAGTTCCCATTCTGGTGTCTTTTTGTTATATTTAGGTGCAATGAGTTGGTTCTGGCTCTAAAGAAAAGTATCGAACCAAAAGTGTTGTCGAAAATTTCTTCATCTTTTATTTCACTTTTCCACTTTTTATATATATTTACGGTCACTTTATTTTTCATATCTTCTTTCCACTTCACTGTGTCTCAGATTCTGGCTTTGTCCTTAATCTCTGTTTTGGACATTCTTTCCAGTTTTCTTAAATTTATTTTAATTTCATGCATGTACTTTTCCTCTGTTTTCCACCATTCTCTTTCATTTTCTTGCATATCTATAATAATTTTCTTCAGTAACTCTTTCCGTCCATTTATAGTATTATTTACATAACTTAGCTTTCCACTTATAATTCTGCTTTTCATGGAAGATGCACTTATCTCCCTCCTTAATGTGGCTACTACTGTACTTCTACAAGCTCCTAATATTTTCCTATTAACCCTATTCTCTATTCTTTGCCATTTTTCGATTTCTGTATCTGTTACATTAATTACATTGGTCCCATATAAGACTGATGTTGGAGCTATATTTTTCCAGTATGTTTTACCTATAAGTACTTTGTTACAGCTTTTCTCTGTCACTGAATAGGTTAGGTTGCCTAATTTCTGTGTTTTGTCCATTATTTCCTTTTTCTGTAGCTTAAACAGATTTCTAGTATCGTTTACCTTTATTCCTAAATATGTTATATTCTCCCGCACTTTTATATCCTCAATCTCTTCTGGTTTTTCCTTCAAATTGAAAATAATGATGCTGCTTTTCTCTTTGTTTATTTCTAGCCCACATTTATTTCCTATATCTATTAAAATCATTATATTTTTCCTTGCATCTTCTATTCCCTGCTAATACTAACCATCATCAGCGAAGAATAGTGTCCCTATCTTAAATAATTCATTTTCGAATTCTGTCCCTTCCTCCTCCATTTTTCTAATTATTAAATATGTCATCCATTTGAAAAGTGATGTAGAACCTGTGCACCCTTGCCTAATTCCACTGGTAATTCCCATTTCCTGTTCAACTCCCTCCCATAGGTCTATTAACGTGTTATCCCCTTCGTATATATTAACTACTGCCTCTATAGATTTTTAATGTACTTTGAACTGTTTGTCTTCGATCATAACTTATCTTTTTACCGAGTTAGAGGCTTTGCTGTAATCGATAGTTATTACCATTAAAGGTTTTCGATTCATATAGTTCTCTTCTACACAATAATGTAGTGTAAGGATATTATCTTCAATCCTACTCCCTCCTGTGAATTCTGCTTGGCATTCGTGTCGTGATCTTCATTCAATCTGAGGTGTGCTTCTATTTCATCTTTTATCAGCGTCATGAATACTTTGTATAATATATTTAATAAAGCTATTGGCCTTAGATCCTTGGCCCTTGCTTTCCTTTTCTTTTCTATCATTTTCGTTCTCGATTTCTTCCAAGATCCAGGCTTTTCTTTGATTTATAGCTCCTTGTTGTAGTATCTATCTAATACTTCTATACAGGTTTTGCTCTTCATTAAAGCTTTGTAAAGCTCTGGTTTGATTTCATCAGGGCCTGCAGCTTTTTTTGCTTTGAGCTTACTTAGGCAAGCTATGGCTTTTACCTCGGTGTTCTCTTAGTACTTTTGGGAATCTATAATCTCCAATTCTTATGGAATCATCTACTGCCATTTCATTCTCATATTCCATCTTTTTCTCTTCATAACAGATTTCCTTTATTTTATTTTCGTGTTTACTGTATATGGTTCTCCAATAATATACTAATTCGTCCTTTGTTTCAGCCTCATTTAGCTTGCTTCCCTGTTCATTATATAAATGTATAACTTCTATTCTTCTTTTTTGCCTATTTCTTAACTTGCCAGTATTTTCCCAGAGCTCTCTATTTTTTTTTCTCCTTATTTCTTGTTATTTCCTTTTCATAAATAGTTATCTCTTCTTTTATTAATAACTGCACTTCTTTTTTCTTTTGCATATATTTCTTCTCTAGACTTTCCTTTACGACATTGTCTCTCTCATTCCTTTTTTTCCTATTCAGCTCTTTCCTGTCCTTAATACCTTTTCTTATTTCTTCATTGAACCAGAGTCGCTCTTCTACTTTTTCCTTTACTAGCATCTTTCTTACGTGGATTTTGTTCTATAGTTTCCTAAACAGCGTCTCGTAGACGGAAACATGTAAATGTCATTTTAATGATATGTGAAAAGTTATTTATTGCCTGTCATACCCCTGTCACGGACAACACCATCCTAATTCCAATTTAGATAACCCAAAATTTGAGGAAAAATAGAACACTTGAGGGATTATTGGCCCCTTCCTCTATTGTACCCGTTCCCCAGTCTAATTTCACGAGAATCATTGAACCCTAGGGATCAGCACCTGTAGTTCGTTGAATTTCACACCCTCTCATGTGTGGGCGTTCTGACCTGACCTCTCACCTTAACCTTGTTTGTTGCAGTGTCTCGTACCTGCGGCTCCGCCTCCTCGTACCTGCATTCCCACCTACCGACCCAAATCTCTCGATGCAATTAGCACCACATTGTACCCTTTCTTTCCATACCCCTCTCTGCCAGCATTTATTTATTGCCTGTCATACCCTTGCGAGCGGCAAAGGTGAAAGGACCGAAGGAGATTGCTATCGTTTTGACAGTTATAAATATGAATTGGCATTGCCCATCAAATCGCATTCCACCCTAGCCTGTACCCATGGCACTACACACTACTGAAGTGGTGTCACGGCTGAGTCTGACAACCTCAGCCAGCTGCTCTAGCATACCTGAGTCTTGGTGATGGCTAACAGGTACCTTTCCCTGCTACTACTCTGTCTGGAAGCCAGACTCTGTCTCGAAGTCCAACCTAACATCCCTCTTGAAGCCGTCACCCCTGAAGTACCTGGGCTCTGTCTGATGAAGAGTGCTCTGTCTTTGATTCCATGGTGAAGAGCTGCAAGCAAACAAAGTCCTTCTGCTGACGCCCTGGCTCTATCTACGGATGTCTTGGCCATGGACAACGGTAACTGAATTGGAAGTATATTTGTCAGCCCTTCGCCTGCTATTCCTTGCACTCATTCCTTGTTCTGATTGTTTCTCCTGTTCCTATACTTTTATCACCCCATCTCCTTCAGAGACCCACGTGAGTTAGTCTGTGCAATTGTAATTTTTTTGTGAAATCATTGTGAAAGTGATATTAAAAATTACTACCTTTGTTAACACTAAATTAATTTTGTTAACGTAATATTGAACAATTGATATATCTTGTGTTTTGCATAGTTTTCTTTTTCATTACATAAGTTTGCCGTTGTTATTATTTGTGTTACAACTTTGCATGCTTTGCAGATTTGTGTAAACTTTCCCCATTGAGTGTAGTTTTCTGTAGTTCAACAGTGCCACCCAACCTTTACTGCCAGTGCCAATTTTGGAATAGTATTCCTAAATTTTCCAATGGGAGCAGAATTTGCTTACAGTGCTCCACCAATTAGAGTTTGATCTGCATTTTCATGCACCATATGGGATTATTAGATTTAGTGCTTTTTTGCTTGCAACCCAGTGGGACATTTGTTTGGATATTGTACATAGTATTAATTAGCGTTTCACTGCCATAGAGACATTCAGTACTCCTGTAATTTTAATCTTCTGATTACCTTATAGAATTATATTTGTAGGTGGGCATATTACATTTACCTTCAATCCTTTTAAAAATAATTTTAGAAGTTTCTATCAAGGTATTTATTCTACTTTTTTATCATAGTTGTGTCAGTCTCGGAAGCAAACTCCCAAGATGTATACTAGTATTGCACCAGCCAACATTTTTTGCCATGACCTAGGCTAGGTTAGGTTAGGTTAGGCTCGTCCCAAATATTATCTTAATTTGGGAGTTGGGAAACATAATGAAATTATTTTCAAGAAGATTCTATGGTTAGTTTTTAAGATATGGCATCCCACTTTTTCAGGGAGGGTTCAGTACTCGGTTACCATCCGGGAATATACGTCCCGGAATGGGGCCCACTGGTTTATTCAGATGTCATATCAGGCCACCTTCTTTGATAGGATGGATGTGTGATAAATCAAACACACACTCACTCTCACTTCCAGGGCATTCACTTGCTGACCCCCCTGGAGGATCAGCCCTCTTGTTCTCACAGCTGGTTAGACTCGCACCCCTTCTCACTTTCCCCAACTCTTGAGTTACTGATTTATTCCCATTTTCTACATCGGGTGCCTCTGAGGCATGCAACTGTTTCTTCTGCCATTGTTCCTTTCTCTTTGCTGCTCGAGTTGTAACTCTTAATATGGCACTTCTGGAGAAAGTATCCACTAATTTATGTGTTTTTCTTGCTAGTTGTTCAATCCTAAAATATCAAACTCTTACGGTTGTTCACATTCGTTCTATCCAATGACCCAGTCGCATAGTCAAAATCTCCTTTCTTGAATAAATCTCTTGTGAGGTTGCAATGAGACAGAATTGAGTACTACTGATTTATTACCTGGGTACTGCCTTTGCTTCTCCGGAGACTTTTTCTGCAGATTCTTTGCCGTTTCCTTTTGTATCAGTGCTGCTTTTAATGAACGGTGGGTCCTTTCCACCATTCAGGCGCGCCAGGGTAACCCAGAGTTCTAACAGGAATGCCGAGCCTCTGTCTGTTGTTATGTTGTTCAGCACTCCGAAATGGCTTATCCAACTTGATAGTAGGGCTTCCGCGCAGGCGCTTGTAGATGCTTCTGCCATCGGTGTTACTTCTGGACACCTGGTAAATTGGTCTATGACTGTTAGGAGGTATTTGGTGCCCCTTGATTGTTGCAGACGTCCTATGAGGTCCGAACTGTCTTCGTGGTTGAGGGAAGTCTCCGATGCCTGATTCCATGTGCTGGGTGATCTTGCATGTTTGGCATGGTATGCAGTTCTTTGCCCATTTCCACACATCCTTTTTTATCCCGTGCTACATGAACTTCTCGGTCATCAAGAGAATTGGTATATTCCTGATGGATGGGAGAGATTGTGGATGATATCGAATACCTGCTTCCTTCATGATGCGGGTATCAGGGGGCAGGGGCGGCCTGTGCTGCTGTCGCAGAGAAGTGTCGATCCCTAATCTCCTACTGGCACTTCCTTCCACTTCAGTGCAGTGAGTGCCATGCAGTAAGCTGGCATTTCGGGGTCTGTGGCTTGTTCTTTCGCCAGGTCCTCATAGTCGATACCCAGGTGGACAGAATTTATTTCAATCCTTGACAGGTTGTCAGCTACTGAGTTCTTCTTCCCAGGGACGTAGCTGATGGTGCACCCAAATTCGAATATAGCTGCCAAGTGCCACATTGTATTAGACAGACTTTTTTATTTTCAAATGTATATTGCATAAAAAACTGGCCTATGTCCAATGCGGCCATATTACTGATGGTTGACTGAGCTCCATAGGCTAGACTAGATATAATATGTACTGTAATGTAAAGGCACAAAACTTGTTACTCATAATAAAACATTGATAAAAAAGCCTAATTATTATAGTAAATTAATTAGATATCAAAATAAGTCGCTAAATCAGTCACACACATGCCTCTTTCCCACTTTTCAATAATCTCCTCCTTAAGTTCAGTTGTGGTTCTTACCATTTTCCTCCTCTGCTTGTCTGCAATGGCTGTCTTGGGACATATGATTGAATTAAAAGACAGTTCAGAAAGCTACGAAAAGTGAGGAAATATTCCTTTACAAGTATGTACATACTTGCTCAAAACAATAGCAGCTGAGTGAGCTGGCTTTAAACAACAATGTCACCAACAATGCCAACTAGTGACAACTGACCGTAACACTTTAGTTTACAAAAATTACATGGTTCACCAGGTCAGATTCCGGTTTTTTTGTTCAGGCCACTGCCCGCTTTCATGAAAGCATGTTAATTCCCTCCAGGAATTTTGATACACAACAAATGGCTATTGGTAAGCCATACTGGGACTATTTTGGTAATATTGCAGTGGGTGTTGACAATTTATCTTGGGCTATCTTGTTTTGCTACGAAGAACTTGATTGGCTGGAAGTATCTCGATGACAGCTTCTCATCAATTTTGTCTAGTAAATTCATTGTAAAATACAAGTAACATTGTAAAAATAAAGTTTTATAATAAGAATACTATTTATATTACAAGCTTCAAAGGAAAATACACTTTACGAAAATTACAATAACAACAATCTCTGTAAAAATCATATTTAATCTTAGTTATCTTACATGACCACCATTAGTTTCTCGTGAGCTGAACCTCTCCTCTATACTTAATTCTAATAGAGTGGGATGTTGTCCCCTTCTAAATATATAGGTGCTAAAATTAATTTACAAATGTAATTTCTAAAAGTATGCTTCAGACAAAGTCCATCCAACAATTTACATGTAACAAGTATGCAGGCACGAAGTAGTTCAACCGTAAAGACAACTGTCGAAAGACCTTCAGAGGATCCGAACAGACTTGCTCCGGTTATTTCTCAAACCCATCCCGATGGACATTACTTTAGTCGAACTTCAAATGCCTAACACTTGTCTGTAAAGATTCAAAGGTTAAAAAAAAATACATGTGACGCATGAACACTGTGATATCAAATCATGCATTCAATCACTAAGTATGTAATTACTCTCCTGACCCAACTCAGGAAATTTGAGGTTGCTTGCTTTGCTAAGCCATAAAAGAAAAACAATATCTAGATGTTGAAACCATTTGAAACCACACTATAGTATGTATCGATTGAATGAACATGGTGATCTTTTAAACATCTAGGGTTTTATTTAATTGAACATATGACTTTAAGACCTATGATAAGAGTTTTCAGATGACTGCTATTGACCTTAAAATAAAAAATAGTAAAAAATATTCTCTATGCTATGGGAACTTATTTGTAAGACACAACATTCTGTTATGACCAAGCCTTGCTGTCATTGTGAATTCTTCTTTCAATTTCATTTTCATGATGGTTATCTTTGCAGGTAATTTCCTTCATGAAAGCAGCAATAGAAACTATTTTGATAATTGAGTGGAGAAAAAAGATTGCTTCTACGCATGTTTCTTTCCTTTTGATGTAAAAAGAATAATGATAATATATTAATAACTTAGCCCAAGATAAGCGGTTACAAAGACAAAAGAATTTGTTTTCCAATATATATCAAATGTTTCCTACCAATATCATTCTTAGGCAACTGGACAATTCGTTGGCTTAAGATTTATTTTTCTTAACTTTGTAATCAAGAGAAAGCCAGTATATTATAAATAGCCGCTAGGTGGCCTAAGTTGTTTCATTCCCGCATTGTGTTTGGTAGACCCGAGTCCAGGGGCCAGTGAAATCAATTTCCCATGATAGAAATTCACTTTCAGATAGGTAGCTAAATGACTGCATATTGTCCCAGCACCAGGCTTGATAACCTAAATTCCATAGATCTGTCATACAATGATTAGATCCCCATTAACCTGACCAGTAGCATTAAGCAAATAAATCCATCTGTTTTAGAACTACACCTCCTTTGAACAAATTTTTTTTTCTCCTGACTGCCATTATAAAATTTAGTCATTTGAATGTTGGCAACTATAAACATTACAGGTCCCTGATCGTTCTTATGCATTCGTAGTTGGCAGAGACTGCAACAGCCACTTTCTGTTGTAAGGATGACATTTCACCAAATGTCCATCCTTCCTCTGTACATACCTTTTATACCATATACTAAAAATATAGAGCATTTCACGGCCTATCTACGATATATATATCATGTAAAAATGTACTCTCTGCACGAAGGTATATGGATATTTTCAGCTGCGAAGAAACAAAATCGCAGCGGGGGCTCCGACCCTTTTTGTATGTGCATTCATGATGGACACATTTCCGTCCGCACTGCTGCCTCATATACAGCCATCTCTGTTCAATAATGTTAGTTAGAGCTTTCTCCTTGTCTGATTCCAGTCCTCACAATTGGTGACCTTCCGGATTAGGATGGTAGCAGCTCAGGCCATTTACCCCAGAAAACTTTTAACTGGCCCATACAGCGCTCAGTTTAGGTTCTCTGGTGCTCCTATCGGCGGTCAACCACAACTCCATTAGTTGACTCAAAATGGCACATCCTCTACAGGAGTGTTTTGGTGTTTATCTCACGGTTTGCCCCACCATCTACGACACCTGTCGACCATAAGAGTGAGCTGGCAGACATGGAGAACTCAGCTCAAAACTAGGAGCTGTTCATCGCCGTTCCTTCTGGTTCTTTGACATCCCGACCTGTAGCACAATCCACGCTCTCCCCAGGTGGAGCCCCACTCTGTCAGAACGTTGCAGCCTGGCTACACCGCGTGTAGATCCAGTTCCAGCTCCATGGGATCACCAGGGAAGGAACCAAGGCAGACTTCCTAGCCCCTCACGGGCTCTTAGAGGAAGCAGCCCACCAACACCTCCTCGACACCGAGACCTGCCTCTCTCTCCCACTCACCACAAGACCCAGGGGGCCCACCATCTGCTCCGTTTTTCCCCATAGGTACACCTCCCTCCCACAAGAGTTCCCAGACGTCCTCCGACCCAAGCTTTGCCAGGTGGCAGGGGTCACGTCCAAGCACGGTGTATACCATTACATTGACACCAAGGACCCCCCAAGGCACACCAAGTTCTGCCGCCTCCCGCCGAAGCTCCTTCAGGAAGCCAAGAACGCGTTCACAGAAATGGAGCAGTTGGGCATCTGTAGGAAGTCCGATAGCCCGTGGGCATCCCCCCTCCACATGGTGAAGAAGGCAGACAGTATGTAGAGGCCCTGTGGCTGAACCTCATCACCACGCACAACAGTCACCCTCTGCCGAACATGCAGAGCCTCACCGGGCCTCTCCATGGAACAAAGATCTTCTCTAAAATTGACTTCTTAAAGTCCTACTTTCAGGCTCCTGTCCATCCCAATGACATCCTGAAGATGTTTGCCTTCTTCACCATCAGGATGGTGAATTACTACAGATGATTCATCCTGGACATCACCTGCACCATGTGTCCTTTGGCCGAGGTCCTGAAGGGCAAACCAATGAAGCTGACGTGGGGAGAAGCCCAACAGTGTGCCTTCGACTGCACCAAGTCATCCCTCAGCAGAGCCCCAACCCTGTCTCACCAGGCCCCCGACGCACCCCTGACACTCGCCACCGATGCCAGCATCGCCGCATGTGGCACTGTCCTGGAAAAGTTGGTCAACGGGGTCCCCATGCCGCTAACCTTCTTCAGCAGGAAGCTGAAACCCGCCGACCCACTACAGTACCTTCAACCACGAGCTCCTTGCTGTCTACTAGGCCATTCGCCACTTCAAGTGCCTCCTGGAAGGCGTCCCACTCACCAGAAGGACGGACTACCAGCCGCTGGTCCAAACCTTCATCAAGGCAGGAGACACTTGGTTCGCAAGACAGCAATGTCACCTCACGAGCATCTCCAAATTCTGGTGCTCCATCGAGTACGTCCCTGGAGGAAGGAACCCCGTAGCCGACACCCTCTCAAGGCTCGAGATAAACCCCTGCACCTTGATGTGGACTACAAGGACCTAATGCATGAGCAAGCCTCCGACCCCGAAGTACCAGCCTACCAGACTGCCATCACCGCCCTCCAATGGGAGAACATTCCCTTCGGCCATTCCAAGACAATGCTCCTCTGAGACACCAGCACTGGTCGCATACGCCCCCTGATACCCGCCTCCCAGAGGGAGCAGGTATTCGACATGATCTACGGTCTCTCACACCCATCGCCCCGCACGATGACCAAACTTGTGACAAAAGGTTAGTTTGGCACTGCATCAACAGGGACCCCTGGGAGTGGGCCAGGAACTGCATCTTGTGCCAGAGCAGCAAGACAGGAAGGCATACCGAATCGGGAATAGGCACCTTTCCTTACCCCAGGTGGAGATTCTGGCATATTCACGTCGACATAGTCGGGCCCCTTCCCCTATCTGATGGTGCAAGATACCTCCTGACAGTGATCAACCGGTCCACCAGGTGGCCAGAAGCCACCCTGATGTCAGAAGCCACCACAAACGCCTGCATGAAAGCCCTCCTTTCCAGCTGGATCAGCTGCTTTGGAGTGCCAGACAACATCACTACAGAGCAGGGAACCACCTTCACCTCAAAACTCTGGACCTCCCTGGCACACCTGCTGGGGACCAGGCACCATACGACCATGGCCTACAACCACACAGCCAACGTCATGGTGGAAAGGACTCACCACTCCCTCAAGGCGTACCTGATGGCATGCTGCACATGCTCCGACTGGAAGGCACCGCTACTGTGGGTCCTCCTCGGCCTCCACACCACCCCAAGAGCCAACGGCAAAAAACTCATTACCGAGGACCGCACTGCGTCATCCACCAAGAGGAGAAGGCATTCCTTGTCTTGATCAGTGGCCACGAGGACTGGGTCTCGATAGACAGACTGAAGCCCATCATCGTTCCCGACGAAGACGACCCTGCAGAAGGCCCTCGCAGGACACCACCTCGGAACACAGCCTCGCTGGAATCCGACAACGCCCCCAGACATCGCCGGGGCCGCCCAAGGAAAGCAGTCGAACCCCCCAGGCCTACCACCAGGGCAGCACCCAACTTCCCGACTCATTGACGACGAGGATCCGGACGACGTCCCCCGACGGATAGAATCTCGAACCCGCGGACCCCTCCAGCCACCCACTTACCCCTTCGCAAGATTCCGCTGACCATCAACGATTATTACTTAATCATTGTCTTGGGTGTGGGAGGAGTATTTGTAAAGACAGCATTTCTCGAAATGTTGATTTCTGATTGTTTCAAGTTCTTTGTTAAGAAAATCTGGGTAGCAAATTCTCAGGGCTCTAAAAAACAAGTTACTTGATATACCGAGTTTAACTGAAATGTCATGATAGCTGTAAAAATATATGTATGATAGCGAGAATGTCGATTTCCTGAAGGCAGTGAATTTGTAGTTGTTATTGGTTCTGCTGATTAGAATGTTTTCCCATTCTACTTTAAATTTTATGCTTGGGACCAAGGAATTTAATTTTGGTAGAAAGACATCAAAATCGCCCCACTCGCTTTTCCACTAAGTTAAGATGTCAACATAGCGAAGCAAAATCATATCTGCAGGTTTGATAGGGTTTATAATTACTATTTCGAAATACTCCATATATAAATTTGCTAACACAGGACTGAGCGGACTCCCCATGCTGCAACCGAATTTTTGAAGGTAAAAAGCTATCACCAATTCTATGGGGGAAGTGGTCAGCAAATAGCTCAAGTTTATTTTTTAGGAATGTTAATACATCTTTTATTGGTACTTTTGTGAAAAAGGAGTCTACATCTCGGCTAAGAAGTTTTACGTTATGTACGGGTATATTTGCTACCCCTTTTGTGACTTCATTGCTTTTTTGCATGATTTAAATTAGCTTCATTATCCTGTTAAAGAAAGAAGTAAAGAGTAACATACAATACAAATAATAAGTCAGAATTCCGCAACTACTGAATCTGAAACCCCACAAGAAACTTTATCAGTTATCGTATCACAGTTCCTCAAGATTTAGCGTTGGTGCAATGTCTCAAATGACCTCAGATATCTAAATGGATTTCCAATCACTGGAAACAGGAAATTTGGAGGTCAATGGAAAACCCGCATCAGTGGAAGAAATGGAAAAATCATTTCCTTTTGAGCAAATAATATAATGGCATCAGTTCCCGAGCCCTTGTTCCATTTATCATGCAAGGCCTTCCTTTCCCAAGATCAATGCTTTTGATAGTATACTAGAACACCCTCATGCATAAAACAGACAGCGCTCTTGACTAATATCTCTCTCTCTCTCTCTCTCTCTCTCTCTCTCTCTCTCTCTCTCTCTCTCTCTCTCTCTCTCATTCTTTTCTTTTCCTGGACCACATGCAGTTATCATCGTAAATCTCTACTAATTTATGTAAACATCTTTGTCCTGAAGGCATGAGAATGCTGCTTTTCCATGAAGATTCAGTTATCTGATTGTCAGTTCGTAAGAAAGTCGCTTTGTTTTTTAGATGCAGTGTCAGAGCAGATGGCGGAGGCCCTTTGTATACCCCATTAACGGTGTATCCCAGCGTATCAATTTTGCGGAGTTTAATAATGGCGAAAAATAGCAGACAATAGCAATTTCTTATTTAAAGTCAGAGTCTAAAAAGTATGGATTATTACAGTTCATACAACTTGGTCTATCTAGGATTACAGTTATATGCTGACGTCATGAGAAACCTTTCGTACTTTAGATTCATTTCATTTTCTATATTCGATATTGCTGACATACATTTAAGATAGTTGCTGATAATGAACTGATGTCAGCGAACAAATAACGGAAATAGTAAACTAACACCTCCAAACATCCCCACGAGAACTTAGCTTAAATACAAAGAATCTCACCTCATGGAGAATTGCTTAATTTTCTGTATTCGTGGCTTAATCAGACTGGACTCTCCAAGATCGTTCTATGAAAGGAAACAAGCCATGGCTGGGGTTTTGCTTCTCGAGTTTGGGGAAGGGAAAGTACGAGAAATTTAATGCATACTCTCTCTCTCTCTCGTCTCCTTCCTTCTTTTCACTGCTCTCTCTCCTCTCTCCTCTTCTTCTCCCTTTTCTCTCTCTCTCTCTCTCTCTCTTCTCGTCTCGTAAAGGACTTCAAGTTCTTGGCTTGAAGTGATCTCCCACTGTGCAAAGTCAGCGGGAAGTCCAACAGCTCTCGACTCCTCTCTTCGTGTCAACGAATTTTCGTAATGCTTTTCTTCTTTTTTTTTTTTTTTTTTTTTTTACTTCAGTTGATAACAAGGAAAATCTTAGAATATACTGCAATTCTGATAGAACTGGGAGAGATCTTTAATCGATCGTTATAATAATACATAGTCGAAACTCCTTTCTGTTCGTTTAATACAGTGTTGTGCATTCCTTCCATCTCTTAACATAAAGTAATAATTTCATTTCCGTTGAAATAATAGTCAAATTAGCTTGCTTCTACCTCTTTCATTACCTAAATTTTCGTTCTTTTAATTAATTTTACTTTATATTATATAAGAATGACAATTAAACTCATTTCAAATGTTTATCCACTGAGTTATTCTTGGTCTGGTCTGAGTAACATGCATTTAAATCCGGTCTAAATATTTCCATGAATATTTCCACGGATGCAAGTCTCTCTCTCTCTCTCTCTCTCTCTCTCTCTCTCTCTCTCTCTCTCTCTCTCTCTGTTAAAAAAATATGTATATAACACTTAGGCATAAAATTAGTGTAAGGAGCTGACAGCTACCTTATGCGTCGAACAGAGGCTTGGGAACCTCTTTAATCAACGAAGGGCAGATGCTTGCAAGTTTCCAAAGACCAGGATTGGAGGGATCCTGGGGCAACTGGGGATGCATAAATGGAGTGTTGCTATTGTGCCCCGTTAAGCTCACTCCTTCATGTAATGAATGACCACCCCAGCAACCACTACCCAGTGAGTGAAGGCTAAACTGCTCTGAGGTAGCAGAACTTTTGTGCCTTGTTGGAGTCATAGCCAACTAAAAGCCCCAGACAAGCTTCTGTGCCATTGAATGTGGAACTTCCTACCTGTGGGGCCTGCTGGTGTGGCCGTTGTGGCCATTCCTTGGAAATTTTCATGGTTGGAGGAGAAGCGTTCAGGTAATAAGATTCTGGCTGTTGGAAGTTTAGTCATTTAAGGGATGCTGTTGTTCACTCCGGGCAAAAAATAATTTGCTCAGATCAGGGGTTCTCAGAGTGGTCGATATCGACCCCCAGGGGTCAATGGAACCATCCGGGTCGATGAATAGTTAGGGGGTCGAAAGGGGGTCGATGAATAACTAATAGCTCTGTGAATGTTCATTACTGGGGTCTACAGGACCAATGAAGCCTCCAATTTGAAATTCTCGTTAATAATTTATCAAAATCTCATTATCATATTAAAAAATTAGAATATATATTACCTTCTTGAATTAAAAAAAGAAAGAGAAAAAAGATCAACAATGGAAGAATAAAATGGTATGTTGCATTGAGAATCAAGTTACCGGTGCATCTAAACTTCTAAACATTTTCTTACAGTGTGTTACTTTTTTTATCATACTGCATGTCAAGTACTAAACTAATACTACTAAAATTGATTTTGAAATTGCTCTTTTTTTCCTTGAATTATAAATAATTAAGTGCTAGGCTAGGGGGTCGATAGAAAATTTGAAACTTCATTGGGGGGTCGATGAGTTAAAACGTTTGAGAACCCCTGGCTTAGACAAATTGTGTTGCTTAATTGAGAGCTGCGACATGCTTGAGATCGTCTAACAACAGGGAGACCGTATGTTAGTTTGGCAGCGATAAAAGGTATCCTGTCGACAAACTATGGAAAACTGTCCATGGATAAGCAGAAACGGTGACTGTGGGAGTACTCAACTACCCCCACCTTTTTTCCTTTTCAACTGGTCACATAAGAAAGAATACTGTATTAAAAGCACAAGTAAAAATATTGAAACCTAGGCACAAACGGAGATGACTCAAGAAAAGTTAAAATTAAAGCATACATATGCGAAATGCAGTGTTAACAAGTGGTGAGTAGGCTACAAAGACTCTCAGTCAACAAGAAAAGGAGATAGCTAAACTGAGGAGGGAAGTAGAAGAATTAGTAAAGGAACTAAAGGAGTTGATAAAGGACAAACTCGAAGGCAAGAGGAGAGAAGACAGGATGGAAAAGGAAATTGGAGATCAATAAAATGAATAGATTTGCTGTCCTCTCAGAAACAGAAGAGGAAACAATCTTAATTGGCGACTCGTTAGTAAAAGATCAGGGCTTAAATTTTGTGGCCAAAAGTACAAGTAAGAGAAAAGTTCATTCTTATCCAGGTGCAGGAGCTAAGAAGATAGCCGAGGCAGTGAAAAAAAATCAAGGTAATAATAGAAAAAGTGCAAATAGTGCAGAGTTTAGGAAATGACTTGTTTCTAAAAGATGGAAGAACTGCCCAGATAGCTCTTGTAGCAAATCTGACTAATGTTGTAGAGAACATCTGTAATAAAACTGATAACGGCATTCTTAAAGGGCTTCTGCCCAAACCCAATGTAAGCCACTACTCCCCCAGCAAGGCAATTGGAATCAATGACAATCTGGAGCTAATATGCCAAGAAAAAGGTGACAGGTTTGTAAACCTTTGGAACGGATTTATAGAGAATAAAATACTATATAAAAGAGATGGAACTCCTTTTAATATGGAAGGAGCAAAACTAATAGAAAACCTCAACAAAAATCTCTTGAAGCACCTCTGAACTGAACATTCAAGGGAAGAAGTCGAAAAGCTTCCAGAATCTGGTTGTAATAGCACTGCAGGAAACTGACAGTTAAGCCACAAAGGACAAAACAGAAGATAGAAAAGTCCCTCAGAGTGGCGTAGTTTAATGCAAAATCTATTTGGAACAAAGTAGATCTCTTCAAAGCATTAGTAGAAAGTGAAGAATTAAACATAATAGGCATCTCAGAAACATGAATACAAGAGGTAACAATAGACTTTGTAGGAGAGTACCTCATAGCTGGAATTGTTCAAAAATGATATAGACTCAATGAAAAAGGTGGAGGCTTCCGTTAAATGTCAGGGACCACTTCATTCCAATAGAGAGTAAAATTACGACCACTCAAGAAGTGATTGGCATCAATGTAAACAGTCTAGTGAAAAACATAACTCTAATACTAGTGTACAGACCTCCCCACCAACCACAAATGTCCGATGAGGAGCTGTATGCACTACTAGGAGAAGAGATAAACAACAACTCTGCATAATAATGGGAGATTTCAATGCAACAGTACATTGGGACAAGATGACCTCTGCATCAAATGTAGAAGGAAAGAGACTCCTAGATTTGTAAAAAAATTATCCTCCACCAATGGGTAGACAAACCTACTAGAGGAAACAACCTACTAGACATTGTCCTGTCAACAGAAGATAACCTAATGTCTGACCCTTTAAGTAGGTGCAAATCTTGGCAAAAGCGACCATAAAATTATCTCATTTCAAATTAATGTTCAACTTGAAAAAGAGAAGATATTATTGAGATTAGACTACCATTGACAAGACCTAAAAAACCTAAAGGAGTACTTAAAAATCTAGAGTACAATGAGAACACTGTTGTAGATAAGTACTGGGGAGCCTTTCTAGAGGAATACACAGAAAACTGCTCTAGATGTATACCATTAAAGCAAATGCTAACAAATGGCAACCTCAGCCTAAGTGGTTCAACAGAGAAATTAAAAAAAAATAAAATAAAATAAGAGAAAGATACATATTACACAAATCAATGAACCCAAACCCAAAACCAGAAAAAGTAGCTGGCATAAAGAACTCTGCAGACTGGTGGACAAATTAGTAAGAAATGCAAAGATGAATGAGGATAAGAGAGTTGCATCAGTTTGTAAGGAGAACCCAAAAGAATTCTGTGTGCATGTTAATAGTAGGAAACAAATAAAAAATAGCATAGGTTCCCTAAGGAACAAAAGAGCTAACCTGCTGAACTCAGACTTGGAAAAAGTTATTGAATAAGTTTTTTGTTATCACTATTGAAGACACTACCTTAATACCGGAACTCGCTATTAAATATGAAGGGCAGAACCGTTGGACAAAATAATATTTACAGAAGACGACATTAAAAACAAAATAGACAAACTCAACAAATTCAAATCTCCTGACCAGTATGGGATTCATCCAAGAGAAATTAAAGAGCTAAAAGAGGAGATAGTTCCTCACCTCTATAAACTCTAGGGAAAAAGTGCATAACAAAGATAGGCACCAAAAGGATGAAAACTAGATAATGTCCCACCAGTTTACAAAAAAAGGTCCAAGAGAAGAGCAGGGAAATTAGAGACCAGTCTGTCTAACATCGGTCATTTGTACGATTTTTGAGTCCATAATTGCAGATCAAATTGTCGATCACATTAATAGAAATAACTTGTTATTAAACAGCCAACATGGCTTCAGACAAAACAGATCCTGCCTATCAAACCTCTTGAAGGTTTTTCAGAACATGCTTGGTATTTTTGACAAAGTTCCACACAAGAAACTAATGACAAAAGTTAGAGCTTTAGGAATTGTAGGAGAAATGACAGACCGGATCAAAGACTGGCTAACTTATAGAAAACAGAGAGTCGTAGTAAATGGTGGCGAATCAAAATGGGCAGATGTATCAAAGGGAGTTCCTCAGGGTTCTGTCCTTGGCCCTCTCTTTTTTTTATTTACATTAATGACATTGATGTGGGCTTAACTAAGAGGATAGCCAAATTTGTAGATAACACCAAACTAGATGTAAATGTAGCAGACCCAGATACAGTAAAAAGCTTACGAAATGATCTAATGAAAATAGGAGAGCGGTCAAAAAGATGGCAAATGCCTTTTAACTTGGATAAGTGTAAAATGTTGCAAATAGGAACAAACAACCCTCATGCCAGCTACATGCTGATTGGGAATGACATAAATTGTGTAGAACAAGAAGATGATCTTGAAGTCATTATTACCAAGGACTTAAAATCCACAAAACTATGTATAAAAGCTGAAAAGAAGGCACGGCAACTAGTGGGATACATAAAGAGGCAGTTCAATTACAGAAACAATCAATTATAGAAACAAGGAAATAAAACTGCAGCTCTACACATCAATAGTTAGACCTCATCTTGAATATGCAGTATAGTTTTGGTCACCAACACTAAGAAAGGACATACAGAGATTAGAAGGGATACAAGCAAGAGCCACAAAGTTACTACCATCCATCAGGCAAATAGGTTACCAAAGACGACTAAAGCACCTGAACATATATGACTTAGAAACACAACGATTGCGAGGAGAACTAATTGAAACATTCAAAATACTGACAGGCACAACAAAAGTAGACAGTAACCTATTTACTTTAAACGAAAACCAGACAAGAAATAATGGATAGAAACTAGAGCTGAAAAGATACAACACATCCCATTGTGGTAACTTCTTCACATACAAGATATGTGACACATAGAATAAGCTGCCACCAGAAGTTGTAAGCAGCAACATTGTAGAAAGTTTAAAAGAAAGCTAGACAAAATCATTAGGACACTGAATGAGCATTCAGTGTCCTAATGAGATAAGTGAGCACACAATGTCTCCTCGGGTGGTCTATCAAGTTTTTGAGACATCCTAATCCTTGTAACTCCTAGTAACTCTCTCTCTCTCTCTCTCTCTCTCTCTCTCTCCTCTCTCTCCCTCTCTCTCTCTATCTCTCTTCTTCTTCTTCATTTTTTCCATTTTTCTCTTTACCATTTGTAAAATCATTCCCACATCTCAACTCATCCCTCTCTTCTCTCTCTCATTTCCCCCCGTCTTCCCCTCACCCTCCCTCCCCAACCCAGACCTCCCTCTCCTCCAGAAGATTTTCTCAAGCGGAGAAAGCCTTAGCCTCCTCCTACCCCTCCCCCTTCTTCCATCCACCACACTACTCACTCCCTCCATTAGGCGAAATCTTTCCCATCTCCTTCCCCAACTTCATTAGGTTTCAGCCCCGGACACGCCAGCGATATAGCCCGGAGAAGGAGAGAGAGAGAGAGAGAGAGAGAGAGAGAGAGAGAGAGAGAGACTACAGCTTCCCAGCTCTCGATACTCATCTGCCTGAGAGCATCCAAAGCACCAAGATCTAAAGATTGCAGCACCATTCGTCGGTATTAAAGCAATAACATGTAGGCCGAGGCGAGGTCTTGCTTGGGTTGCGGAGGGCCGGGGATAAAATTCTCTCGCGCGGCGGGACTGCCTGAGCGCGCATGCACGCCATACAAACTGACGCTGTCGGATTGCGGAAAATGAAAGTGTTTTTGGTTTTCTGATGTTTCCATAATTATATTTTGGGAACGACACTAAAGAGATTGAAGATGAATTGTGGATTTTAGACTAAGAGATTCGCAAAATAGAAAGTAAAAGGTGTTTCTTTTCTTTATTTACCAAAAATTATATTTTAGGCCCAACAATAAAGAGGTTGAGTATAAATTCCTTTTTTTTGGACTGGGTGATACTTTCAGTTGCTGAAAAGATGAAAGTAAGAAGCGATTTTTTTTTTATCTAAAATTATACTTCAGGCACAACTGCAAGAGGTTGAAGATAACAAAAAATTTCGACTTGGAGATACTTTCAGTTTCCGGAAAAGTAAGTGAGTAAATAAGGAGGTAGAAAACAAACTACTATTTTAAGTGTAGGTACAAGAAATGTGTTATTTAAAGGAAATGTCTGATTGTTCAAATGATGACGCAATTTAGAACAAAAGGAGGGTCCACAACCTCGAAAACGTTTAAGTGAAAATAAAAGAGAGCCCCTTTCATTCCAAATGTGACCCTTCCAAACACAAGAGCGATGAGTTATCAAAATAAAAGGAAATCTGTCCGTTACGAACAAATAGGAAGATTCTTCATTAGAAAAAAAAGCTATTTCCTCCATATTTCTACCTAATGAGGAAAATTAAGTGAGACTGAAAAAAGGAAAATTTTCAAAGCTGCCAAAGAAAATTATATTTTGAAAACATAGTTGTGTGAAAACATCGTAAGTTCTTTACCTATAATGACTGAAAAAAAAATCTTTAGTATGTTAAAATATCGAATGTTCAAGTCAATAAAGCCGTAGTTTACTTAGTGGGAAATGTACGACATGTGAATAATGTTATCTCAAAGTTAATATTCCCATAGTGAGTTACGACTATCAAATGCAATGAGATATAAACGGATATCAGAGTTGCTGCAGAGCCATAATTTTAAAATCATTTTTTTAAGTCGCGGATGTGGACTATTAAATTCGGTATATTTAAATAATAATAATAATAATAA
Source organism: Macrobrachium nipponense (assembly GCF_015104395.2). Classification (NCBI taxonomy): domain Eukaryota; kingdom Metazoa; phylum Arthropoda; class Malacostraca; order Decapoda; family Palaemonidae; genus Macrobrachium; species Macrobrachium nipponense. Next base: position 43,546,907 of record NC_087200.1, read on the forward strand.
TAATAATAATAATAATATTAAAAATAATAATAATAATAATAACATAATAAGTAATAATAATAATAATAATAATAATAAAATAATAATAATAATAATAAGAATAATAATAATAATAATAATACTAATAATAATAATAATAATAATAATAATAATAATAATATAATAATAATTTAATCAATTAAAAAAAAAATAATAATATAGAACATACAAAGTGCAGGCAGTAACATACACAATCTAGTACATGAGATAACATGATAAAAGTGATTAATCGGCACTATCCAAACAGTTACCGAAGTAGTATAAAAGATAGTAAACATAATAATGGTAATGACAGTAATAATATTGAAAATACTTAAAAACATTTAAATAACAACAGTTAGCGAAGAGACTGTACAAATTGCAGCTAGGGACTGTGGTGGTTACAGTAATTTACGACGCCTCTTTTCTATGTCTGCAGTATCTTTTAGGTCACCCGAGATAATGGTATCAAATACGGAAATTCGTGCACGAATTCCAACCGATGATTTCCGAGGGAAATTTTTGGTTATGTAATATGCTTAATTAAGCGATCTCGGGAGCAGTGACATGCACTGGGTCTTGGTTTCGTTGTATAGGGTATCAAATTCCTCTGCATATTGGCGGGAAGTGTCGATGAGTCGCGGGAGACCTTGCACAATGGGGAAATCAGAACCATATCGTCGGCGTAACAGAGGTTGTTTATAGATGTTTCGTTGACAGTGCATCCGATATGGAGTGAGTTCAGTTTGACATTCAAGGCATCTGCGTACGTATTAAACAGGTATGGTGAGAGAATGCCCCTTTGCTGAAGTCCATTTTAGGGAGTCGAAGGTGTACGAAAATACGTTACCCCATTTGACACAGAATTGCTGTGTGGAGAACCAGCAATATATAATGCCAGATAAATATAGAGGTGTGCCTCTTTTATGCTACGCAGCTTCAGGAAGAACTTCAGGTAGTTTACTCTGTCAAATGCTTTTCTCACATCTACAAAACATGAGAAACCAGGAGAGGCTGATGATAGGTAATAGTTCAGCAATTCTTTCAGTAATGAAGATGCAGATGTCGGTTGAGTGGTTTGCTGTAAATCCGAACTGGTTGTCGGCTGTTTTTAGAAAGGGGAGAAGTCTCACTAGAAGATCGTAGTGATTGCAATCGGCCGGTAATTGCCAGGCTCAGCTGCATCCTTTAACTTGTTTTTGATTAATGGTATCAAGTGAACTTAGAGTAGGGAGTCTGGAAAAAACTGGAGAATTACGCACGCACTGAATAGGGCAACTGGCAAAATGTAATTTATCGGTTGGCAGAATTTGAAAGCTTCTGCAAGGAAGACCATCGCAGCAGGGTGATTTATTATCGGGTAGGTTGTTTATGGCGTCCCTGATTATACCTGGTGTAAAACGATCTGCAAAATGAAATTGAATGTTATCAGTAAGAAGGATATCTACATCCCTTCGGGACTCTTGATCGTTTATGTAATTCAGGATATTGCTGAAGTGATCGCCCCACATACTTGTGATAGCCTCGTCACCAACTGCTTCTTCTACTCTCTGTGAGAGCTTTTTAATTTTGGGAATTAGGGACTGGATATCTTTCCAGAGACGAGGATTCTAAATTTCTAGACATTGCAACGGCTCTTAGTTATTTTTCATTTAACCTGCTGTGCTTAAGAGCAAGTTTGAACTGTGTTCTCGCCTGCCTCATTGGCAATGCAGTGTCCTTCCCTCGGGCTACCATTTTGCCTCCACAGTAAAAACATTTCTTGTGAATGTGTATGCAGATCTTTAACCAAGTCACTCCAGCCAGGCATCACGAGAGTTACCTTGACGAAATCTAAAGGCAGCCCTGCCGGAATAGAATAGAATTATTTCAGACGTCTCCTCCAGTGGTCATTTTTACATTTCGTGTTAGTACAAAGCAAGGCGTCTGCCAGTTGAACTATTGACCGCAACCTGGTTTCCGTGGTCGCCCTGAAATGTCAGGTTGCCTGTTGTTTTTTTAAAATCCCAGTTTACATTTGGTGGGTGGTCAATTAGGGGGTTCACGGTAGGTAGGGTTGGGGTACTGAACGACACCTGTAAAGGGATGTGATCGTAGCCCGTTGCAAGATCGTAGCGAATGTTACAGGTCACAATAGAATCGTGAAGTTGTGGAGGCGTAATGCAATGGTCCAGCGATGGGGCTGTAATTGCGTTTGTTCTATTTTGTACATAGGAATAGGAGGAGAGAGGGAAGAGCATTATACATCGTTAATTTGGAGAGCGTAATTTGACAGAAGTGAGTAAGTTCGTTATAAAATTGTTTTGTGGGGTGAGAATTCAGGTCCCGATTATACAAATATGATCAGCAGGAGAATCGTGAATAATACTGTGTAACTCACCTAGGGTCATGCAGTATTGTTCAAAATTATTGTTATTTTCCCAGGGCATAAAAATATTAATTATTAGTATCTCAGAATCCCATACTGTCACTTGATGCCCCAGCAATCTATCACTCCTAAAGGTCATCACATTTATCATATTGTCTAACGATTTGTGCCGCAGGAGTGAAAGGTCCCCTTTTGGGCGACCGGCTACAATTTGATCTGTAACTTGCATCGATGAAGTCGGGAAAGAATGAAGTTTTCATGCATTGAATCGCAGATGACAAGGTCATGTGGCCAGAGGAGCGTTTCTTGCAGGGCAATGATGCCTTTGAAGTTTATGCAGAACGTTTAGGAGAGGAATGTTCCGCTTGAGACCAAAATAGCTTATTAATGCTCATTATCTGGATAGTTCCTCGTGTTTGCAATAAATATTTATATTTAGTAATAATTAGAAAAAGATAATACTAAGGCTTCCCATAATTCGAATCCGGTGTCTTTAGCTGATTACTGATAAAGGTTCAACAGGGTCTCAATTTCTCAAGTCAGGGAATGTACAGAAGAAGAAGAATATTTTCTAGCACATGCGCAGTTCGACCACGACCCACAACGAAGCCAATAGCATCTTCGTTAAAGATTAGGTTTCAACTATCTCAACCTTCTTTTTCACGTCTCTTTAAAACGTGATACCTTAAAAATGTATGTCATCGAGAAAAGCATACTTTACTTTGAAGGAAGAAGGCCTTTTTTCATCTCCGTTCGGCCAAAATATTCATCAGGCCTTTGATCTCAATCATTTTCTCTCTCATCGGAAGTTTCATCTCTCGGTATTTTTAGATCACAATACGATATTGCTTTTCCGATGTCTGTCGATTCTTTCACGGTCCTCCTGTATCACCTCTCGTCCTTCGTTTTCTTTTCTTTTATTCCTTCTTGTTTCTTTTTTTTAGCTACAAAAAGACATCAGGTTGCCATTCTCAGTAGCCTGTTAACTTTCAAGACGTCTAAAGAAGTTGCCGCTGATTATCACAAACTCAAAGAAACATGATAATCTTGATAAACAAAATGCATACTCTTACAAATTCATGAGTTACTGTTCTTTCGCTTTCAAGTAAAGAGAAGTATTTTCCAACCTATAAATTTGTGCAAGAAGTTCTCTCTCTCTCTCTCTCTCTCTCTCTCTCACACACACACACACACACACACACACACATACACGCACACACACACACACACACACACACACACTGTTTTCTTCCTTATCAGTGACATTATCCAGTCTAACTTTCCTCCTATACATGCTTTTGCCGATTGATCAAGCTTTCCCTTATCCCCCAGCCTTCTTTTGTTGTTGTTGTCACTCAATCTCTGATTGTTCATAAATGCTCAGTAAACTTAGCATAAATTTTGCAACTTAGTAGACTTTCCCGTTAAATTCAATATTTATTCACATTACATTCTGAGAGATATGAATGCCTCGGACTTCACCAGGAGAAATTGCATAGTTCACATCTTCAGATTTAAACAAACTTACATAGGGATGGGTCAAGGTAGCTTAGTGGTATCGTAAGGGACATTCCACTACATTGGTGCCACGTTCAACTCCCCGTGAGCGAGGGATGGTGCTTTTGGGTAGGCACGTGGGTCTTCTTGTTGAGTTATCAGAGAGCTGTTCCTTGTTTTCCCAGATCTCAAATAAAGAGGGAGGGGGAACTAGGTAGCCTTTGTTGCAACTTGTGCAAGTACAGCGGCGAGGCCCCTCATCTACCTCTGTTGTCTGTTGTGATTCTTCTTTGGTGTCCGTCCTCAGCAAGATTAAATCAAGACAAAACTGTCATATGAACGACCCCATCCTTATCTCTGAATTATCTGTTTTCTGCTACCAAGTGGTTCTCGATCTCTCTTCCATAGATATAGTTTCAATCAATGCTTCCGTGGGATCACGAGGTGTTTCTGCTACTCTTGGAAGACCCGTCACACCCTGCAGTCCCCCTCTTCCCACAAATAGGCTGTGGAAAGCAGTCACAGCATTCAAGAGTTCCTATAATTATTATTCAAACTTCGGTGTTCCATTTTTCCTTTCACTTTCCCTTGCCTCTATTTAAAGATTAGCTATGTCATTTTCTTCAAGGAGAAAAGACTCATTCCTTTTCATTTCTTCTTCTTTATTTAAAGATCTTCGCTAGGTCAGGATAATGGAACAGGAACTGGAATATAAAATTTAGGCCAAAGCCCAAGCACTGGGATCTATGAGGTCACTCAGGGCTGAAAGGGGAATTTGGTGTAAAAAGCTTTTGAGAGTGTGACAAGAGGAGAACCTCGCAGTTGCACCATGAAACAATTGTTTGGAGAGGGTGGAAAGTAAGTTGTAAGAAAACGATTCTGAACGGAAGGACAGAAGAAGAAATGAAAGGGATTACAGCTAAGGGTCGAAAGGAACGCTGCAAAGAACCTTAAGCAATGCCTGTAGTACATTACGTGAGGTGCACTAGTGACCCTTTCCCCTTTCAGGAGGTTCAGAATATTGAATTGCCATTCCATTTTTACCTCCATCACATAAAATAATTTTCTGCCGTAATAATGAAGTACAAGAATTTCTGCAACAAGTTTCACTGGAGAAGAATTATATGAATTGTACACTGGAGGTGGAAAGTCTTTCAAAGGCTGGCGTAGGCCAGGTTCGTGCAATGCAGATCAGGCAACGCAATGACGCAGACAGGAAGACGGACATCCTAAATATTGACGACGTCCAGCCCAGTTTAGAAGAGCTCTGGCGTCAGATGAACTTTATCGGATCTTTAGGTCACTGTTAACGCAAGTGGTCCAGATCTGCTCGTGTGGGGAGTTAGTTGTTATTTATTCAAGTGAATCTAACTAGAATTTGTGTCGGTACACGACAAAAGTTAAAATGCTTTGCTCTTTCCATGGACACTTTTAGATTATATTATACTATTTGCCATTAGAGTTTTTAGAGTTATCTTAAAATTCTGATGTCAGTGTTAAGTGAATTATGTTATACACTGCAAAAAATCTTAGGTCATAAAAATATATAATTAAAGAAAAACTCATGTTAAAGCAAATTTTAAGACCTCTCTCTCTCACGCACACGCACACACACACACACACACACATGGCCTTAGAGAGTGAGTGATAGCATCGTACTCACAACTGAGAAGACTCACGTTCAATTCCAGGACGAGGAAGAAACAAAATGGACAGGTTTCTTTGGGATCTCTTGAACCTCTGTTGACCTTAAATGTTTACCAGTGAAAACATGACCTAGTTGCAGGTTAGAATGAAACAGTAGACATGAGTTCTTAGCTTCCGTCAAATGTGCACCATCATAACGTGCTTACTCTCTCTCTCTCTCTCTCTCTCTCTCTCTCTCTCTCTCCCTGACCAAAAATAGAAATGCTAGAAAAGTTCCGTTCTAGAGGAATATACAGAAACACCCTTTAGATGTATACCATTAAGGCAAATATTAACAAATATTATCCCTCAGCCAAAGTAGTTCAGCAAAACAATGAACCCTTACCGAACACCTGAAGAATCAAGCAGGCATAAAGAACTCTGTAGAATGGTGGACAAATCAGTAAGAAATGCAACGACAAATGAGGATAAGAGGGCTGCATCAGTTTGTAAGGAAAACCCAAAAGAATTCTTTGCGCATGTTAATAGTAGGAAACCAAAAAAAATAGCACAGGTTCATTAGGGACAATAGAGGAAACTTGGTGAACTCAGACTTGGAAAAATCAGAGTTACTGATTACGTTTTTTACTAGTGTTTTCACAATTGAAGACTACCTCAGTGCCTGAACCAGCTATCAAATTTGGACAAGCAGAACCATTGGACAAAATAATATTTACTGAAGAGGACATCAAAAACAAAATAGACAAACTCAGCAAGTTCAAATCTCCTGGCCCGGATGGGATTCATCTCCAGAAATAGTGCAGAACAACAAAAGGCACCAAAAAGATGGAAACTAGGTAATGTGGCCCCAGTTTACGAAAAAAGGTCGAAGAGAAGATCCTGGAAATTATCGACCAATATGTCTAACGTTAGTCCCTTGTAAGATTTTTGAGTCCATAATTGCAGATCAAACTGTTGATCATATTGATTAAAACAACTTGGTGTTAAAAGGCCAACATGGTTTCAGACAAAACAGATCCTGCCTTTCAAACCTCTTAGAGCAATAGATTACTTAGATTTCCAAAAAGCCTTCGACAAAGTTCCACATAAGAAACTACTGACAAAAGTTAGAGCTTTAGGAATTCTAAGAAAAATGGCAGACTGGATCAACGACTGGCTAACTAATTGAAAACAGAGTCGTAATAAATGGTGAAGAATCAGAATGGGCAGATGTGACAAGCGGAGTTCTTCAGGGTTCTGTCCTTGGCCCGCTTTTGCTATTTATTTACATTAATGACATAGGCTTAACTAAGAGGAAAGCCAAATTTGTAGATGACACCAAACTAGGTGTAAATGTAGCAGACCCAGATACAGTGGAAAGTTTGAGAAAGGATCTAAGGAAAATAGGAGAGTGGTCAGAAAGATGGCAAATGCCTTTTCACTTGGACAAATGCAAAGTGTTACAAATAGGAACAAACAACCCTCATGCCAACTACATGCTGCTTGGGAATGACATAAATAGTGTAGGGTCTTTATCACAACGATTTAAAATCCACAGCATAATGCATAAAACCAGAAAAGAAGGCAAAGAAACTAGTGGGTTACAAAAAGAGGCAGTACAAATACAGAAACAAGGAAACAGTGCTGCAGCTCTAAATATCAGTAGTTAGACCACATCTTGAATATGCAGTACAGTTTTGGCCACCAACACTAAGAAAGGACATAAATAGAAGGGGTACAAGCAAGAGCCACAGACTTTATTCCATCCATCATGCAAATAGGTTACCAAAGACGACTAGAGCCCCTGAACATGTATGACTTATAAACAAGACGATTGCAAGGACAACTAACAGAGACATTCAAAATATTGAAAGGCATAAGTAGACAATAACCCCTTTACATTAAACAAAAACCAGACAAGAAATATATGGATGGAAACTAGACTGAAGAGAAAGAACACATCTCATTGTGGGAACTTGTTCACATGCAAGATATGTGACAAATGGAATAAACTGCCACCAGAAGTAGTAAATAGCAGCAGTGTGGAAGAGTTCAAAAGAGAGCTGGACGAAATCATTAGGACATTGTGAATGAACAGTGGAACCTGCTCTTAGAGATAAGTGAATACATGATGTCTCTTCGGATAGACTAATAAGTCTTTGAGACATCCTAAATCCTTGTAACTCCTTGTATCTCTCTCTCTCTCTCTCTCTCTCTCTCTCTCTCTCTCTCTCTCTCTCTCTCATTTTAAATGTAACTCTAATTAGATTATGGGCTCGCGACATTTATTATTAAGTCTCTCTCTCTCTCTCTCTCTCTCTCTCTCTCTCTCTACTCTCTCCCTCTCTCTCTTCATCTTAAATGTAACTGCAATTAGTTTATGGGCTCGCGACATTTATGATTAAGGAACTCTCTCTCTCTCTATCTCTCTCTCTCTCTCTCTCTCTCTCTCTCTCTCACACACACACACACACACACACATATGCTATCCTATTCATGATGCTCCAGACATATACCTTTCTTCAGAAAGTATTGTTTTTCGACTGACATTGCCATCACGATCTTTTCGATGACGACAAAGCCAAGTACTTTATAGCAAGACTACTTTATACGTTGGTGAGAAGACAGGACATACTATTCCATCTCCCAGCTCGGAAAAAGAATCTTGAAAGAGAGAGGGTCGTCACACTCAGCCGAGATTCCCTGATCAAACTCTCCCACGACCCGAGATCATGACTCTAAGGTCGTCTGTCGTTCCCGAGAGAAGAAGAAGAGCCCTTCCTTTCATCCATATCTTTGATAAATATATAAAAGAGTAGTTTGCTTGACAGTTAGACATCAAAGGAAAGCTCTCTCTCTCTCTCTCTCTCTCTCTCTCTCTCTCTCTCTCTCTCCTCTCTCTCTCCTCTCTCTCTCTTCTCTCTCTTGTACGTTTATGAAAAAGCTCAAATCTCTGTGGCTATATCGATTCGGTCTAGAAAAACCGAAACTCCATCCTGTAGGAAATTAGGGTGGGCGGTTCGTGTTCTGTGTCCCTTTGTGGGGAAATTTCTTCTAAACGGATACCTCAGATGTGGCCGTTTTAAAACTTGTCTCGCCCAAAAAAGAGGAAGAGAGAACGAGCGGAAGAGTGAGAAAGAGGGAGGGAAAGAGGAAGGGTTGGCGGGAGATGGACAAATTTGGTCGAAGGGAAGATTAAAAGAGAGAATAAAATAACTGAAGGAAGGTAACTTGATTTTTTGGCAATTGTTGTTTGGGGAACCGCTTTTGTTATAACAGCTGAAAGCAAAGCCATTTTAGAGGGTCTTCCCTTTGAGCATTACCTGGTTAATCTTTAGTTTTCTTCTTCACAATATCATCATTTCCCATCAAACAAATCACTAAATGTAATTCTAAAAAAAAAGAACGAAGATGTGCTCGACATAAGTAAACCACGTTTAGGCTTGTAGGCAGTTTCCTCATCAAAAATTCTTCTTCTCACCAATGTTCTCAATTTCTAATGTCCATCAACATACTTCTCAGTCGTACCCAAGCATGACTGACTTATCTATGAACCATTGCGCCATTCATGGAAATGAGGTTGCGTGGATGAATGTGATTGATTTGTCGTCAGGGAGCTTTTACCAACAGAGTGACGAAAGCAAAAACTTGTCAAGGAAGAGACAAAACAAAGTAATTGCGTAGTGGTGCGTTCTTAAGAAATGGGACATTGTGAACAGGTTGTTGAAATAAGATTCGAAATCAAGACATTTTCAGAATCTTAGGCAGATCCCATACAAGAAAATGACCAAAATAGAAAAAGAAGAAACTAAAGAAAACGGTATCGAAATGCGCATTGTCAAAAGGAATGAAGAATCTCTCAAGAAAACAACCAAAATGAATCAAGAAAAGGAAGTATAAAGAAAAGAGAATCCAAAAATACATTGGTAATGGGAACTGAAGAAGAATCTCTCAGAATCTGGCAAGAGTCGTACGGGAGAGTAACTAGAATCGTACCAATTTTTAAGCTTGCAAAGGAAATTCAGGTAATGGGAAATTCATTGAGTTCAAAAATCTTCTGTCAAATGCAATGGCTATAGTCGGAAGAATAAAAGTTGCAACTGAGTGACATCAGTGAAATAGCAGCGAGTTTGTCTCATATCAGGGGGAAAGATTGAATTATTCAGGTTAATAATAATGACTAAATACATTACTTATCAATTCTATTCAGATCACTTTTGGAGCGGCAGAGAGGAATCCGAGCATAAATTCGGCAGTATGTAATGCTCTAGTTACGTTCTAGTGGAACGTCCTAAGGAAGCAAGAGATGGTTCTGTTCTCAAGCACTTATAAAAATAAAATATAATTTGTCAAAGCAAAATTAGAAACAAAAGACAAGATCAAAATTGTTGTAGATTAAACGATGCAAACACCTTTGTGAGCTTCATAGCAACAGTACCAGATGATGTTGATGAGAGGAATGGACAGAGGAGGACAGATTTACTGACTCAGCTGCTCAAAATTAATAGGGTTTTTTCACTTATTTTATTTGCTACAATGAAATTCAAGTTAAAAATTTACTTACCACAAACGAGGATGAACGGATTTACAAAAGGAAACTACAGCATAAAACTGATTGCTGCAATGCCTGCGGTAGGTACGTACATCTACTATATCTACTAAACATTTATTAATATTTTCAAATAATAATAATAATAATAAAATAATAAATACCTGGGAATAATGGAAGGAGGGGATATAAAACACCAAGAGATGAAGGACACGATCAGGAAAGAATATATGCAGAGACTCAAGGCGATACTCATGTCAAAACTCAACGCCGGAAATATGATAAAAGCCATAAACACATGGGCAGTGCCAGTAATCAGATACAGCGCAGGAATAGTGGAATGGACGAAGGCAGAACTCCGCAGCATAGATCAGAAAACCAGGAAACATATGACAATACACAAAGCACTACACCCAAGAGCAAATACGGGCAGACTATACATAACACAAAAGGAAGGAGGGAGAGGACTACTAAGTATAGAGGACTGCGTCAACATCGAGAACAGAGCACTGGAGCAATATCTGAAAACCAGTGAAGACGAGTGGCTAAAGAGTGCATGGGAAGAAGGACTAATAAAAGTAGACGAAGACCCAGAAATATACAGAGACAGGAGAATGACAAGCAGAACAGAGGACTGGCACAACAAACCAATGCACGGACAATACATGAGACAGACTAAAGAACTAGCCAGCGATGACACATGGCAATGGCTACAGAGGGGAGAGCTAAAGAAGGAAACTGAAGGAATGATAACAGCGGCAGAAGATCAGGCCCTAAGAACCAGATATCTTCAAAGAACGATATGCGGAAATAACATCTCTCCCATATTTAGGAAGTGCAATACGAAAAATGAAACCATAAACCACATAGCAAGCGAATGCCCGGCACTTGCACAGAACCAGTACAAAAAGAGGCATGATTCAGTGGCAAAAGCCCTCCACTGGAGCCTGTGCAAGAAACATCAGCTACCTTGCAGTAATAAGTGGTACGAGCATCAACCTGAGGGAGTGATAGAAAACGATCAGGCAAAGATCCTCTGGGACTATGGTATCAGAACGGATAGGGTGATACGTGCAAACAGACCAGACGTGACGTTGATTGACAAAGTCAAGAAGAAAGTATCACTCATTGATGTCGTAATACCATGGGACACCAGAGTTGAAGAGAAAGAGAGGGAAAAAATGGATAAGTATCAAGATCTGAAAATAGAAATAAGAAGGATATGGGGTATGCCAGTGGAAATCGTACCCATAATCATAGGAGCACTAGGCACGATCCCAAGATCCCTGAAAAGGAATCTAGAAAAACTAGAGGCTGAAGTAGCTCCAGGACTGATGCAGAAGAGTGTGATCCTAGAAACGGCACACAGTAAGAAAAGTGATGGACTCCTAAGGAGGCAGGATGCAACCCGGAACCCCACACTATAAATACCACCCAGTCGAATTGGAGGACTGTGATAGAGCAATAATAATAATAATAATAATAATAATAATAATAATAATAATAATAATAATTAAACTGTATACCATACAGGTAATTCTGATGCAAACAAGGAAAATGCACCTTAGGATCCTGTATCCTGTATAAGGCCAAAGGATCAATTTTAATAACTTTCCATAGAACAATTATTTACTTTGTGAAATATAGAGAAACATACTTAGGATTAGAAGACTGAGGATTATTCGCAATTTAATTGTGGTCTCCAGACTATCCTGTCAGTAGGAGACAAAGCTACTGAAACTATAAAGTGGATTTATAACCTGTTTATCTGTTCTTTAGAAGTAATATTGCTGAAAGAAAGAAATAAACAGCGCCTACTAAAATATCAAGTTTTTTACAACTATTTCCATGAACTCTATAAAAGCAGTTTATGGAGCAAAAAATTAACAAGATATTAAAGGTAAGACGTGTGAGAACTCGGTAATCAGGTTATTCAGCAACTTGCCCAGATGGTGATGGAATCATAACAGCTTTTAATTCAGCAAGAATTTAAAGGCGTATTTACTAATAAGAACAACAATGAACCCACAGAGAAGGTTTTCTCGAACCAGTAAACTTTGTCTGAAAAGGTGACCACCTGTTGAACCAAATGCACCATAAGGAAAAACGATGTTGCGAGAGAGAGAGAGAGAGAGAGAGCAGAGAGGAGAGAGACGAGAGAAGAGCTAATAGAGAGAGGTGGTGAAAAGAGTTGGTGAAAACTGAGATTATTGGGTAGAAAAGTCTTTTTGGCTAGAAAAGGAAAAATTCAAACAGAAACAAGGTATATTTATGCCTTGTCATGTTAGTGCACTAAAGCGAATCAAATATTTTTATTATCTTACAATATGATCATTAACTGGGAAACGTCTTGCTTCTCCTCTAAGTCCTCTACTGAAATATCCTTAAATTCTAGACGTGAATCGTCGTAAAAAATGAAAATTTATAGCCGAGTAAAACTGTTCAGCGAACACTCGAATTAAACTAATGTTTCTTCAGTTATGTAAACGAACATGAACATCTGTGCATGAAATAGATTTGCAAATGTCTCAATTAAAATATCATTAAAGTCTAGACATGAAACATCGCAAATAACAAACATTTATAACCCTAGTCAAATTGCTTTGCAAGCACAAGAATTAACACAAATCCTCAGCAGTCATACAAACATGAACATCTGTTCACGAAATGGGAAAAAAATAGAACATTCTCATTGTTCTTATGTCAAAATTTGTCGTGACTAAATTTTGAGTCACCTGATCTTGGAGATAGGATAATCGATTTCGTTTTCGATTGTATTCGTGAAGTTGTAGCCCGAATACATTATAAACTTGACCTTGGCGCCTGAGCAAAGATCTAGGTATTCTTATTCAGAAAACAGTCATTAGAATTAACATCCTTACCTTACGGCCACATTCCTTTACTTGAAATGTCTCTCGCTTAATCAGGACAGTGTTCGGGATACCGCGCAATGTTTATTCAGGGATACAGTCCGTTTTCACCAATTTATTAGCATATAATATATATATATATATTATATATATATAGATATATATATATATATATATATATATATATTTGTGCGTAGTTATGTATGTAGGTATGTATAGAAATCTATGTGTGTATGTGTAATTGCCACAAAACTCTGAAACGCATTGTGTAATTTCAACCAAACTTAGTACAAATATGATTTACAATCTAGGAATCAGCACTCTGGGGATAAGGTATCACTAGCATCAAAGGGCCCCAAAGGGGGGTAGGGTTGGGAAGAGGGCTTCCTTGAAACGGGGGTGGTTATGCTCGTAGTCTTAGTAACCTTACGAATTTATCACACCTTCCAGTAATTTCTGCATACATATGATTTACTATCTGAAAAAGATCTCGGTGGCTGATTGGCTCTGCCTCTGCCTGTCTGCCTGCCCTACCCACTAAAAATGCAATGGCACCAAAGTGGGTGGAGGATGTAAAGGGGTGAGGTGACAGAGATAGAGAGAGAGAGTGAGAGGGAGAGGAAGTGAGAGAGAGATAGGGAGGGTTGAACGGGTGTGAAGAAGAGAGAGGGAAAGAGACAGGGAGAGTTGAAGAGTAAGGGAGAGATAGTGTGTGTGTGAGAGAGAGAGATGGGGGGAGCGAGTGAGGGTGAGAGAAAGAAATGGTCAGAGGGAGAGGATATGAGAGAGAGAGAGAGAGAGTAGAGGAGTGTTTTGGAGAAAAGAGAGGGAAAGAGACAGGGAGGGGTGGAGAGAGAAAGAGAGAGGGGGCCAGGGAGAGTGAGTGGACGAAAGAGTGAGAGGGAGAGGAAGAGAGAGAGAGAGAGAGAGAGAGAGAGAGAGAGAGAGAGAGTTTATCAGTTGTCATTTACAGTTATCCAGGCAGCTCCGGGTTGGTCAGTTAGTCCACACATACACCCACACATACACACACACACACACACACACACACACACACACACACACACACACACATATATATATATATATATATATATATTATATATCTATATAATATATATATATATATATATATATATGTGTGTGTGTAACATTAAAAGGGGGATTTGCTATGAGATATTTTAAATAATATATAATGTGATATGCTATGACGTTTCTTAGAATGTAGAGAATCAGCAATTTAACTTCCCTAGAGACAGAGTGTCCGAGCGACAGCTTAGGAATGCTTACGCATCTTTTTTTGAGGTGGTGTGACCAAGAGTGCTGTCTTAGCAAATTAGTGCCTTGTCCTGTCGCCATGAGAGCTTGATGTAGAGGTGACTTTGAAACTGGTCTTAAGCAGTTTGGGGGAGTGAACATCATGAACACTGAGTGTGGGTTTATACGTCTTTTCCACCTACATAAGGAAATGTATTGTTACAATGAAGGGTAGACTATTACAGAGAGAAGGCAGGGCCAGGATGGCTCCTGCCAAAGTGTTTGTTAATTGGTGACAGTGCAACTGTGCTGAAATGGGTGAGTATTATGTTGCCAGTATTATGCAGTTATCATAGTGCTTAATGAGATGGCCAATGTGTTTTTTATATATGAGCTGCTTTATGTGAGCTGTGTCTAGGCTGGTGCTAGCCTACAGGTGGCCGAGCTATCTTTAACATAAAAAGGGGGATTTGTTATGAGATATTTTAAATAATATATAACGTGATATGCTATGACGTTTCTTAGAATGTAGAGAATCAGCAATTTAACTTCCCTAGAGACAGAGTGTCCGAGCGACCGCTTAGGAATGCTTACGCATCTTTTTTTTGAGGTGGTGTGACCAAGAGTCCTGTCTTAGCAAATCAATGCCTCATCCTGTCACCACAAGAGCTTGATGTAGAGGTGACTTTGAAACTGGTCATAAGCAGTTTGGGGGCGTGAACATCGTGAACATTGAGTGTGGGCAACAATACATAAGGATATGTATTGTTACCATGAAGGGTAGACTATTACAAAGAGAAGGCAGGGCCAGGATGGCTCCTGCCAAAGTTTTTGTTGATTGGTGACAGTGCAACTGTGCTGAAATGGGTGAGTGTTATTATATCTATTTTGGCCAAAGTGTGGCTGGATTGTGTTTGAATATTTATTTCAGAGAAATTCTATTTATATGATCTTTTGATTTTGCTCTTGTGCTTACCAGATGTCCTCCTGTCTTCTAACAGGCATTTCTGGAAGAGGGGAAATGTTTCTGGAGAAGAGTGGGGATTGTTCATTGGAGAAATGGTGTACTGACTTAATTACTATGTTGACTGTGCCTATCTGTTATGGCTAAACTAATGTTGGTGTTAGGTTAATTACCGAGGGTTATCTGAGTTATTTGGACTTTGAGTTAACATTCCATTTAATCATTCTGTTAAGAATCTGAGTTATTCAGTTAATACTTTGCTTTTGAATAAATGCATATTTTTGTAATTCACGACTCTGATTTGATGACCTAGATAATGGAGGGGGGAGGTATATCGAGAGAGAGAGAAAAAGCTGTTGGGTATCAGGAGAGAGAGAGAGAGAGAGAAAGTGTTACCAATTACCAGTTGTCTGCCGTTCTTGGCCTATCACTACCAAAATGATAACGAGATTGACGATCTCGTTATTATATATATATATATATATATGATATATATATATATATATATATACATATATATATATAGATAATATACATTATCATGAGTATCCACTTTGGATCCACTTTTCTTTTCATTTCTTTAGCCAAATGTAAAATTTTGAGGGAATAATTTCAAACTAATAACATAAAATTCAAATTGTGAAGTGGAAAAGCGAGAAGTAGAGTAATGACCTTTCATGTTAGGACAAAGTCAAGAATTTCCCTTCTGTGCTGTGATCGGCTTAAGGGCCCCTTGAGAGTATTTTGACTTAGCAGATTTCTTCTTTTGTATTTCTACACCAAACGAAGATGGAAAATATCCTAATGGCCTTCTCCCCTCGATATTTCCACGATGATTTATGAGTTGTCATCTCCCTATCAGGGTTAGCTACTGACCAATGATAAATCCCGAGAAGGGTCACTCACACACTTTAGGGACATGCACCCCTTTTTCCATTGTAGTATGGTCCCTGAACTAATCACACGTCTCAAGAGAGGCCTCCCTGGCTTAACTCTAACCTTCTACCTTACCTCCCTCCTTTTACCATTGTTGCTGGACGTTTGGCTCCCAACTCCACCTCTTTACACCCTGCATGATCCTTGCCTTCCTTGAACCACGTGTTGTTCAATGTTCTCCCTATGTTTGCACCTCTCTCACTGCATTCAAAGTTTCTTTCAGGCTCCTGTGGAAGATTAGCATCAGAGATGAAAGATCCAAGACAAATTGCCCCCTCAAGGAACTTGGTTTTGTATTGAGGACAACAATATCCAGTTTGGAAAGGATGATTCCAGTTATCCAACTTGGGTACTATATAGGTCTGACCCAGCCTGCTGCTCTCTGTAACCAACGTCTTGGGCCAGACACTTCATTTACACACTCAACAAAAATTTGCCTCTTGACCAATGCCTTTTTAGTGGCCTTCAACATCACTAGAAATTTATTCCTGATGACTGTTTTTATTGAACACTCTGGGAGTTTCAGACCAGAACAGGCCTGTCTCATCACAATTGAAGACCTGTTGTGGGAGGAATCCTTCAGCCTCAAGATAATCTCTGAATTCACCAACATTTATCTGAGCTTGCAGCCTCCCCATGCTGTACAACACTATGGATGCCCATATGCTTTCTGAATTTTTCAAACTAGGCTCTGCTGGTCTTGAAATCACTAAGAGCAGCACTTGTTGTTGGCATTGTCTTACTTAAATCGGCTTGTAGCATTCTAGTTTTCTCACAAATGATCGATTTAGACACACTATCCCCCACTAACTGTGTTTCGTTGATTCACACCAACAATAGCTTTTCAACAACTTCCACTAGTTGCGATCTCTGTTTAGATAATGACGTGACCCCTTTCGCAACATCAGCTGCCTTGATTTCATGCTTCTTTGCTAGAATAGAGCTGATTGTGGACACTGACTTGCAGTACATCCTAGCGAGATCAGCTACACATGCACCACTTTCATACTTTGCTACAAGTTCTTTCTTAAGTTCTATTGTATTTCTGGTCTTTTTCACCAAAGGAGTGGCACTTGCATCTTTCTTTGGCCCTATGATGGCTACTTTGCAATGAGTTTTAGGGCAAAATTAGAACAAAACACAAGAAACACGTGCAGTGATGCAGACTACGAGCACAGAGATGCTTGTTAGACGAGAAACAAAGCCAGAATGGGTCACGAGAGAAGACAGGATGCTTTGGGTGCTTCATACAGGGCCTGGTCACTCGCTGGGCCCCAGAGGAAATGTATGATAACCGAGACAAAATTTCGGACAAAAAAGTCTATGAAAATCGAAGCATATGGAAAGAGAGGCGTACGAAAACTGAGGTTTGACTGTATACATGTATACCTTCTGATATCATGAATTACTCACAATGATCATTCAAAATATATACAAAGGCACATAAATTACAAAGTTATAGTGAGTAATTTTCACATAAACCTTGACATGCTATTGCTACAACCCAGATACAAGGTGAAACACACAATATATATCAACCTGGGATTTGCAAACAAAAGGGTGACACAATGTAAGCTATAAGGACATGCAGTAATTGGTGGATATATATAGAAAGGAGTGATCAGTTTGACTTCAGCATGCATATAATGGCTAGTACGTTCTAGCATTTATTCCTCAAGTGTGGCGTCTGATGCCAACTTAAATGATATTGTTTGTTTGTTTGTTTGTTTGTATGGTGTTTTTACGTTGCATGGAACCAGCGGTTATTCAGCAACGGGACCAACGGCTTTACGTGACTTCCGAACCACGTCGAGAGTGAACTTCTATCACCAGAATACACATCTCTCACTCCTCAATGGAATGGCCGAGAATCGAACCTGCGACCACCGAGGTGAGAAGCAAACACCAAACCAACCACGCCACTGAGGCGCTCTTAAATGATATTTTCCGTATGAGATTCTCCATTTTATTCCCTTTTTTTTAAGTATACTTCCATTTCATTCTGAACAAATGTGCATATAAAATATCATAGTCAAAGTGTTAACAGGTTTGATTAAGTGTTACAGACTATTTGACTTGTGATGATATGAGCAAGTGTGCAAATACTGGGTTGTTTGTCTTCAAGTCTGTAATGAAGAGTCATGGCTGCCATGTTTAAAAAATGGCAGCCTTGTTGGAAATTGAGTTTAGGATCTTTATGTAAAAAATAAACCCTCTCAAACATGGTTACCAATTGAGTTTGAATTCAGATACTTGGTACCGGCCAGTACATAACATTTGTTTCAGGTAAATTTAGCAGACATTTGGTTTCTGGCCTAAAAAACAGGTTTCCACAAGGTTGATTTTGGTTGAATTTGTATTGTATTCAAAGGCACTGTTACGGCCTCTGAGAGAGAGATCCGCTTCAGGTTCGATATGAAATAAATAAAAAAAAATATTTCAACACCAACAGTTGAAACTGGGGATATGAATATAGAAAGAAACACTAACACAACAAAGGTTTATTTACAAGCTTACTAACAAAGGTAAATGCAGAATGGTATCTCCTATTTACATAAAAAAATAGAATCTTACACTGCATGGACCGGGGGAACAGTGAGGGAATGGAAGTACTTGCCGGCCGATTGGGCAACTCGAAACTATGGCTTCACAAAAGGAGAGGTGTGATTGCCGACGTCTTCTTGATTCTGTATTGCAGAAAATAATGTCTACTCTTGATACATGAGGGGCAGGAACTTCCCAAAACCTCTAGCAGAACGTCTCTTCTCTGAAGTCTCCCCCCAACGTCGAAATAACTCGGTCGTCCACTCCTGAAGATGGCTTGACCAAAATTCAACCAACAATCGAGCAACTTTTCTTCTGATCCTTCGTCGGTCCCTTTCTCTCTTATCTATCTCGGATGATCTCTGCTGCTGCTGATCTCTCACTGATAATCTGGTCTGTCTCTCCTACTAATGATCTCTGTGATTAACTGATGATCTCTCTCTGACGATCTCTGTTTTCTCCTACTTCGTCCGTCGTATTTATACGGCATTCTGGGGGCGGGGCCTACGGCGAGCGTCACAGACTCCCGAGATTACCGGAACTTCTTAGATGAATCTAGACGAGGTATTGCATCAGAAATCGCGGCTTTTCTCATGACACGTCGGCGCCAGTCAAGTTCCATAACACTCCTGCCGATTCTAGAACCATCATGAGAACAGGCGCCTCCAA
>NC_087200.1:43571204-43598704 GCF_015104395.2 Macrobrachium nipponense
TGTCAACATGTTCTCCCTGCAACATTAACTCTATTGTTTCGAAATGGCAAAGTAATGACTGAACATTTAAACACTTAATTGTTAGAAGTTCACTTTTTCAAGCATTGGCCTTGCAGAGCTGACGGCGCTTTCTCCGTGCCCTATCACCTAGTAATCGTTGACATATTGACATTGCACATGCCGCTTCTGTGACCATAGTTATAACAATTATTGCATTTAATTTTCTGATCATAACGACAATTTCAGGGTATATGATTTTCCCCACAGTTATAACAACCCCTTTTGTAAATGTTGTTTGTTTGAGTGTTGCAATATTCAGAGTCGCGTCTAGATTGTGTATAGTTAGGCGAGTGCATATTGTAGTCTACTCTGAGTTCTGTCGTTTTGTCTCTTAGACTGAAAATAATGAGGTGTTTTTGTTTTCCTAACCTGCCCAGATTCGAAAGCTCTTTGATTATTAGAGTGTCTATTTTTACTGCGGGTTCGAGACTGAATCGTAATGATCATGTCTTATCTATTTGTGTGCGGCTTCCGTATTATCGGTTTCAGAAAACTGCAATATTTATTTATGAACGATATTAATTGCAATACACCGTACCTATTCAGGACAGAATCAAATTCTTCTTGTTCATTAAATCATATATATATATATATATATAATATATATATATATATATATATATATTATATATATATATATATATATATGTGTGTGTGTGTGTGTGTGTGTATAGATATATATATATATATATATATATATATATATATATATATATATATATATATATATATATATAATATTATATCTTCAATTTCACCAGTACCCAACCCGAAATTTAGGTTAGTTTTAATGAGGTATATATACTCCGTTGACAGAGCATTCCCTAAATCGATGTCCTCTTTTTTTTTTTTTTTGCGCTTCAGTTCTGAAAATGAATAATCCTAGGTCATCTAATCCATGATTTAGGTCTTTTTCAATGAGGTCATTTGTACCACATTATATAATGTTCTTGGAAGGCATCCATCCAGTCGAGTTTCTCGCTCACTCAGCATCCTACGAGATCCATGGTGGCATCCCTAATCGTTTTCACAGTGCAGTTAGTTGTCTCTCAGATCAGATAGGCATACGTGACACAAATAGTCGTCTACGTGAAGTGATTTTTCATTTTCCACCGGTAGCAATTGATTTGCTGATTTCTGAGCATTGTATTTAGTTCGTGAATTTCTGAGTCTTTTGTGGCCAGTTTTCCTTCAATTTCTTCCAGTTTACGAAGAATTTAAAAATGGTGTCCGACGAGGAATTTTCTTGCAGGTTTGCTTCATTCCCAAGTGACGACATTATTTTTGAAGCTCAAGTTTCGTAAAGTTGTTGAAAAGATACTCCCTCGTTGGATTTTCCAAAGGGTTTTCTCTTTCCAGACTTACATTTGAACTCTCTATTAGGCTATTTATCTGTACATTAGCATCTGCTGGATAAATACCTCCTTTAGTGTTATTCATTTCAAGATAATTAAAAAAGAACGCTTCCTCAAGGACTTATGACGTCAGTGAGACCCTAGTGAGCATGCCTAATTATGAAAAGCTTGAACAAGGGACTCCTTTAACTTTTGGAAATTATTATGGAGAAATAAAGGTTATTGACTAACCAAAACCTTCTATACTACTATTGTCACTTTATCCCCTTGCTCTTCATGCATCTGCAAAAAGCCCTGAGGAGCAGACTTGTACTAAAAAGCCACCGAAAATACCAAAAACTGAGTATCTCGCTAAACGGTGTATTGTTTTTGTTGCGAGAGAGAGAGAGAGAGAGAGAAGCAATGTATAGCAGCCAATCCACTTTGTATCATCTGCATAGTGCATTATCTTATTTTCAAGGCCAACAATGTCGTTTTACCATAGAACTAAAATAACAATATTGTCAGAAACTCCGAGAATATCGGTGAGATTCAGAGAATGCCCAAAGTATCATAATTCTATATATATATATATATATATATAGATATATATATATATATATATATATATATGTATATATATATTATATTATGTATGCTGCACTTTCAAAAACGCATATCTTCTCCTAGACAATGAAATGTTAGAATAGAGTTTTGCAACATTTTTCAGTTTCCTTAGCTAGCTTAGAGTTATAGGATGTCTTAAATGTGTGTTCAGATTTTGCATAACATAATGTAAAAGAATATATTAACGTAGAATGAAAAGAGAGAGAGATTAACTTTGTCCTTCCAAGATAGAGATTGTTTCCCTATTATGTCATCGCCTCGAGATTACAAGACCCCGAAGTCTCTGCTTTGTTTTCCAAACCTGTCAACACGTTTGATAAGAGATCTCGAGATCTCTCCGTTGAGTTTTGGATTCCTGTCATCACGTCTGATAGGGACTTTTGCTTTGAACTTTTGTTGAGCATACTACGTACATGACACGACTGGTTTCAGACGCGTACTTCTTTGTTGATAACCACGCGCAGATTTCACGATTTTTCTGTAAAGTTACGTTATATTAGAAGCTTCTAGAAAAATTGCATCGTCTTTTGCATGCCCAAAATGTTTTGTGTGATATCCACTGTCCAGCTTCCGCAAGTAAGAGAGTTTCATTGTTAATTAGAACCGCATTGCGTTCAGATCTCTCTCTCTCTCTCTCTCTCTCTCTCTCTCTCTCTCTCACACGGCACTTTTGATTTCAAAGTAGTGTAAAGATTTAATACTTACTGAATGGTAACTCGTGAATTTCAGATTTGGTATTTCATGGAGTTGTTTAGTATTTAGTGCTTTTCGTGGAATCTGAACAAACATTGTACAAGTGTGTAACAGTGCCTATTTTTGTGAAATATTGTGAATTGGTGAATTTTTTTAAAGCTGCAGCAGAAAGAAAATTGGTACCAAGGTAAAGTGTTATATTTCTATTAATTGCAACTAATGTTTACAGTGGTTTGAAGAATACTTTCAATTTTTATACATTGCAAATTTTTGTTTTGTGTTTGTTTCATTTGAAGTGATTTCTTTTGCATTTATCCATTTTGTTATTGAAGTGTGTCTTTTTATTTTATATTCTGTGTGATTGGTGCTTTTTACAATTTTGGCATTTTCCACATTTTTCTGTGTTTTCATTTGCATTCACAATTTGATTAACTTAGTTGTTTTCATTAGTTAATCATTGCACATTTAATTAAATTTAACACTTGTGAATTAATTTGCATTTACTTAGAATTCTTTTCAAGTTTCATTGTTGTTTAGCACTTGTAATTAATTTCCAAATTTTAATTATTACCTAACACTTTTGAATTTTGATTGAATTAATTTTCTTGAAATTTGTGATAAATTAATTTTGATTTAATTTTACTTAATTAATTCAGGATTTTATTAAACTTTGCTTTGTTTTCATGTAACAGTAATTTTCCCTGATATTGCGAATTTCACTTATAATTTTGAGTTTAATAATAAATTTTTGTATTTAAAATTTTTATAAGTGTTTTCTTTCACACCAGTATATAAATATGATTTGCTTAGGTAGAAACATAGAGTGGTAATTGATCTGTTTTCCTTCCATTTACTTGAAGTGAGTTAGAACAAGGGAAGTACTTAAGACTTCTGAAATCAGGGAAATACTTAGACTTTTAAAGTTGATGATGGAGTGATGCCCTTTGATTAATTTGATTACTTACAAGATTACCTCACACCTGTTTTGATGAACTTAGTCTGATTTTCTGCAATACTGGTAAGTTGTTTAAGAGATCACTGTTTCCTTTAGAGTATTCAGTCGTTTAGTGCCTGTGATGAAGGTTCAGGTGTCTGGCTGTTGTGAGTTAACAATTAATGATTGGTAAGTGTAGTAACCACATACTTGGCACTTCGTCACTCTATATATATATATATATATATATATATATATATATATGTATATATATATATATATATATATAGGCAGAATTATGATACTTTGGACCCTCTCTGATGTTACCGGAGTTTTTTAAAATAGTGTTACTTTAGTTCTCTGATAAAACGATTGTTGGCCTGGAAAATAAGATAATACATTATGCAGATGAAGCAAAGTGATTGGCAGTAGAGGAAAAGACCCCATATAGACTCCACTTTTCTAGCCCCGCCCCCCGCCCCCCACCCCAACCCCCCCCCCCCCCCCCCCCAAGGGGGCGTGGCTACCCCCCTCCCCCCTCCTGATTGGCTCATGTACGTACGTGAGGCCTAAAAAGGGGCGGGAACACACAAGTGCCCGCACATACACGCACGCATTCTTGGTAAATCATGAGCTTGATCCCACGTCTTGAACGTACTTGTGGACATGTATATTATTCAGGATTTAAGACAGAACCAAGTCACAAGTCAAAATAACTAATTTTAGAAAGTAACTCAGACAGTTTTTCAGTTAACCCTCTTCACTGCCTCCATTCTCTTTGAATATTTCTTTGTCCTTTCCAATTGGCTGACTTTGAAATTAATACCTGCATGAAAGCAGTAGGGCCCCATGATTCAGACTTTGGGTGGGGCTTTATATTGAAAGGAGAAAGTGGACTACCTTGAGCAGAGCATGTTAGGAAAAGAGAGCTGTAAGTGAAGTTATAAGACCAGGAGACAACTGATGATTGGTCTTAGAAAATCGCCAGCTCCCAAGACATTCATTCCTCTCCTCCTTGTTCTCCCTTCCATCTGGGGACCCCCACGTGTTCATCAGCAATTCAGGAGAAAACAAGACCACGGATGCCCAGATATTGTAATGGAGTCATTTCGAGCGCAGTCAATTACCATTCTTTTCCTCTTGTCTGTACTTCCTGTCCATTTTTCCAAGGCGACTTTCCCCCTGTTGGCTCAGCATCACATTCCCCATTTTTGGTTACTGTAATGCAGTTCCCCATTGCTACCATCGATGTTGTAAATAATTCCCCTTGTGATGCTAGTAGGGATATTAAATCTAATGATACTTCCACCTCACGAGTGTCTGCTACATCAGGAAGTAATGATGTTGTTTCATGCTAAACATCCCCTAGTTAACTAAACAATGCAGTATACTTATCTGTATAAGTTCCCAGTCATTCTATATCCCTGTGAGTGGACTTAGATGTGAAATAATAAGAGAAAATCGTGTTTAACCTTCCCCACGTGTCTATCGCCTTAGTAATGGTCCTAGAATGCAATCTCTTTGCAGATGCAAATATCTTGCCTAGTTGTGAGAAGACATTTGGAATCCCTTGGAAGTAGCGCCAGGAACTATTCAGCAAGCCGCTGTGCGCAAACCTTATTTCTGTTCTTGGATCATTTCCCAACCACGTGTCCAGGTTGACCTGAAATCAACCGCCTTCCTTTTAATTTCTGGACCCATTCGAGTCTGTCACCCTTAAGGTGTAAATTGCATACTCATGTAATTAAGTGTAAATATAGTTCAGTTAAACTAAGTCTCTAGAGTTTTATATAATTTTTTCCCTCCATTGATACCAGCCTTCAGCCGTAGATTATTTGTTATGTTTTCATTCTCTAGCAAGGCCTTTTACGAGTCCCAGAAAGTCACTTCCACAGTTTTTCAGACACCGAGAATAAGAATTTATTATAAAATGGTGACCTTGCCAGGATCATGTAAAATTCCTTTTCAGTTTTCCAGTCAGTAACAATCGCTAAACTGGTGTCACAAGAAGTAAAATGAATGTGATTTTTGTGCACACAACAATGAGTTTATCAAATTTCCACAACGGGTAAAGAGTTATTATTCTTTTTCCTTTTTGCTATTTATATTTGACTAGGTATTCTAGTTAGGGGTGAACAATATCTGACTTCCATTAAGAATATCAATAGGAAGATTCTTAGAATACGTGCATGCTGATAGCCTAGAGAGAGAGAAGTTTAACCTTAAGCACGGTTTACACGCTACGATAAATTGTAGCGATTTATTGTGATGAAAAGGTTGTTACAATTTGTTACGTGTAAACAGGAGATCGCAGCGATTTATTGGAGTTGGAATTGGATTGAGTGGTTGGTGCCAGCAGGCTCAAATCTATATGCATCGTAACGACAAGTTTGAACGTGTAAACAAGGTTCCAAGATATTGTTACAATCTAGCTTATTTTCAGATTGACTGCTGAAGTGTGAAGTCCTGGTGCAAGAGCTAATTCGAAATATAAACTTAATACACAGTGATGGCGAATTCTAAGCAAACTCCTCATGAGTTCTTAAGCGAATTCATTGAACTTTATCGGAGTTTTCCGTGTTTGTGGAAGATAAAGTCCCAAGAATACTCTTCATTTTTTTGACAACAGTGTTTCTTTCAGCTAAAGGATCAAACTCTTTGTATTTCTTCACTAGTTCTGCAAAGGCCAAGTCCTTTTTGTTCCTATCAGAGTGTTTCCGGTTTCTTCCATGACGGTCAAGTAAAGACTAAAAATATTGGATTAAAAATCGTTGCATGTAAACGCTCTTTCAATCATCCAATAGATCGTTACTATCTCAGTGTTCAACAAATCGCTACAATTTATCGTAGCGTGCAAACCGTGCTTTAGCTTTGTTTTTAGCGTGTTACTGCATGAAGCACATAGGTATTTAGGGAGAGTTATAAGTACAAAATGAAACCAGTGCCATATTTCATGATTTGACAGTGTAACTCGTCGAATCTCATGTCGTAAAGAGATTTTGTTAATCAGGCATTTAAAGAAAATCAGCACGTTTCACTGTTGTCTAAAGCACATTCTCTCTCTCTCTCTCTCTCTCTCTCTCTCTCTCTCTCTCTCTCTCTCTCTCTCTCTTCTGCAGTAAAGCCCACGTGTTTAGGCAGGATAGGAAGAAATATAATCCTTGTGTTAGGATTGTTCCCGGCCATGTGTCTAATCAAGTCCTTTCAAATTGTCGTTTTTCATGAAAAAAAAAGTTAAACTATAACTAACGTTAGCATAAATTCATTCAACACCTGGAATAGCAAAGAGATAATAAACGGTTAATGCATCCATTCTAAGTTAAAGAGAAATATTGAGAACAGGAAGATAATTTATTGCATATCATAAATAAAGGGCAGCTACTAGGCACATGTGTTAGTTTTTTTTTTCTTGGTTCCCGTCTGTAAGTCCCTGCCATCCCGTTTATGGTCACATGTGAGCCCGATCCCCCCCCCCCCCCCCCCCCCCCCCCCCCCCCCCCCCCCCCCCCCCCCCCTCCCCCCCCCCCCCCCCCCCCCCCCCCCCCCGCCTCTCCTTCCCCAAATCTCCAACCGTTTTGCCTGAACGTGTGGGAGACCAAATCTACAGGAACTTAAATTCACAAGAGTTAGTTTTGGTAGGTTTTAGTTTCGTGAGGGAGAAAAAACCCTTAAGGCTTAGGTGACGAGAAATAAACTTTGTACTTCAGAGTATAAAGGAGTTTGCCATGCACTATATCAGCATCTCAGACAATTTTGTGAAGTTGGTGTACTAACTTTTCATTTTTCCAAGGCGACTTTCCCCCATTGGCATCACAGTCCCTACTTTTGGTTACCGTAATGCAGTTCCCCATTGCTACCATTGATGCTGTAAATAATTCCCCTTGTGAGGCTAGTAGGGATATTAAATCTAATTGTGATATTTCCACCTAATCAAGTGTTTGCTACATCGGGACGTAACGTTGTTTCGTGATAAACATCCCCTTAGGTAATTAAACAATGCAGCATACTTTTTCTGCATAAGCTCCCAGTCATTCTATATCTATGTGAGTGGACTTAGATGTGAAATAATAAGAGAGAATCATGCAAGATATTTGCATCTGCAATCTCTTTGCAGATGCAAATATCTTGCCTAGTTGCGAGAGGAAATTTCTAATTCTTTGGAAGCAGCGCCAAGACTATTCAGCAACCTCCTGAGTGCAAACCTTATTTCTGCACCTGGATCATTTCCCAACCACATGTCCTGGTTGACCTACAATCCACCACCTCTTATGTAATTTCTGGACCCATTCGAGTCCCTGTTACGTAATTTAGTGTAAATATAGTTCAGTTAAACTAAATCTCTAGAGTTTTATATAATTTTTCCTTCCATTGAAACCGTCCTTCAGCCATAGATTGTTTGTTATGCTTCCATTCTCTAGCAAGGCCTTTTAGCTTTTAAGAGTGCCAGAAAGTCACTTCCACTGTTTTTCAGACACCGAGAACGAGGATTTATAATATATATATATATATATATATATATATATATATATATATATATATATATATATATGTATATATAATTATTCATATTTATATATGATATATATATATATATATATATATATATTTATATGCTTAAAATATCACAGTATATGCACGTGACTTCATGATGCAAGCTAATACCACAAGAAATTAATAGGCATAAATTCGTACAGACCACTTTCGTCCTCTAATGAGGCAATGTCTCATTAAAGGACACGAAAGCACTCGGTACGAATTTCTGCCTACTATTTTTGCTGTGGAACTCAATCATATATATATATATATATATATATATACATATATATACGTATATATTTCTGTACGTATATAGTATATATAGTATATATATATATATATATATATATATATATACATATATATATATATATATATATATATATATATATATATATATATATATATATGTATGTATAAAGACGTGGAAACGAACTCATGAATGACGACAAGAATTTTGAATTCTGATCTAAGATGAGCAAGGTCCTAACAAACAGAACTGTCAGGGCCCATTACTTAGCTTATACACTTGACCATTCGAACAGCATCTCTCTCTCTCTCTCTCTCTCTCTCTCTCTCTCTCTCTCTCTCTCTCTCTCTCCAGGAGTGGAGCTCGGAAATGAAATTTCCCCTCATATCGTCCCATGAAAGGCTGTAGTTATCCAAGGTAACTTCCTTAGCATAGAGTCCAGCAGGCTTCAGATACCAGTGCCATCTGGGAGCGTGATTTAATTTCCGCCAGTTAGTCTAATTAGCCTACGCCGGGAATCAAAGGGAATTCTCGAAAGGGCTGAGTGCTGTCATCCAGATTCACTTATGTTGTAGATAAATGGTGCTCTTACGCTGTCGTTCTATACATAAACACTATATATATATATATATATATATATATATATATATATATATATATGTATGTATATATATATACATATATATATATATATATATATATATATATATATATATATATATAGAGAGAGAGAGAGAGAGAGAGAGAGAGAGAGAGAGTATACCTGACTCTACCTAGAAGAAAGCCTTATGATTTTAGGCCAACATTTTGGGATAAGACTTAACGCCTCCTCACTCTCGACTGCGTTCACACTACAGTCGACTCATCACCAGTATCACAAGTCATTGTTTACGTCAATGGAGAAGCTTTCGGTTTTAATGAATATGCCCAAGTCGTTACGTCCTCACATGTCTTTTGAACCAAGTAAGACCTAACGAGGCGAACAGGGTCCCCTTAATACATCAAGACCCTAATTCTCTCTATCTCTCTTTCTTACAACATTTTTCTCGTAATTCCAAAGCATTAAGGCTACAATCAGCTGTTCCGACCTCCACTCCCAATTACCACGTTATCTGGGCAGGAACCAACAAGCCAAACCCAACCCGGCCCCACCTCCACACCACCCCATCACCTCCCCCCACCCCCGTCTTCTGGATAGTGGCCTCCTCATGAATACGAACCTCATGTAGGCGATAATCGCCCTACTGCATTGAATCCGATTTACGGACATATAAATAGAAAGCTTTCATTGCATACTAAAACAATTTAAAGATAAATTGTGGAGAATTTTAGACTTTGAGAACCTTACTTCTTATCAGAATGCATTGATATTCCCTCGCAATGAATAATTTTTGATACAACGCTTGGCAAAATCATTTAAAGTTTAATATATATGTATATATTCGGAAAATCTCATAAATCTTCAGTTAACTGTTGTCTTCTATGAAAGCTACATTGATGTATCTATCTGAAAAACCTCGTAATTACTCTATTAACTGTTTTTTCTCTTTCCTTGTCTTGAGTTACGTTGTTATTCTTTTCTTAATTTATGCATTTATGATCTCTTACAATCTTTTTTTATTGCTGGACGCCACTGCAGCATATTTTTTAATAACATGTTTATACCGGAAATGTTTACTTTATATTTTTCAGGGAGTCAAAATTAGTCATTCGTAGACAACCTTCATTGGGCTTCATTAATCTTTACCCGAATGTGATTTCCAGTCTTCATTCGTTTCCATTCAGAAATCTCCTTTCTTTTAACCATCATTTTCAATCTAACTTTCGAATTGACATCAGTGGTGCGTTTTCCTCGCTCAGTCAAAATCTGGCTCTCTTTACCGTTGTAAAATAAGTTTTCTTTATCTTCACCTCTCCCATTAATTTATTTTAAAAAAAAACTCCAGGAACATATATTCTAACTTTTTTTTTTTTTGTTTTTTTGCTGTCATTCTGTTTGTCTTTGTTTTGACCGAGTTGAATTGTCAGAGGATATAATTATCAACCTTAATCCTGAATTCCCTGAAAGCCGAGATAGGAAAAAACATGGAATTTAGGCTCTAAACATTTCTGTAGCCTACCTACATCGTGAATTCGTTGCAACTGATACTTTTTTTAATTGACTTTAGAAAAGTTTGTACCGACGTGATTATATTAATTCCAGCTTTGCCCAGCTTTGCTCGCAGCCAGTAAATAAATAAATAGACAAATATATAAATAAACAAATAAAACAAAAACTAAATTGTGAATAAGTAGTTATACAAATAAAATAGAAACGCCAACCTCAAATCTCCTCAAATGATAATCCCCTCATATGGTTAAATTTTATATTGTTGGGTTCTCTCGTAGAGAGCATCCCACGCTAGATCTATGATTCCACCACTAATAGGGTTCGTTCTTATCGATTTCCTGTCATTCCCCACCGTCTAAATGATTTCAAACGTCCTCAATGACAATTTGTCAACCATTACGCAGGATTTGTGAGGTAATGTAACCGAGAATACCTCACGATTTCATTCGTAGCGGGTAGCAGTTTTCTAGTAACGAGATGGGACCACCGCCTGAACGAACACCTTTCATCTAGCCTGAGCCTGAAAGGGATATAGAAGAATTGATTTTATGAATGTTTAGGCTGTCAAACCAAGCACTGAGGCACTTTCAGCCAGCCAGCGCTGAAGAGCGTGAAAAGTTGGAGTTGTAGTGGTTGGACAGCTCGATAAAGAAGTCGTGAAAATAAAGATGAAATATACGTAGAACTTGGAGAAACCCTTACAGTTGCACTAAGAGGTGACAGTTAGATAGGTTGGACAGCAAGTTAAAAGAGAGGAAGCGGGAATGAAGATAAAGTGCAATGCTAAAAAGTGGGTGCAACTAAAGGATGCTGCAAACGCCCTCTAGTAATTGCCACAGTGCACCATGTGAGGTGCACTGATGGCACTAACCCCCTACTGGAGAAAATAAAAGAGAAAAAAGAACTTGGGGAGAAAAAGAGTTTGGTCTAATCATTTTCCGGATTATATTTAAATTTGCATTCGCAAAAGATCAGATATTACGAGATTAGAAGATTAGACTGGCATAAATATTCTAGAAGAATATTTATGCCAGATGATCACTGACAATGAATGTTGGGTCAAAGTCATCCGTTGGAGATTTAGAAATCTAACGAAGGAAAAATATTCTATGTCGGCGAAGAGCAAGAGATGACAAAAGGAACTCATACCACTATTAGTTCTGGCCGTATCTCTGTGGACTCGGTATTTCTGGTTCTTGAGGATGAGCTTCATTAATTAAGAATTCCAGAAAGTCGGTTGTCGGCCGTATTTGATGATGACCTCTGTGATCTAACTTCCATGCTTTTCGAACACATACATAAACAGACACACACACAAATAATAATATATATATATATATATATATATATATATATATATATAATATATATATATATAGTGTGGTGTGTGTGTGTGGTGTGTGTGTATGTAATGTGTGTGTGTGTGTGTGTGTAACTAAATCACGAAAATATGGAGCGTAATGAATATATAAATGTAGTCAGAGTCCTCGAAAGAAAGTGAAACAATGGAGTACCGATGCGAGGCCTTTCGACTTCTCGTCCATTACTAAGCAGACAGATATAAATATGAAAAAAAGTTTATAAGGGAAGCTTGTATAAATGACAGGTAGGGATTATAAAGGAAAATATGTATCTGAAATCCAACAAAGTTGAAGAACTGTACCCAAAACAGGGGTACAATTTAAGATGTTTACAAATTATTAAGCCCTCAGAAGTAAGGACAAGACAATTAAAAGATTATTCAAGGAGGTAACTGACCACCAAAAAATTTCATAAAAGTACCATGCAATAAATGTCATTTTGGTAAACAACGAAAATTTTTGCAAAGTGAACATTTTCATAAAAAAATATATTAAACATGCAGATACATAAAAATTATCTATAAGGTTACTAATTTGTAATTAAGTCAACGATTTCATCTTTAAGGTCATTCTTAAACATTTTACTGATACAAGGTTCCAAATCATAGAAGCCAGAGCTAAGGTTAGAATGACAGTTAAAAGTACTAGCTGTTGTCAACTTCAAGACAGTCGTTGAGGAGAGTGACGGGCAGAGTGATCACGTACCGGACTGCTTCCGGGTAGGAGGCGTACTGCAGTAAAGCAATATGCTTCCGTCACGGGCAAGGTCTGATGTCAATATCCTAAGGTAGAAATTCAATCAGACTCACGTAAATCCTACGAGTTATCTGCATCCGTTTGAAAATGAGTTCTGTAGGCTTATGGTGAGGTAGAAACTCTTTAAGCGATTTATAGTTACGTTTGTATACTTGATCTCGCAACGCATTTTATCTCAGACGATTCAAGCGTATCATTCCCAGTGACTGTCCGTTCTAGGAAAATTCCCAGTTGGAAAAATTCCAGGCGGAAAATTGCCAGTGGGGAAAACTGCCGGTGAGGAATATTGCCATTGACAATTAGAAGATCGAGCTCAGAAAATCTAACCTACATGAAGGCAATTTCAATCGGAAAAGAAACAGTTATTCCTCTTTTCATATGATTGCTCATTTGCACCAAAACTACCTTTTCTCTATTTAGAAGTGCTTATTTTATTATTTGAAGCCCAACCCAAGTGACGAAACCCTGATGGTGCTTTAGAGTAAATAAAAAAACGGAAAGGAGTTTTATTATGAAAGTGCTTTAGAATAAATAAAAAAACCGGATCGGGTTTTATCAAATAAAAACCTTAAGACTTAAAACGAAAAGTTTTATTCATCGACATTTCTTATATGAAAAATAAAAGGCATGAGGTTTAATTGACTGAAAGCATAAAAATGTCATTATCATATAATGAAACAAAATGGATATTCTACAAAGAAGAACAAGTTTTTCTATTAAAAAATAATGGAGATTATAAGCAACAGGTCGAAGAAATGTCATTTTATCGTCTGCGTTATTTAGCTCAACAGCTCTCTTCCGTTTATCATTGATATTTTTGTACTTCTTTGGATTACGAATCTCATCTCCTGGTTCAAATTGTAATATTCTTGTTTGCACTAAAATAAGCACTTAAAATAAGAAAAAATGGTAGTTTTGGTCCAAATGAACTCAATCCTTTCATTTGCCCATGGCAATATTTCTCACTGACAGTATTCTCAATGGCAGTTTTCCCCACTGTCAAATTTCCGCCTGGCAATCTTCGCCTGGAAATTTTCCAACTGGGCATGGTGACGGCCAATTATTAGTCGACGTCGATAATAGCTGTCCTCATCGTCGTGTTTTGTCAGTTTACAGAAACCTATCGATTAACGACGTACATTTCATGACATAACACCCGTCACCAGCTTTTGCTTATAACTCTTATTTACTCTTAGTTCTCTGATTGTAAATGACAACGCCAAGTGAATTACATCGCATCCTTCTTGTTTCTGTATGAAACTGCAGTATTTTATGCAGTTCTGCTCTATCACAGAGCATGGTAAAGGCCAGCGCACTGTGATGGGCGTTCGTGCTTTCCACTGCTTAGGTTTTGCCGACGCTAATCAATGTTATCCATGGTCTCCCAGTCAGTCCTCTGCTGAGGAGTAAAAGACTATGAGACCAATTCTGTTCCTCTGTTTTTAACAAAATAGAAAGAATGATTTGGAAATAGTGCAAGATACGTAGGCGTACTTATAAGTTATAAGTATCCAGATAGACTGACAGATAGATAGTATGTTGTCCCAGTCAGTTCTCTGCTGAGTGGCACGGGACTATATATATAGATATAGAATATATATATACTATATATATATATAATATATATACTATATATATATATATATATATTTGTGTGGTGTATGTATATGTATATATATATATGTGTGTGTGTATACATAATTATATGTATAAAGAATATATATATATATAAAATATATATATATATATATATATATATATATATATATACTATATATATATATATAAATGTGTGTGTGTGTGAGTGTGTGTCAGTTACAAGTTTCCAGATAGATTGATAGATAGAAAGGTGAGAAAGTCGTTGCTCAGCTCAAGATTTATTCAGTGGCATTTACGAGGGTGATATTCAGTGGCACGCGTCTCTGCAAGTTCCTGAATGACGAACGCTTCATTTGCGTAAAACCAGCTGAAGTAGAGACAGGAGAACCAGGACCCTTTCAAGAGTAAGTGAGAAGGTGATATGAGCGCCAAATTTATTTCCTGAAAAGTTAGTCTGCTTAAATGTGTTTGTGTATGGACACGAGTGTGCTTGTATGCAAGATTCTGGTGAAAGCTGCCAGTTCATTCCATATACTGATTTAGAGCATATTATCTGGAGTGACAGCTTCCTAGGTCATAGATGCTAAGGTCAAGAAAGAGGACATGAGACCAACAACTTCATCCCAAAAGACTTGCGGAACCGACATACATCTAACCCTCCTAAATGGAAAATGTGTATATTGGAAAAATATGCAAATATGTGTAGTGCATTTACAAATACGTTATGTATTACTTCAGGCATCATGAAAGTAATATTATTTTCAAAGTAACTTCTCTGACATTGTATATCAAATAAGATCATATGACTAAGGTTGGTAATATAAACAAACTAGATGACTACTCAGCCCTTAGGCTCAATGGATGCTTTTGAAGTTCTATCTAGCATACCTGATACCTTTGGAAACCAAAGGTATCAGGTCTTGATGAGCTTCAGCTTTGAGAAGCCCCTCTCTGCTGAGGAGGCCACAGTCACAGGCAAAGTGCAGGCGATGATTCTCAGGGCAACCCACAGATTGGGATACAGTTCCTCCAATCATGATTTTTGTGGATAAAAGTGAGGAGCTCAAGAGCAGTCATGTCATCTGAGGGTAAGCTTGGTAAGTTTTTGACTTCCACAGCCAGTTCCTTACCCTCAATGTCACTTTCATTTAAAGTGCTTAATGTTATGCAGAGGTTGTCACACTGGTTGCTCAATGCCTGATCATCCAGTTTTTAGAAATTGAGTCCAAATCTGTCTCTCACTCCACCCAGTGTTTCAAACCTATCAGTTAAGGATTCAATGGATGTGTCAACAACAACATTAAAGAATGTTGCTTCTTGCCTCTTCATGGCATCTGCAATGGGCTCATCTGGGGCTTCATAAGCAGTGCTTTTTTGTGCTTCTTGATCTTTTCTCTTCGAGTCCAGCCTCTACATTCACTTCCTCACACATTGTCTTTAGCAGAGGTTGAGCTGAAGCAAAGCCATTTCTTCTGTAGTTAGTCAGAGATATTTTCGCTTTAGTGAGGAGGTCAACTGTCACATCAAGTTACATTTTGGGAGGCTGCAGGAGCTTGATGACATGGTTCACGTTGTAGAATGTCATACCATACGACTGTGCAAATGATAAATCGGTATGACCCCACCTCTTCTGCCAAATTTTGGGCTTCAACCTTGGTCACAAATGCTAATAAATTAAAATTGTCATAGGTATACACATAATATAAGGCGCATATGAAAAAATCTTTAAATCTTCAAATTTAAAATTTAAAAATTATACATTTTCAAAGAGAAATTTCAACTTTTCATCAGGGGGGCTGCGGGGTGGTTTGGGAAATTTCAATGTTCCAAGCTACCCCGGGGACCCCTGGTGGCTTGGCGGCCCTAGGCAATCGCCTAGTCCACCTACAGCTAGAAACGGGACTGTTCTAGTCTCATGAGCCCTGTCAGATAATTCTCTTTTTCTTGTCTAAACTAACACGACATACACAGCAAATTCAACTTGGGATATGTAATATTTTAAGAGATTATTAGATAATATATATTTGGGATACTAAGGCAGATCACACACCAACGTAGCCAGTTGCATGAAACCTGTCACACAACTGGTCGCATATTATCAGATGCTTTGAAGTCCTCACACCAGAGCATTTATTTTTCAGTTTCAATAATGTCGTCAGACGATTAGGACATGCTTTTGCTTTGGTACATAAGCAAAAGGAAAAGAGAAGATCATGGGTTCATACATATTTTACAAGAAATGCTCAATGGAGTTTTGTTGCTGCTCAAGAGCTGGATGTGGACACTGAGATTTCAACAATTTTACAGAATGTCTAAAGAAACCTTCAATCAACTAGTTCGTTTGGTGGGCCCCAAAATTTTTAAGGATACAAATTCAGAAAAGCATGGATGTTTTTCTATTTCTTGTATAAATTTAATGTTCCTGACTTGCTCGTCACTAGCCATGGCAGCAACAGCCATGACCTTAGCGCTCAGAGGCACAGACCACCCTCTTCTCAGTGATTTCGTAACGCAACTGATTGGTACACGACCAGCATAGCCAATTGCATGGTAATCAGTTGCATGTGCCAGCGCCTCAGCGGCGTGGTTGGTATGGTATTAGCGTACCACCTTGGTGGTCGCGGCCTCGATTCTCGGCCATTCCATTGAGGAGTGAGAGATGTGTATTTCTGGTGATATAAGTTCACTCTCGACGTGGTTCAGAAGTCACGTAAAGCCGTTGGTCCCGTTGCTGAATAACCACTGGTTCCATGCAATGTAAAAGCACCATACAAACAAAACAAACAAACAAGTGGCATGTGCCGTCAGTTTCAGTTGCCGCAATGTGAGAATTTCTGAAGAAACCAATGTGTCAGTCGCAATCCAAATGATTGCAACGTCGTAAGCAGTTGATTTTATGCAACTGGTTGCGTTGGTGTACAAACTGCCTAAACCTTATGTTGAATTGTACAGTACAGCAGTGTCTATCACCTGTGTGCCCTGATAATGACCAATGTGTATTTTTATTTGTTTATGTACCAGAAACTTTTCCTTCACACCACCACTGTTTACAGAGCTACCCCTTCCACGGGAAACTATGGTGGAAACTTGACAGCAATGGGCTTCGAGGTTTGCAAGCTATAAAGGCAATTTTCCTCTTGGCAACCTAGTAGTGTTTTTCAGGGGCAACCTGTGGACAGACATCTCGGCTAATTATCTTTCAAGATAGTTTATGGATTTCTTTTGACTTACAGTTTCTAGTGACCCCATTTTGATTGCTTCATCTTTGCTCAGAGGTTAAAATTCATATGTTGGTATTAAATTAGCCTATACACATAAATTAAACTAAGTGAGACAAATAAATTAAACAAAGTACTTTTATGGTTTGTAATTGTGCTACCACGCACCAGCAGCCATCTTAAAAAAACTGCCACCATATTGGAATTTTTCATGCTTGGTGCACTTTCTTAAAAGGTTACCCAGGGACATGTATACCAGATGTCACCCCTGAACATTCTGCCCTTAAAGTCACACTTGACCGGCCCGTTAACAGAGTGACAGAATTTCCCATTGTCTCTTAGCGTCGCGCGGTATTAGAGACGACGATGGTGATCATTTCCCTTTACACCACTTCAGAAACGCATCTCTTCCTCATTTATTCCGGTCAGTTCATTTTTGAGAGGTTCCAGTGAGCTAAATATAACCCAACTATTTATAGTCGACCGAAAGCAGATTACGATCTCGGATGACGTCGCGCTGGTATGACGTCAGTGTACGATGTGCTATCTCAGGGGCCAGAATTCACAGGGCCGAGTTGACGGGGGAAAATGCCAGACGTCGCTGAGACTCGAGAGTTGATTTTGTTTGATGGGAAACAGATGGGAAAAATCCACGTGTAAAGACTGACTGATCTCTCTCTCTCTCTCTCTCTCTCTCTATTTAGATAGACGGAAACCTTCCTTTGGGAAATAAGCCTATTCATAGAGCGTTCGACTCTCTTCATGGCAGACGCAAATAAATTTCTCTCTCTCTCTCTCTCTCTCTCTCTCTCTCTCTCTCTATCTCTCTTCTCTTCTCTCTTCTACTCTCTCTCTCTCAGCTCACACCCGGGATGCAGAGAGAGAGCGAGAGAGAGAGAGAGAGGAAAAACGCGAGTGATCAATGCTCTTTAAAAAAAAAAAAAAACTTAGCTTGTAATTAAAAGAATAAGAAATAAAAAAAAATGGTATGGCTTCAGGTAGGTAAGCTTCACTCCACCGAGGTGAACATACTCATCAGTATTTCATAAATCTCTCTCTCTCTCTCTCTCTCTCTGACATACACGCAGCACGTGTGCGATGTGTCTACGTGAGTGAATATTTGCTTGGCTAAGTCGTATGCTGCGTCCGCCCACATGAATTTCCACTCGAGGTCTGGCCGTGTTAATTAAACCTTTCATTTGAGCACACATACATGCGGAAGAAAATGGAATTGTTTTTTCCCCCTGAAGCCTGCGTTGAGGAGATCTCCGCTATTTTAATATTGGCTCAAGGCTATATTAATCTTCGTTGGGGGCTTCCATGGCTGCTTGAGTTTCCAGCCAAGGTCTAAGTTTTCCAGCTACAAGATTGACATGACCACGAAGTATTCTTGGGTTTTGCTTTATGGATTTAATTATCAAAAACAACTTACGTCGAATATTTGCAAATTGGCGTAATCTTCATCGATATATAGCACGCTTTTATCATAGGTTCTTTGTTACGACGAGCGTCCGCGAACTTAGCACCGGAAAAGGAACCAAACATCTTAAGTGCAAAACAAATCGTTTCACGAATGCAAAAGACGCATCGAATAAAATCAACATGAGAATTACATCTACTCACAAATCTCCTTCACACACATTGCTTTTCTTTTTGGATGTCGTTACTCTCTCTCTCTCTCTCTCTCTCTCTCTCTCTCTCTCTCTCTCTCTCTCTCTCTCGGACTAGTTTCTCTTGCGCACGGCTTTGAAGCAGCACCATGCATCACAACTACACCTCACAACGAGACCGGAATAAGCAAAATGTTGAAATTTTCAGCCGCGTCTCTGTTCTGGGCGTTCGCGAGGCATTCCCACCATGAATCATGGGCGATGGATAATGCTCCGAGGGTAATCTACCTCATAATTCGTGGCTTCTCGCAGCTGCAGTAAAAGCGAAGGGGATCATTGTGCCTCGAGGGCTCTTTCCACGAACGAATCCATGAAAGAAGCGTGGGAGTGAAAAACAGCCATTAAAACGTGATTGGTAGCGTAACGTTATCCTAATTCGTGGTCCAATTTGAATTAACCGATTTCAGATTACAGGATCTTGGATCCCTTTGAAAGTCATGCCTTCAGCAGTGGCATATTTAAGGGCTGGGACCTCGTCACGTGCCCCGCCCCCCCCCCCCCCCACCCCCGGTTTACCAGCACTCCCCCCCCCCCCCCCCCCAATTGATATGTAATAAAACACCGTTTTCATTCAATAAATCATTATTAGTAGCAAAAATTTGCTTAATGATTATTTCAACAACTACTATATGTGTGTGTGCGTACATATGTAAATATTGATATATATGTATCGTATGTATCTAAATGTTATATATATAAATATATAATCCTAAGTGGCCCCCAACCCCCCACAATGAAAGATTTCTAGATCAGCTACTGGCCTTTAAGGATGTATACTTAGCTATTTTCCACTTCATCACAGTATAATTCTCTACATCAGTACCTACATGTCGTTTTGTATAACATACGTAGCTCTTAGAATCCATGATATATAAATGTGCTAACATGGTGGACACTTCCGTACAGATAAATCAAAAGGGCCGTGAACTTGCAACCGAAGATTTCAGGGAAGAGAGAATTGGAGTAATCATTGGAGGTGGTGAATGTCATTTTGAAGATTAATAGCTGCGTCGAATTTCTTAATCCTACTAAATGATCACTTCTTTTAGTATTTTCTATTGCCTTCTGATATTTCTTCAAATGAACAACATATTTTTTGGAAGTTTGAATTTCAAGTCAATGGCCCCTGAGGACTTGTCCAGATGATTAGAGTTGATTTTGATAGTATTTAGGTAAGTGGTATAAACCTTAAAATAATCGCATATGTTTTTAGATTTCATTTTTAACTGTACTGTTCCCTTGCTAATGTCAGTGGCCTCAGATAGAACCAAGGCATTTATGCAACAAAGATAAATCTGCCAAATTTAACTGCCATTTGCGCTTTCAGGTACTACGAAGGCGATACGAACTGTAACGTTAGTCATGTTCCCGTCCGCAGAAAGCTGATAAACTTTAAATCAGAAGCTCAAAGGGTCGAAGGTAACACGTATCGGTAGCAGGTCCTTTCCCGTGCCGAGTCACTTTACTCGTGGAAGCATGAATGGTGTTAACTCATACTTTGCAAATAGCCGGCGGAGCTAATGATCGCAATCACGAGCTACGTTGCCAGACCTATTCGAGCTCTGGGAGAGAGAAAGAGAGGAAACTCCATCGGCGTATGTTCCCAGCCAGCAAGGAGCTAGCCAAGAGGCGTAGACATTATTATTGCAAAGGGCTGCAAGCGGTGTTTCAACACCAGTGTATATTTGGACGACTGACAACACAATGTTATTCAGAGATATTTGGCTTTTTTTCTCTCTCTCTCATTTTTTCAAACTGCAATTATAACCTCGAAAGTTCAAAAGAAGACGCAATGCATCTTAAAAAATTCATCCTGTATTTTTTATGGTTTGCTTGTATTTCTATCTATTTATCACTTAATTAATTCAATGTCTTTTTTCTCCGTTTCTTTATAAATATCGCTTCTGTATTTCTATCTATTTATCACTTCATTAATTCAATGTCTTTTTTCTCCGTTTCTTATAAATTATCGCTTCCTGTATTTCCTATTATCTAATGATACTTATTTCAAAGGAACACCATATTCTTTGGAAACTCGAATTTCAAGTCAATGGCGCCCCTTTATGGGCTTGTTACGAACGAACAGGGTTTTATCTTCTGAATAATAATTTCACTCCCTGCTTCTGTTTTACAGACTAAATGATGACTTTAATTCCTTCCCTCCTTTAAGAGCCTAAAGTCTATAGCACCCTGAAGCCATCCACTTACGTTCCTTTGTCCTTTTCCTTATATTCACCAAGCCTGGGCTATAAAAAGGTATCAGGATGCCAGTCCTGTTGTACTCTGCGTTTTAAATAATGGAAGTGGGGTATAAAGACAGACATGTCAAACGCTTGTCAAACTGGCGTTGTATAAAAGTTAGTTTTTCCTCTTCCTCGGTGGGTCAGGTGTTCCCAGTTCCCACCATGCCCACTTTGCTGAAGGTCGACGACATTCGACAGCCACTCGACACGAGGGGTTTAGAGGCACTGTCAGAATGGACTGTATCTGTATGTTTCTTACTAGCTCCAGCATTCTCCTAAATACCAGTTCCATGCCGCCTGAATGTTTGAAAGACACGACAGAAAATTAGATTTTCTCGAAAGAAGCACCTAGAAATTTTCATTTGTGACTTCAGTCACGTTCGTTCCATACAAATCATATGTGATTATCACATGGAGAAAGTGATAATGAATACGCATTGACGGGTTGATTTGTTATCGTTATTTGGCGTCACGATGACTTTGGCCATAGACATCGAATATGACTCTAAAAAGTACTGGAAGTATAAACTACTGTACTGATCATTTGCGGAAGTTAGAAATTAGTAAAGCCTAAAGTACTGAGAAGTTAGTTTCAAATGTTCGTAGATGTTATATCAAAATAATGCCTAAGGTGCTTTTCAAGGACTCTAATACTCTAAACAAGCCCCTTAAATTACTCGTCAACTAACTGAGCTTAACCCCGCGTATCAATTGGCTGTCATGTAATCATGCATTTAAACTCCTAAATAGGCATCCGTCCGTGAATAATTGATTTTTTAAGAGCAAAGGTAAGTTCCTGAGGAACCAATGCTTTTTTCTAGTCCGGGCCCGAGGAAGAAGAGGGAAAGGAAAATGGAAACGGAGAAGAAATCAACAGACCTTCCTACTAATGTAAGAAAGGTAATGAAGAGTTGGGATAAACAAATAGCAGGTTTTGTCAACAAATGAAATGAAGTGTAAAATCATAACTGACGGTTTTAGGTATAACAAAGGAAGTAAGAGAAGGTATGGGAAAGAGAAAAGATGATTGCCCAACTCTAGAAATAAAAAAAAAAAAAGGAAAAATTTAGTAAGTCATAAAAAATGGAAACAACAAGAGAATTCTAGTCTGGAGCTCAACATAAGATTAAGTGGTCAAATTAGTCTCCACAAGAAACGAGGCCGGAGGCAGATCTACAGCTTTGATAGGCGCACGATAACAAGGCCAATTTTACCGACAAATATTGTATATTTATGAGATTTGTTAAACGGAAGAAACAAGAGATGTCTGTCCCATTCCTGAATAGCTCCTAATAATAATGGTAATGGGGAAGTAAACCCACACTAGTATGTCTGTTCGATTTTGTTTTTAAAATTACCCAGCAGAAAGCTTTCGATGACCTGCACGGTCCTCCTTGTCAATCTGACTAGAATTACAAAAAGTTGACCACATACAAACTTTGTTTTTTACTTATGTTTACAAATAGGATATGGTTGTTGTTTGAAGATGGCTAGTTGGCTCTTCATGTTATACCTTCATTGTCTGACGGCAAACCAGTTAATCACTTAGATCTTCTAAGTGGCGGTTCGGCTCTTGAATCACTTGGTCGGTTGTCCATTGCAGCCTGGGCGCCTGCAACAAGGGACACTGGGTGTGTCCTCGTTACCTGACTGAAAGAAGATGAGGCAGCGGCAGTATCAGAGGTGGCTAAATTATTGGTGTTATTATTATGCAAGCTTTCCCTATTAAAGTCTCATAAAATAACAACAAATTATTTCATTTGAAATAGTCTTCCTGCGGAAAGGCTTTATTGCCTTCCATAGAGAGACCTCTGTTAATAATTGCTCCTTCAACCAACCTTCTAATACCTGTATCTTTACTAATTGAAAATTACTTTTGAATCCTTCCAATTCATGCGATGATCTTCATTTAAACTATGTGAGACTGGTGCATTTTTCTCAGCATGCAAATTATAGGCTCTTTTGTGTTCATTGATTCTAATTGGTAGACCCCTCCCACTTTCTCCGTAATATTTCTTATCGCATCCAAACAAGGTATTTCATAGACACCAATTCTTTGTTAATGTTCTGGTTGGAGTTATTGTTTTGTATGAAAGGCAGCAGTTTCCACAGTAATTTTGCAGTGGGCATAGCCTTTTACTTAAAAATAAGACTGCAAGGCAGCAGTTTCCACAGTAATTTGCAGTGGGCATAGCCTTTTACTTAAAATAAGACTGCAAGGCAGCAGCTGTCCTTTTAGTCGCCTTTTACGAGACGCAGGACCTACGGTGGTAGTATTCTTACTCCCCTCCCATAGGGTGGATAACATGAAGCGCCAACTACCCATCTTCAGACAACAACCATATCCTATTTGTAAACATAGGTAAAAAACAAAGTTTGTATGTAGTCAACTCTTTGTAATTATAGTCAGATTGACAAAGTGAACCGTGCAGGTCATCGAAAGCTTCTGCTGGGTATATTTTAAAAACAAAATCGAACAAGCATACTACTGTGGATTTGCTTTCTCATTCTATTGACTCATGTAATACAATAATAATAATAATAATAAATAATAATAATAATAATAAATAATATAATAATATAATAATAAATAATAATAATAATAAAACTCAAGTCAAAACTCAATGCCGGAAATATGATAAAAGCCATAAACACATGGGCAGTGCCAGTCGAATGGACGAAGGCAGAACTCCGCAGCATAGATCAGAAAACCAGGAAACATATGACAATACACAAAGCACTACACCCAAGAGCAAATACGGACAGACTATGCATAACACGAAAGGAAGGAGGGAGAGGACTACTAAGTATAGAGGACTGCGTCAACATCGAAAACAGAGCACTGGGGCAATATCTGAAAACCAGTGAAGACGAGTGGCTAAAGAGTGCATGGGAAGATGACTAATAAAAGTAGACGAAGACCCAGAAAGAAATATACAGACAGGAGAATGACAGACAGAACAGAGGACTGGCACAACAAACCAATGCACGGGCAATACATGAGACAGACTAAAGAACTAGCCAGCGATGACAATTGGCAATGGCTACAGAGGGGAGAGCTAAAGAAGGAAACTGAAGGAATGATAACAAGCGGACACAAGATCAGGCCCTAAGAACCAGATATATTCAAAGAACGATAGACGGAAATAACATCTCTCCCATATGTAGGAAGTGCAATACGAAAAATGTAGCCATAAACCACATAGCAAGCGAATGCCCCGGGACTTGCACAGAACCAGTACAAAAAGAGGCATGATTCAGTGGCAAAAGCCCTCCACTGGAGCCTGTGCAAGAAACATCAGCTACCTTGCAGTAATAAGTGGTACGAGCACCAAACCAGAGGGAGTGATAGAAAACGATCAGGCAAAGATCCTCTGGGACTATGGTATCAGAACGGATAGGGTGATACGTGCAAATAGACCAGACGTGACGTTGATTGACAAAGTCAAGAAGAAAGTATCACTCATTGATGTCGCAATACCATGGGACACCAGAGTTTGAAGAGA
Organism: Macrobrachium nipponense; assembly: GCF_015104395.2. Lineage (NCBI taxonomy): Eukaryota > Metazoa > Arthropoda > Malacostraca > Decapoda > Palaemonidae > Macrobrachium > Macrobrachium nipponense. Next base: position 43,596,102 of record NC_087200.1, read on the forward strand.
AAGAGAGGGAAAAATGGATAAGTATCAAGATCTGAAAATAGAAATAAGAAGAATATGGGATATGCCAGTGGAAATCGTACCCATAATCATAGGAACACTAGGCACGATCCCAATATCCCTGAAAAGGAATCTAGAAAAACTAGACGCTGAAGTAGCTCCAGGACTCATGCAGAAGAGTGTGATCATAGAAACGGCGCACATAGTAAGAAAAGTGATGGACTCCTAAGGAGGCAGGATGCAACCCCGGAACCCCACACTATAAATACCAACCAGTCGAATTGGAGGACTGTGATAGAGCAAAAAAAAAAAATAATAATAATAATAATAAAAATAATAATAACACTATTTCAGCCATTAGCCATATACAAACTGAATTACGGTGAATACGATTTCGGTTTTGCTTTCATGATACTAAGTTGAAGAAGGCAAGTAGCATCCAGGTGTTATTGTCAGTTGGATTCAAAAGCGTAGTTCGATTGCGAGTTCGGCAGATATATTTGTGTTTGTGCGCTTTATCCTAAAAGCCTATGACTAGATATTTACTGAAGAGAAACCGGGAGTGTTGCTTTCTTTAGGTATTTTTTCGGTTCTCTAATAAAGAACGACTACGTCTCGACAAAAATATTTGTATTTGCTAACGATAAAATGAAAGGGTTATTTTTAACTATTTTCCTTTTTCCAATACTATGATAAACAACTGGCATGACATGACAACAAAAAGGTAAGGAAACTCAAGGTGAGGTTTTTGGGAAATTTTGCGTTATGGGGCGTGACCATTGGCTACAGATTTATTCATCAGAGAGAGAGGGAGAGAGGAGACGGAGGTGTAGAGAAATAAGAGAACGGCAAAAGCCCCAGAAACGAAACTTGATAAAAGTAAAACAGCATCAGGGTGTGAGAACCAGAGGACAAGGAGAATAAGCTGATTCAATATTGAAAACGGAAGAACACAGTCAAGATATTTAATAGCGAGGCAGAGCAGAGTGTTCAGAGAGAGGAATGGGAAACATCGGTGGTAGAGGGAGGAAATAAAAGACCCTACATTCAACTGTATAATCTATTCTGACGAATAGATTCCACCATTCGATATCGACAATTAGATGGGCAATTTCACTCAAATGTAAGAGATAACAGTAAAAAGTAAAGTATAAGGAAATAAACGAAAGAAAAGAGAGGGATCATCAGTTAAGCGTTGAAATGTTAGCCGAGAGAGAGAGAGAGAGAGAGAGAGACACGACGCAGATCTCAAACGTTTCCTCCAGAGGAAAGAAACCAGACAAAGACGTAGGAAGACTTCTGTTTCCTAGTAAAATCTCAAAGAGGAAGAAGGCTGGCCTGATCAAAATGACAAGGACGGAACCGGTGAAAAAGATGATCTCGTAGAAGAATGAGATTAAAAAAAGGGGGGTATAAATGAGCTTTGGGAGATCACGCGAAAATGGACCTACCTATGTGCTTCTCTGTTGGTGAATAAAAAAACAATAAAAAAACACGATGAAAAAAACGTCTGAATCTCCATTTCAGCTAAGAGAGGTCGTAGAGTATTACACGTTCTGAGTTTCTTCCGTTTTAAAGAGCGTTGTCGTGTTGGTGTTACTCGTCGTTGTCAGCATTCGTGTAAAAGAAGAGAGTGAACTGATCTTCAGCACAAAACACAGCGTAGCATTGATGGTAAAAACCATAAGAATATGATCTTAATACCTGGAAAAATTAACATCTCTGCCATTCCCCCTCGTTCATTCCTGTTTGCTCCTAGCAGCTAAAAGCGGTTGAAACTGCGGCAGTTTATGCAAGGTACTCACTGAGTCCCACAGTTTAGCATTAATTTATATAGTGAAAACTGTTACTAATGCCAGTGCTTGTTCACTAGAAAGTTTCAGTCACGAAACAAAAATACAGTCCCAAACTATTGTATTTCATAACACCGGTAAAGAGATGCGAATAAGTTACGTAGATTCCAGTTCCTTGCTACGTCGGGCAAATTGAATTCTCTCACTCAGTCACCTCAACAGATCTCATAGTTACCTATCCCTGGATTCTTAAATATTCTTAGATGAAGAAGACCTGACCACAAAAGGGGTTGACAGACTGGCCTGAAACGTCATTCTCACTGAAGGATTTTGTAATGCACAACTGCAGTACAGTTGGCTTGCATAGCAGCAAACAGCCTGAAACATAATACTAAATGAAGGACTCCGTTATGTGCAGCTGGCGAGATGTTTTTCCACGCTAAGAGCAAAGTGAGATATCAACTTTAGTTTGATACGCCATTTGACCTTGTAAGTTTTCAGCTGTTTAATGTCATTCTCTGTTTATCCTGAACGAGAATTTGCGTTCGAAAGTCATTCTGATATTCGACAGCTTTAGGAAGAGTGAAGTATTTGGTATTTAGTTTACTAATTCGTGGAGCTTTACGCATGGTATATTTTTTGTGCAATAATATACATTGCAGCCAGTTGTACATGTAAAGATTTCTATCGTGTCCTTGCTACGATGAATGGTATACTAGCCTCTTCATCGTCTCTATCACTGAGATTATTATTCCCCGTAAGTGAGTAGTGCCGTCAATGCACATAACGTGGTGCACTGTAGACGTTACTTGT
>NC_087200.1:43603704-43611204 GCF_015104395.2 Macrobrachium nipponense
GAAATACAATTTTAAGACAGCCACCTGAGGAGAGCTGATCCCACAAAAAGAACAAAAAGTGAAGTGGGAGTCTGGTACTTGATGCGTGCCGAGGTTCGCACATTGCGTCCGTACAGAAACAAGGACTTTCCATCTATATACCGGAAACGACAACATTCACTATCCTAGATTGAGTATAGTATTGGGGAATTCTCTCTGATAAAAACAACAGTATAAGCTTCATGAGAGCCAGAAGATCCCTTTGTAGCTGGGACTCCCAGCTTACTCCCTTCCTTTCCACATATGCTTAGCTTAATTGACTGAGTACCTGAGGTGTTATTGGTGTTATTTGAGGCTTCTGCACCCTCAGCTGGCTTCATGTTTGTGACCCAGGTACGGGTAATGAACCTAGATTTTGGGTTGGGGAAGTAACTCAGTCTAACCAAGCAAAGATTCCTGGACTTATTTGCTTATCGAAATATTTATTTGTCCATCTTGTATAATCAGTTTCTATTTAAATCACTCATCTGAATTTTTTGTTTTTTGGTTTTGCTATATACTGCTCTACGCCTTAATAATAATACAAACATCTTTCTCGAGGATTTGAACGTCTGATTTGTAAAACGGCAGAACCAGCTCATCTCCACTCAAACGCAGAGGATACGCAATGAATAGAAACGATGGATTTCATTCTCAGAGAGAGAGAGAGAGAGAGAGAGATTACACGTGTGATAACGACATATTTACGCCTTATTTGGATTAATGCTCAATGCTGTAGGAGTGTACATGTTTCATACTCTATACCATTATTATTCTGCACTCGTGGAATCCTCACGGATAAGTTGCAGGGACTCTCGCCTTTGGGAAAAAAAAAATATTGAACATTGTTGCTTCTGATTGGTCTCTTGTGTGGCACGATCATTTCTCCGCCAATCGTGGATCAGAGACCATGGGCAGGCCCACGGACCTGCTGATGATTGGCTGCTCCCAAAGGAGCGCCCAGTCAGCTGCCTGGTTTCAGGGGGCGGGATGGAGGAGGGTAAACACAAGACTGGGAAAAAATCCACCAGGCCAGTGCAGAGAGAGAGAGAGAGAGAGAGAGGGAGAGAAAGGGTGGTTTGGGGGGCGGGGGGATAGGGACGGCTATCGTAGCCCTTAGCACGTATGACAGCTATTTAAGTCATAATGGAGTTGTCTATAATGACTGTTTATCTTGGGATGGGTCATTGCCTTGGACGACATATATGACAGATGCTGTTCAGTTGCCGAGGAGATTTGTCTCCTGGATTTTTGTATGATAAAATGTAACTTCTATTCTCTCTCTCTCTCTCTCTCCTCTCTCTCTCTCTCTCTCTCAAGGTTGCGACGTATTTTTTTGGGAGGAAATTTTTCCAAAAATTCATTTTCATTTGTCATGTAATTCCCCCATAGTTTTTCACACGAATTTTCTGCAGACGTGTTTACATAATCTGGAATCCCAGTATCGCTGGTCATAAGTACAGCTTAAATGCTGTGAGTAAAAATTTCAATTATTGAGGAAATCATTGCAACTTGCTTGAAAGTTGACGATTTTTCTCCTAAGGCACAAATATTCAGTGAAAATTCAAGGTTAAAAGGCCAAGGAATGAGTTGTATCTACTTTTCCATTGAAACTGTAGGTTTTCACAACTCCAGGGAAATTATCCCCTAAAATTTGGATGTCTGTATACTAAAATGCAATCTAATCCATGTGCTCCTACGTAGCAACGATACTCCGTAGATTACAAATTCCCCATCCGAACTCACCGCATCCATCTGGAGCCAGTTTTCTCTTTCTCGACCCTTCTTACAAGGTTACATGAGTAACTAGTTAGCTTTGACGCTAGGATTTTCAGAACTCACAAATGAACTATTACGTTCACTAATAATGGGGTGCTCTTGCTAGCTAAAATGCTTTGCTTGCTCTCTCTCTCTCTCTCTCTCTCTCTCTCTCTCTCTCTCTCTCTCTCTCTGAGCGTAGATGTGTTTAAGAATAAGCTCGACAAATATCTAAGCTGCATCCCAGACCATCCAAGATTGGAAAATGCAAAATATACCGGAAGATGTACTAGCAACTCTCTGGTAGACATTAGAGGTGCCTCAAACTGAGGGGCCTGGGGCAACCCGAACAAGATGTAAGGTCTGTAAGGTCTGTAAGGTCTCTCTCTAATGCTAAGCGTTTCATCAGCAAGTGTCCAAGGTTTGATGCAAGGGCGAGGTGATCCGTTGTGCTGACCTTAACAGTAAAGATATTTAGCTGATTGGGGCGAATCATAATCAGGATGAAGGGCACAGGCTTGGGACCATTCTAAAATATTTGCTGGAAACCGAAAGTGTCATCACCTGGAGGACTTCCCCAAGGGAGGGTATATATATATATATATATATATATATATATTATATATATATATATATATATATATATATATGTGTGTGTGTGTGTGTGTGTGTGTGTGTGTGTGTGTGTGTGAGTGTGTGTATCTGTGTGTGTGTGTGTGTGTGTATGAAAATATATTGAGACGAAGCGTTCCACACGGCAGCCAGATACTTTAACTTTCATAACCTAAAATGCGAACGAGTACTCTAAAGACGGCAGTGATCCTTTTCAAAAACTTGTTAAACACGTGAGAAATGAAACCAAGTTCATCAAAACAAGTGTCAGGTATCCATATAGGATTAAGTTAATTAAAAGGCATCACTCCATCAAACAACTTTAGCTGTCTCACCTGTTTTAAATCACTTCAGGAAAATTGAAAGAACAGCATAATCAATCACTGTGGTAGGTACACAAATTTAATTATATCACTGGTAGTAAATCAATGAAACGCTGTTATAAAACTTTAAATGCACAAAATTAATTTTAAATTCAAAATTTATAAGTAGAATTCACAGCATTACTGTGCAGCAAAATTTCACTATTACTTGAAAACAATACAAAATTTCATTAATTCTTGAATTAGAATATTAAACAGAATTAAATCAAAAAGATCAATTTATCAAGAAATTAAATGAATCAAGCAAAGTTTAAATTATTAAGAAATGCTTAACATTTGAAATGAAAATCTAAGTAAATAAAAATTAATTCACGAGTGTTGAAGTGTGAAATTAAATAAAGTTAATCAAACAAATTGTGAGTGTAAAACATGAAATCACAAATTGTGTAAATGTATGAAATTTACCACAATTTAAAATGTGAAAAACAAATATGTTATAAACACAGAATATGAAATGAGCAACTTCAAAAGAATTAAACAATTCACAAAGCAAAAAAATTTAAATGTGACGAAATGAGATAAATTCATCACGTATTTTAAGAGAGTATTTTCAGTTGACTTAAAACTGTAAACAGAATTTTTACCGTAAGATACTTTTCACTATATCTTTATATTCGCCGTTACGAACACACTATTAGAATATCTGTACAGATTCCACAAATCCATAAGCAAATGCAGTTCCATAAGAAATTAAACAAATTCTAAAGAGTGACCAAGTATAAAATCTTTAAAGTACTTTACAATTTAAAAACCTCTCGATCGGAAGAGGGAGAAGGATAGAGAGAAAAAAAAAACGGCGCAAATGATCTCTGGCATAAGAATGAACATGAGTTCTATTTGAATTCAAAAGGGCAAAACTCTAAATGACGTCATGGAATGTTCTAGAAAGAAAAGCGACATCACTTCCTGAAAACGCTTTACGAGACTTTATGCAGAATCATTTTGGGAACGGGATACAACAATAACATAATTGGTTGAGGTACGTTCTAGAAGCTATGTATGATGCAAAATTACAAAACATTGCGCAGTTGCTATGTGCTTTGAACAGAAGTAAAGGCAAACAATACTACATGTTCAATACGATACTGCAGGTGGTTGAAGTTCAGAAAATAAAAAAGACAAAGTGCCCGAGATTTCTTAACTTAAGTGACAACAGGTTTCCCAAAATAAGAACTGAAGTCTTCCTATCACTAACTATTAGCGCATGACTTGCTGAGCTGTCATTACAAGCTAATTAACTCATGAAAACTCGAACAACGGTTCTGAACAAGGATATCTCGTCTCATACTACGTTATTTTAAATATTAACTCGAAGTTAATCTTTTTGTGAAATTTGAACATACAATATTTATGATGCTACAATAATATAAAAATACTGGGTGGGATATATATTTTACAAGGCAATATCATGATAATTGGTATATATAATATATTCTTTAAAAATCACAGTAGATGCACGTCACTTCATTATATAAACAATACCACAGGAAAATGACAGGTGGAAATCCTTGCCAAGCACTTTCGCCTTTATTGAGGCATTGTCGAGACAAAAGTAATACAGTTGGAACGAAAGTTACAAGGTAAACAAAAAGAGCAAGAATACCAGATGGTTAATAATTGTCAAAAGGGTTTAAAAATCAAAGAGATAATCCCGGATGATCTGAAATCATACGGTCATAAACTAAAACCATGGATTTAACCATAAAAGAAACAGAAGCTTAGCCATACAAAGCCCAAATACATGTATAAAACTGAATATATTAATTTTGTTGCTTATATTTATCTACATCTTTTTTAATTATGAAAGCATCGAGTTTAGACAAACCAAGACTAAAATTTAGAACACTTCCATTATTGGACTTGACGAAACAAGATTCAATGATATCCCTTTTAACTGCGTCGCTACACGGTATTAAGGGTCTTGCTTGACTCCGGTTAATAGGGTGATCTAAATCTCTCATGTACGAATAATGCATTCGATATTTGGTCAGTCCTCACAGAATATTAGTGTTATTTGATTCGTTGTGAAAGTGATTTTCCAGTTTGTCTGTAATATATTCTATCCCACTTTCATATTTGCAGCCAGAAACATCTTGAGGAAAATTTCTTATAACTACTCTTAACATTAATATTACCGAAAACAACATTTATATTGAAAAACTTTAAAATTCTAGGAATTTCTAAAAACCTTTCATCATACAGTAATTTGTGAATGTTACGTACGCTCCCAGAAGAAGAAGATGGCTGGCTGTTTCATGATTGTCCTTCATAGCCTGAGATTTCTTTTGCACGTTCCTTGACTACCACAGTATCCACCATTCTCTAAGAGAGAGGCGTAACGAATTAAAGGTTCGTTCCTGAGAATCGAGACGACTTCGGGACTTACAAAACATGAGATCCAAATTAGGACAATGTCCCTTTTCTTAGTACAGCCCACAGGTTGCTGTCTGGTGCTAGATAACGAAGAAATCTCATATAGGACTGCCTGGAGGGAAACCATAGTGTGTCCTCCAGGCTTGCTGTCTCTTGGTGTGAGAGGGAACATCCTTCGTGTCAACGAGAAACAGTGTCAGACCCGAGATCGGTAAAGAAGGATCACTCCTGTCGTGGCAGCAGAGGGGGAAGAGAGCTTGATTGGGTGTCTCGAAACTCTGAATGAACTCCTAATCTGGAGAAAAGGTATTCATCTAGTCGAGAATACCCTCTCAAGCAAAGAATGCAGCACCTCTAAGAAAACCCTCGTCCCTCCTGAAAGAGCAAGTGCCTCGCATCAGTGAAGATTACTCACAGGGGAAGCCACAGTCCTATTCCCGAGATCAATGTGCTGACAAATTGGCATAAAGGTCTCTGCCAAATGAAAATCGAGAGTATTCGTATCCCAAGGAAAACCCCTAGAGTTTTTCCGAGGCACGAAACTCCCAGTTTTCTTTCCTTGAAGGGAGATTCGACAGGACCCAATGAAGCTTTCCTCAACTACTCGAGTGTATGATGAGACGATCCGAGGATTGATCTCGAGATATTAACCCTTATAGCTGAATTCTGAAAAAGAGACAAACTCATCTGAATTCTCTCTGTCCTCTTTGTACCTCTCAGAACAACCGAGAGGGTCAAGAGAACAGGTAAGAAGAAAGGGCATTCCTGCCTGTCCTGCTAGAAGAACAAGCGGGAGGGATAGATTGTGGGCGATCACCACATATGATGACTGCAGCACAGGAAAGGAGGGTACTTATACCATGGCAAAGCACCAACCTGAGGAGGGCAGAAAGTTCACTTGGAGAGAGCCGAGCACTCAGGCTGATCCAAGCAGGTCAAGCTGAATTGAGTGAGCTGAGCAAACCATGTCAACGCAACTATGGGTGGTACTCATCTGCTAAGAACTATCGATTTCCTCCCATATGCTAGCCCCCTTCGAGGGTGAAGCCCCTCAAGAAGAAATTTCAAAGAAAGATTCTATATCTGCTATCCTACGTGCTTGGACCCTAAGGTCAAGACAAAAGGATGGTACCTGACCAAGCACTTAAGAAAGTGCAGTCTCGTCACTTATCTCATTCTATGCCTAACCAAGACTGGAGAGCAAACGCCACAGTACTGAATGAGAAACACCCAAGATTCCATAAAATCCTGGCCAGTCAGTAATGCATCAGCCGAGTGCTCATGATTCAAAATAAAATTTTAGCACTTGGCAATACCCCCTGAATCTTGTAAAAATGATTATCGAAAGCAGCATTCTATCAACATTGAAGCGCTCACGATTCCAAGGAATCTAAGCACTTGGTGAGCGCCAGAAATTCTAAGGAATTTAAGTGCTCAGCAAGACTCTTGAATCATTAGGAGCGTTCTTCTAGCATTTCGAGTGCACATGATTCCAAAGAATCCGAGCAATCAGCAAGTGTCAGAGATTCCAATGAATTCAAGTGCTTGGCAGTACTTCCAAATCTCGTAAGAACAATTATTAGAAGTGTTACGGCCCGGGAAGGGTCCGCTTCAGAATCGATATTATGATAAACCAAAAAAAGAATTAAACACCAACAGTTGAAACTGGGGATACGAATATAGAAAGATACACAAACACAACAAAGGTTTATTTACCAGCTTACTAACAAAGATAAATGCAGAATGGTATCTCCTATTTACATAAAAAAGGCAAAATCTTACAATGCGTGAACTGGGGAAACGGTGGGGTAATGAAAGTACTTCCCGGCCAGTTTTGCGACTCGAAGCGATGGCTTCACAAAAGGAGAACTGCAATTGCAGACGACTTCTTGACTCCATATTGCAGAAAATAATGTCTATTCTCGATAATCAAAGGGCAGAACTTCTCAAAACCTCTCGCAGAACGTTTCTTCTCTGAAGTCTTGCTCAACGTCGAAATAACTCGGTCGTCCACTCCTGACGACGACCTGACCAGAATTCGACCAATTCTCGGGCGCCTTTTTCTCTCTGATCCTTCGTATGTTCCTTCTTCTCTTATCTCTCTCGGATGATCTCTGATCTCTGCTGCTGAGCTCTCACTGATAATCTGATATGTGGCTCTTACTGATGATCTACCTTCTCCTACTTCGTCAGTCATATTTATACGGTGACCTGGGGGTGGTGCCTACGGCGAACGTCACAGACTCCCGAGATTACGGGAACGATTTAGAAGTTTCTCGATGAAGTATTGCATCAGAAATCGCGGCGTTCCTCACGTCACGTCGGCGCCTGTCAAGTTCCACAGCACTCCTGCCGA
>NC_087200.1:43616204-43633704 GCF_015104395.2 Macrobrachium nipponense
GCCCAGATATGAATTATCATAAGGCATTCACTTAATTGAACGTGCTAGAAATGCAATTTCCGAAAGACCCTGAGTACTGACGGGACTATGAGAACATCCTTCAGACATATCTCAACGCCGGGTTTATTTCTGAAGTCACTGATTCATAGATTGAGGGATATTACTTGTCCCAGTTTCATCTCGAGTTGGCTTGTGGAGAAGTTATGATTGCCAGTTATTAAACACGTTTCGTTGAATATTGCACCATTCGGCTCGCAGATTGTACAAGGCAAGTACAATGTAGTTTCATGTAGAATACACGTAGGTGCCAGAGTACTCCGCACTAAACTGGTTGTCCATGATGATGTAAATACTCCCATTCATAATGTTGGCCTTTCTAATGTAAAAGCTCATTTGCAGCGCAAAGGTTGTACTATGGCCGATGATAAAATTAATAGCAATCTTCTTACTAACATTAATATCCTGGTTAGGGCAGATTATTTTAGCTTGTTCACCTCAGTATGGACAAGATTGATGGAGGAAGTTTGTTTGTGACGCATAACTGCATAATGCCATATGGTCGTGTACCACAGTTGGCTCTGGAAGGGATAAACACATCTGTTGTTTGTACATTACGAGTTTGTCGAGCCACCCCAGAGATCGACGTTGATGTGCAGTGGAGATTGGATACCGTAGGAATCGTTCCCCATGAACTGTACACCACCTCAGAGCATGCTGCTATGAATAAAGTCCAGTGAAGCATTATAAGTACCGAATGTGGGTACCAAGTAAGCTTACCATTCCGCTGGCCAGAACGCCCAGATATGAATTATCGTAATGCATTCACTCAATTGAACATGTTAGAAATGTAATTTCTGAAAGATCCTGAGTACTGAAGAGACTATGAGAACATCCTTCAGACATATCTCAAAGCCAGGTTCATTTCTGAAGTCACTGATTCAAAGATTGATGGATTTTACTTGCCCTACTCTACGGTTAAGAAGCAGAGTCTCACAGCTCCTTTACGTATCGTGTTCAAAACATCCTCTAAAGTCAAGGGAGAGCTGTCATTAAATGATTGCCTTTATCCCAGTCCCAACTTAGTTGATGTTATATGATTTACTCCTTAAGTTTCAGCGAGATCCCTATATGTAAGTATTAGGCATATCAAAAGCTTTCCACAGTGTTGCTACATCCCGATGATACTTAATATTTTTACGTTTATTGATCGCCTCATCTCCCAAGTTTAATTTAGATGAAATATTTGCTAGAAGAGCAGCCATTTTTTACTCCTAACATCAGCTGACTTTAGGCGGGAAACTCACAGCAGGCCCGACCTAGGCATGTCCGGCGCCAGTCGGATTAGTTGGGGGGGAATGAAAACTCATTAAGCATTAGGGAAGTATCCCAAAGGGGGTGTGTAGCTAGTTAGGTACTTCTTAGGCCTACTCTTAAGATCCCTTGTCCCGTGAGCCTTCCTCTGGCTGTATGTCTGTTTCCAGGATGACCGGCCAACAGGGGGGAAAAGATACCCCCACACCCAGGATTCATGCCCGACAACACTCTCAGTTCAGCCCAGTCCTTGACCTCGGACAGATGTCCGAGCCAGCCTGCCCATAGGCCTAACAATGGCACTTACTGGCGCACCCTGAACTCTGACAAAGCCAAGCCATCCTTTCCAAAATTACTCTCCATAAGGCACCCAGGTATGTCTTGAGTTACAGTCATATTGCCAGTCCTTTTCCTCCAAGTCAAATAAACTCTCCCACATTTTCCAATTCAAATTCTTACATATCAAACGAGCCTCCCTTTGTTGTGTGTGTGATTAAAGATAAACATCCTCCATGGTGCATTTAGCTGAAATATGGTGCAAGAAGTCTTTATTTTATGTTGTGTTTAACCTGGGAACTCATTTCCAAATTGCTGAGTCCATGCTCAGTCGCCTCGCCAGCGCTTCCTTACTGCTAGATGTTATCAATTTGGAAACCAGCATTGAGTTAGATGTTGATTTTGGCCAGTTTTTCCATATTGTGAAAGATAGGAATGATCCAGACATTATACGATGCTCTGACCACATGAGGCCAATTTGCCTTGCCTTTATCTCAGGCCAGTAAATGTTGCTTGTAAATAAATGTAAATTAAAGTAATCAGCTGAGTTTTCAATGGCAAACTTGACCCTTCCTTTTACAGTTATCTAAGGTAAGTCATAAGCGCTCCATTTTCCCTCATTTTTCCCTTACATTTTGGACATAAGGCCATCCATACGTAAAAGTGGCAACCTTGCCAGGATAAAGACTAAACAAATCCCTTTTACAGTTATCTAAGGTAAGTCATAAACGCTCCACATTTTTCCCTTTTTTCCCTTACATTTTGAGAGGCCACCCATAAGTAAAAGTGGCTGACCATTGCCACGGATCGAACCCGGGGCTGTTTGAAAACTTGTAAATCACGTTATCCCCTTAAAAACATAAACTGTAAATGACTTTTTACAAGGCGTAATTTGTAAAAAAGCATTCATAAATAAGTGCAGGAGACAGCACGACTCGCACACGGTAAGACATATCGTTAAGTAGTTATCTTAGAAGTGTTCAAAATAAGACTGTATTTCTCTCAGTTAGAGATATTATTGTGTAACGGCGAGAGTGCCAAAAGCATTAAGTTTAGCGTCGCGCACGGTAGCACCTGCGAATTCCTTCTGTTAGCAGGATTCAGCTAGTTGGAGGAGACAAGACACACGAGTGTGTGTGTTAGATAGATGCCAGAAAGTGCTTGTAGAACTAGGAAGTGCTTTGCATGTATTAGCAAGACTAGCTAGTTAGGAGTGTTTTCTACCAATAGTTACGGCAAAAGAAGTGTACAATTCTTTTGTCTGTGAGATGTTAGGGGAAATCGTCTTAACTTAGCTTTCATTTCATGTGTTGGCAACTGCAGCACGCTCACTTAGCTTTCTAGCGCGTGTGCGGACTCTTGGTGCCAGCCATCTTCATTCACACAAGGCAAGCAAATCACCACTTAAAGCTTTATCTCAACGATTTAAGCCAATAACGTAAATCTTGATGTTTTAACGTACATAATATCACTCTTCATACTAGCATCTATCATTCTGCCAGAAAATTTCCTGCTGTTTTGCTTTGAATAACAAATTAGAATTTTGTTGTTGTAGATCGCGCTCCTTTTACGCAGCGATCAGCTGTAGCCGTTCACGCTCACCCCCGCACGTTTCATTTAGCATTGCTCACTCGCTCGCTGAGCGAAAGTTTTCATTTTACCTCACCCTTAATGTAACCTTTTTCATTTACAAATGCTTGCTAACATTTTTTCAACATCCTTACCGCCATTTCACTTGTCATAGGGAGCTAGGTATCTTACGTTAAGTAAATTAACGCAAATCTCGAAAGTAAATTACATTAAAGGAATTGCTTAACGTAAACGTGTTGTAAATCACTCATATTATAGCACAAGCCATTACAAGTAACGTAAAAATCGTTCATCGCTAGTGCGTTCTATGTACCATGACTTAGTCCAAAGCAATTCTTTCATTAAACTTTAACGTAAGGAAATCATTCAACACATATTGCGTCATATTAAACTAAAATCATTAGTTTAAATCAATACAAAGGAGTTCGTTATTTATCATATTTTGCGCTCTCATAGAGAGAGAAAGAGAGAGAGAGAGAGAGAGAACCCATTATTCAAAAGCCAAGAGAACTACATCTATTTCATATGCATGCATTATTAACATTATTTTAGTCTCTTGTGACTTTCATTTACACTGAACGTGATATGCGCCTGTGTCCATTGCAGTCTTGCAAGCCTTCAGTCCTTTTACCAAGTACTTCAGCCAAGGACTGAGCACTTTTTAATTTACTGCTACCTGTCGTTGCCCAATTGGTCTTTTCCATTTTTTATTACAAAAGACTTGCGTATACCGCAAGCACAAACTGCACATAGAGTGCCAACGCAACCTCATTTCTTCCATACAAGGAAGCCGCTACCAGTCTAGGACTGGCCACCACCAGTGCACGTCAGGCCCTACCATTGTACAGTGCCACTAATCCGTGACACTGTCCATTGCCTGACTGCTGAAGTATTCCCCCTTTTTACTTTCTTTCCTCCACCGTTACACTCTGCCGCGAACAGAGTGCCATTTCCTTTCAGTATACTTAAGTATACTGCATTTAGTGTTGTCCGACGGGGCACACCAGCATGCTACCAATGTAATCAAGGAACGCCTACATAAGTGCCGTGTACCTGTACAGGCCGTACAGGTAGCCATTCACCTGTGTATCCGCTATTCCAGATCACTCAACCAAGGAATGCCTCCATAAGTGCCGTGCACCTGTACAGGACGTACAGGTAGCCATTCAACTGTGAATTCACTATTCCGGATCACTCTATCAAGGAACACCTCCATAAGTGCCGTGCACCTGTATAGGAACTACAGGTTGCCCATTCCATTGCGTATCCCCAATTTAGGAATGCCCATCAGTGTGACCTTTACCCGGCACACTCCATTATACTTTCTCACCTCATTAGAAGGTGCCATTCACGAAGTGCCACCCACTTACGGGACACTTCCCAAGTGCCACAGAGCACCCAGTCTTCTCAGACATTTCATTACCTCATTTGCAGAACCCATTTCTAAGTGTGTGCCACCTTACTGAATAGGAACTCACATCCAGTACTATTCCAGGCCATCATTTCCAAATTTATCTGACAGCCTCTACTGCAGCCTAAAGAAAATGTCTTAGACCTTAGGGTTCGAACACACAGGATAGCAGACACATAATCCCTCTTTAAGCTTTCTTCTCGAGGTGCTTCAATGTTGAAGGAGACTAGAGCATTTAGGGAGGAAGGTGATAGCACTTAGCAGATGAGTACCGCTCACCTAGCCCAGATCGTGTTCACACTTTCAACTCGGCTTAGCTCTCTTGTCGTGAATTGACTTGCCCACTGAGCCAGGCCCCTGTTTGTTTTTGTGCTATCAGCTTGGTTAGGCTCAGCTGCTTGTCTTGGCTCAGCTTATTTGCCACACCGGGCCCTTGGTCATTTTCGCATGATCGGCTTGGCCCGGCTCGTTTACCCTGTTCACTGCTAGTCCCAGATCACATTTATGTGATCTACCCAGTTTGCTCAAATTGGCTTGAACTGCTCAGACCGAATCACGTGCTTGACTATTCTAGTAAACTTTCCACTCTCCTCAGGCCAATGCTCTACCATGGCATAAGCGCCCTCTTTTTCTGTGACGCCATCATCACAGGTTGATGACTGCCCATGGTCTGCCCCTCCTGCTGGTTCTTCTAGCAGGACAGGTAGCAATGCCTTTTTTCCTTGCCTGTTCTCTTGACCCTCTTGGTTGTTTCGAAAGGTGCAAGGCGGACAGAGAGAATTCCAATGAGTTTGTCTCTTTTCGGAATTCAGTTACAAGGGTTTAAATCTCGAGATGGATCCTCGGATCATGTCATAGTACACCCGAGTAGTTGAGGAAGGTTTCCTTGGGTTCTGCCAATGCTCTCTCTTCAAGGAGAGAAAATGGGGAGTTTCACACCCTGGAAAAACTTGAAGTCTTCTTCGGGATACAAACACCCTTGATTTTCATTTAGCAGAGATCTTTGCACCAATTTGTCAGTACAGTGAAACTTCTTTTTATCTTACTAATAGAGGGGGGAAGATGGTGCATTAAAGCCAATTCTCCATTGAATTAAAGCATTGTATTCTAGGCCTAGACTAGCCTACGTTCAATCATACTGGGTAAGAACAGAAATTGTTGCTGATAATAAAACACTGAAAAACACGCATCACTGGAATAAATTATGAAATCATATATAAATTTACGCACATTTAAAGGAAACTAAATGAAATTTATCGTGATAAACGCTAGTGTTACCACAACTATGATTTATTTACATCCTTCCCGTGAAATGGCTGACACACTAGCAAACGTATGATGTATTGCATCTTTAGAACAATTTTTCGTAATTTTGTGATAAAAGACCAATAATTTGGCTTGTTTTCTATATTTTACTTATAAAACTTATGAATAATTGCTTACGATATATTGGCAGTTAGTCTGTCTGGTTTTTTCCACAAAATATCCTTGTAAAATAGGGGTGCATTTTATGTGAGGGTGCTTCTTATATGACAGCAAATATGGTAAATGTTTTTTAACCAAATTATTGTAAATAAATGTAAATATTATTCTCTAACCAAATTATTACAAACAAATTTACATATTGTACAGTATAGAAATGTAGTTACCTTTAGAATTTTAAAGCTTACCTAAACTTACCTTTAACATATTGCTGTGATGGTATGGAGGTCTAATAATACCATGATCATATAATGGGACACTCAGAGTATTTATTACTGGAAGCCAAGAAACTCTTCCGAAGCAGTGCTGGTACTTGAGAGGGGTGATAATGGCTGTGTGCTGATGGTGGAGAGTAAAGGCTGCTTTCATGAGCCATAGGTTTGGGCTTGAAGAATGAATCCAACATTAATTTTTCCCCACCATTATATTTCCCGATTCTTGAACACATCAATGCATTTTATGAATGTGTCAATTGAATCATGAACCTGAGACATTTTAGGAGAAACCTCTTCTTCAGAGTCACTGGTGCTGCTGTCAGAAGAGCCATCTCGAATAGAATCAACAATTTCTCCAAGTGAGAGAAGTTAATAACCGGGTTTGGCGTCATTGTCTCTGAACCAGTTTTCACATCATCAAGTGTTACCTTTGTTTCTCTAGTATAAAGAAATAATCAATGAAAATCATCGGGGTTAAAACCCTTAAAGTCAAGTTCAGGATCTTCATCGAACATCAAGTTTTTCCAACAATTGGAAAGAGTTGTTAACTTTACTTGTTTCCAAGCATATGCAAAATTGTAGGTTCCCAACTGGAGGTGTAACTCTTAATATTGTCTAAAGTTTGCTGTCCTCTTATGTATTGTATCAGATCTTCCTCTTCCTCTAGAGCGACCAAGACTTCATCAAGATATTTTGGCTTATACAAATGTTTGCACGCTATTATCACCCCTTGATCCATCGGTTGTATCAATGCTGCAGTAACAGTTGTATAGTATTAGGGGGAGGAAAATAACTCGGATACGACCATCAGAGCTAATGAGTCGGTCTGCATTCGGGTGTGCTGGAGCATTGTTGAGGAGTACAGCCTTTACATCTGTAGGAGCAATATGTAATGTGTTCTCCTGAAAATAGTGCACTTCAAGAATAAACATTAAAAACCAAACAATGAAAATTTCACTATTGAACCAACCATTTTTCATGTTATAATAAATCATGGGTAATGTACACATGCAGTCCTTGAGACACCATGGCTTAGCAGCCTTACCTACTACAGCTGGCTCAAGTCGGTGCGTACTCAAAGCATTTGCCCCAAGTAAAGCAGAGAATCTGTCTTTGCTCATTTTTTCCCCAGGAACCTTACCCTCATTCATAAATGCCTGGGTATTAGTTGGGAGCAAGCATCAAAGCAAAGCAGTTCCATCAGCATTGTAAGTCTTCCTCCCTAATGAGTTTCTGAAATTTGACATGGAATAGTTCCACAGCATCTTTATCACAACTACCAGACTCGCCTTGTACCACTTTATTGTGGATACTGTGTCAATTATGGAATTGCCACAGCCAACCTATACTGCTACTGAAATTGATACCCAAACTTTCTCTTAATTTAGCAATAGCGTCAAGAATCTCCACTCCACGAACATTGGCGTTCTCTGACCTCTCTTGCACATACCGCTTGTTGACTGCTTCCTCCAGGTCCTTACATTGACACACTTTCATGTGCTTACGCCCATGCACAACACCTTTCTTATCTTTTGTAGGGTCAACATCAAACTTCATTGAAAAAACTTGGGGTTTTTCCTTACTCCCATATACGTCACTTAGGGGTTGCTTTTTCACACCATATTCTTCGCACACTTTGGCCATGGTAACTCAAAACTCCAGCTTCTTAGTAAGTCCCAATTTTGCACCAATGCTAAGGTTAGTGCATTTCCTTTTTGCACCTCCCTTACATACAGAAGACATCGTGAAGGGCATGACAAAAAACAACCAGAAGCAACGTTCGAACACGTGCAGTTACACGTGAACAAGAACAACCAGCTCTGGAACTACAAGGCTTTGTCTATTGATAACTATTATTGTGTACATGTATAGCACATTTAAATATGCATGATGTGTTGTATGATGAGTGATGCAATGCGAGACAAACAAGATATATGTGCACTGCATGAGTAATGTGACCAAACAGTAACAATAGGCTCGATATGTGAGTAAACATAAACAAAAGGAAAAAAGCCAGCACTCCTCTTGGACAGATTTTGTCCAATGATCCGATGTTCATTGGTTCAGGGTTTATTGAATCGAGGCTTTACTGTACAAAGTTCTCAGGGGATAGGACCAATGCATCCTTTGTGAATAATCTTCACTACTCGAGGTCCTTGTTCGAAGGGGTGCCACATTCCTTGTTTGCAAGGGTGCTCTTGACCAGATGAATACCTTTTCTCTCAACATGTTCATTTTGGTCAATTCTTTTTTGACCTCGGAGGGGTCCTGTGCCAACTGCAGGTTCTCCTGTCTCTGCTTTTCATGGACGTGGGTCTCACGCTGTTTCTCCTTGCCACCAAAGACATTCCCTCTCACAACAAGAAATAGCAAGCCTGGAGGACACTGCTATGGTTTCCCTCCAGGCAGTCTCCTATGAGATTTGTGATCCTTTACTCCTGTAAGGCTTTAGCTCCCCAGATGCGATCATTCCTGGAGAGGACTGTGCCTTCTGGAGATGGGTCAGGAGGGGGTGTTTTTTCATTACCCAGTGCCAGACTGCAACCTGTGGGCAATTCTGGTGCTATGAATAGGGACATTGTCCCAATTCGAATCTCCAGTTTTATAAGTCCCGAAGTCATCTCGACCCTTAGGAATGGACCTTTATTCGTGGTTCTGCCTCTCTCTATTAGAGAGTGGTGGATACCTCAGTAGTCAAGGAATATGCCAGGGCATCTGCCTTGTCCTCCGGGCAATGGCCAAGACCCTTGGGTCTTTTTATCCTCACCCCCAAAGAAGTCTCAGGCTTTGAAGGACAATGGTGGAAACACCCATCCATCTCCCTCTTCTGAGAAAGTTCATATGCGCATGTCTCTTTCAACATTCTTTCCAATTGGGAAGAGGGCTGAAGGAGACAGATAGAAAAGAACGTTCATAACAGGCATTCTCCTAACTGCTGGTGCTTCGATGAAGGGATGTCTGTCGAGTCTCTGGACTTGATAACGACATAACCAAGACCCGGTAGTAGGCATCCTTCAGGAGAAGTACCTGCTTTCTTGCGGGTCTTGGCCATCTTCCATTGAACTTCCATTCTGCATCTTCTCCCATGTTCCTGGTTCAGGAACAGCCGATTTGGCTAAAGCTAGTCGTCTTCGGTGTCCTGTTGTCACTGTAGAAGCCTCCACTTGGGCCAGCTTCACCTTCGCTCTCTTCATTGGCGAATGAAGGAAGTCTGGTTCTAGCCCTTAATCCTTTTTTCTCTCTCAAATGATAAGGAAGGATTTAGGTTGGTGCTTGATTAATGGGAACCTTTGAATATATCTGTACATTCTTCTTGCAACATGCTTCTGGCATCAGATGCTCCAACCAATTAATAGGCTGATGGAACTGCTTTGCTTTGATGCTTGCTCCCAACTAATACCCAGGCATTTATGAATGAGGGTAAGGTTCCTGGGGAAAAAATTAGCAAAGACAGATTCTCTGCTTTACTTGGGGCAAATGCTTTGAGTACGCACCGAGAAGATAAGTTTTTTCTATCATCATCCTGGAACTCAAGGCAGCTTTTTGGGCCTTCTGAGAGTTTCAGGACTTGGTTTTTGAGACACTCAGTGGTAACACCAAAGTAGTGTCATTTATCACCAAACAAGAGGGTCTCATTTCCCTCCTGTTTCGTTTGACATTGCAGGTGCTCGAGTGTAACTGTAGTGCACTTGATAGTTCTGTCAGCCAGACACATTGTCTGATGAAATGTATTGGCAGGCAAGTTCAGCCTCTGGATTTGAGTGATTGGGGCAGAGTGCTTTCTTCTCCCAATCTTTCACAGAGAGATTGCTCTTCTGGAAGACTCCCTAGCATCTTTCTATTTACTGCCCAGTGCAACGAAAGTATGTAGGTCCTCTGATCCATTGCACCTGACCCATGGGCCACTGCAGTGACCCATGATGAATTTATGGGACAAATTCAACGTTTTTATTTCAGTGTCTTACCAAGCAATTAAATAGCTGTAGGTTCCCTACCTCAGCAGACCTAAATTAAATTTTGCAGTGGTACTGCCATTGCTAGTGCAGGTGACAGGGTTTAGCCCACTTTCCAGACCGACAGGTATGACAACACATTCTGGTTCCTGAGTAACATTAGTGGTTGAGCAGATCCTACTTCATCTTGTTGGATGGTCATTTCACTTTCCCGCATTTCGGTGAAGTATTCAATTTGTGTAGTTTTGTTTATCACCATTAGCTTAGCTTTCTTGTGTCTTTTTGCTGTCATGCCTGACTCTAGTTCTTTTGGAGTTGGGTTCTGTGCTGAAGGGTGCAGAACTAGGTTAATGAAGGCAATTTATGATTCTCATTTTAGATATATCAAGAGTAGGGGTCAAGATTGTTATAAAGGCCTTACGTGCCTTGAATGTCAGGGATGGAATGAGCATAAATGGAAGGTATTTAGTTCTCATTCTGAGAGGGTTATTAAGGATACAAAGAGGAAGGCAGCTCTTAGAGCTGAAAATAAGGCTAGTGTGGCCTCCTGCTTCACCTTCAGCAGTGGAGAATCCTATTTCTTTTCCTCCTTCACGAGCTATTTCTCCCATCTTAAGTCCTCCTACTCCTTTGCCTTTGACCCCTGCACCAGCTTCCCGTGCTGCCTTTTCCAACATTGTCAACAGATTTGAGCTGTTTGTTGCCTGCTGGGAAACATCGATGTTGTATTTTCTTGGCCTCTTAACCACTGAAAAGGCATTCTGCTGTTGACGGTGTCTCTCCATCATCTGTAAAGGGATCTAGAGAAGCAGAATCCAGTCCTCATCCCTCTTGCAGTTATGCTGTTTTGCCTCCTCACAGTTGAGGGTTGACATGAGACTCTCCAAACTCACCTGATGAGCGACAGGTGCCGGTGCCAGCCAGGCGTTTAGTACCAGTTCCCTCAATGCGCCACTCCTTTACAGCTCGCTCTGACCCTTCCACTTCCCGATTGAAGTTGACAACATCTGCTGTGCGTTCAGCACCTGCTCTTCCGCATCCTTCACAGTTGTCACAGGAGGACTCTTCTTTGGCACCACTTCGCTGTCATTTGGAGGACTTCATTACATTTCTTAAAGGGAAGACTCCGGCCTCTACAAGTGGGGATCACTAACTGTCACTGATTTCCTCTGACAATGAGGAACCGGATCAAGATTCTGTGCCTGACTCTGCTTATTCATCCCTTTTCAGGATCCTTCTGGAAAGTTTTCCAAACTTCTTTTTGCCATCTTCATGTTGTTCACTAGCTTTGACATTTCTTAGTGGGAAGAAGTCGACTGACCGTTGTCTTCCAAAGCTGGTGCTTTCCTCTTCCTCAAAAAGGTCTTTATGGGAAGTTGAAGAATGGCTGGCCAACAAGAGGGATCAGGGCAAGCTGACCTTTGCTTTTTTACCAACAAAACTACTTAAGAATAGGTACCTCTTCTGCATCACTGGGAGACTCCTTCCTTGGGAGTCTCTGCCTCCTTTCTGGGGACTTCTTCGGACTAGGCGACACTGCTTATAGAACTGCCTTTTCATCGGCCAAGATATGTTTTTCCTCTCCAGGGCTAGATCATGTCATATGGAACATATTCAGGGTCTTGGAGTTATTCAGCTTTTTGGACTGGACAGTTGGGGCTTTAGCCAAGAAGATGGAGTACTGTTCAGCATTTCCCAAAGATTTAGCAGCAAACTGGCTTGTGGTGCTCTCTTGCACTAATAAAGTGGTGAGAGATGGCACTGTTGAATTAGTCTCCCTCTTTGTTATGAGCATTCTAAAGAAGCGGGAGCTTTGGTGCTCTTTTGCTACTAAAGGAGTAACGGTATCACAAAAGTCGGCTCTCATATTCTCCCCTCTCAAAGATACACCTATTTCCCCAGGACACAGTAAAGGAGATACTTTCTATGTTGCAGAAGTCAATGCGCAACTTACTGGCCCAGACTGCCAGGCATTCCACACCTACACCTTCAACTCCTGCTAAATCCTTCTCTCCTCTACAGCAGCCTTTTTGAGGAGGAAAGTCCTGACCTTTCATCGGACCGCACTCCTATGTGTGTCCTTCGTCCGAGTCAGTGTTAAAGCCCACCTCAAAACCTCTAACCATGTGACTCCACAGTCCATTGCACTCCTGTAGTTCCCAGACTGCACCAATTTTGGAAGGAATAGAGTCACAAGTGCAGAAGCTTGGGTAATTCAAGTTCTGCATGTAGGCTACTCCATTCTTTTCAAGGTAAAGGTAAAGCCTCTCCAACCCCTTTCTAAGTTGATAACATACTCCTTCAACTCAGGGAGGTTTTTGGCTCTCAGCTTGAGAGTCAAAGCTCTCATTCGGAATGTGGTAGTGGAAAAGGTAACCGACCAGTCGTCAGAAGGGTTCTAAAACAGACTCTTAGTAGTCCCCAAGTCATCAGGGGGCTGGAGGCCCATCCTAGACGTCAGCTCTCTGAATTTGTATGCCCCAAAAACGAAGTTCAATATGGAAACGGCGTGGTCAGTATTAGCATCTCTTCATCAAGGGGACTGGATATGCAGGATGCGTACTTCCACATCCCCATTCACCTGGATTCCAAGAAGTACCTACACTTCGTCTTTCAGAACAAGATCTTCCAGTTTCAAGCACTGTGATTTGGACTATCAATGACACCTTAAGTATTTACTCGAATTTTAGCTCCTCTAGGGAAGTGACTTCACCTTCTTGGAGTAAATGTATCGCTTTACCTAGATGACTGTCTTCTCCGCTCCTCTTCAGAAAATAAATGGGCGAAGGATTTGAAAATGACTCTCCCCCTGATGCAGTCATTATTCATAATAATAAATGTACAAAAGTCTTAGATGACTCCATCTCAGAGCATTCTCTATTTAGGAATAACTGAATTCTCAAGTTTTTCTGGTTTTTCTCTCCCCCAAAAAGAGTAGAATTGTGCCTCCTGATGGCACAGGAATACCTCACCTGTTCCTCTGGTTCCACAGTGCAGTGGATGAGTTTGCTGGGTACCCTTTCATCAGTAGAACAGTTTGTGAAGTTAGGAGGGCTTTATATGAGAACTCTGCAGTTCTTTCTGAAGGTTAATTGGTGCAGAAAAAACTCAGCCAGATTCGACACTGTTTCAGACCATCAAAGAAATTATGGAAGACTCACTTGGTGGCTTTCTACAAAAAGGCTTCAGTAGAACTCTTCCTTCATCCTTTGCACCCCAGCCTACAGTTCTACTCTGACGCTTCAGACATGGATTGGGGAGCCCTGTTAAAGATCAGGTGTCAGGGGTAGGGATGTGGTCAGAAACCCAGAAGTGACCACACATCAATGTGAGAGAGCTTTTAGCAATTTATCTAGGCCTTCAAGCGTTCACTCATCTTATTTAGGGCCCGATGATAGCTGCTCACTCAGACAATTCCACAGCCTTGTCCTACATTCGGAAAAAGAGGGGGTCATACCCCTTCACACTGTAAGTGACAGCAAGGGATCTTGTACTGTGGCCGGAGAAGAATCAAGTTGTCCTTATCCCTAATTTCGTTCAGGGGACATTGAACCTTCTGGTAGATGAACAGAGCAGGGGTCATCAAGTTCTTCTATCAGAATGGTCTCTGTATGCCAGAATCTGCCTTGATCTTTGGAAGCTTTGGGGCAAACACTCGATAAACCTCTTTTCTACTTCCAGGAACGATCGTCTGCTGCCATTTTGCTCCCCAGTCCCAGATCCCTTGGCTTGGTTGATCGATGTGATGCTGTTGGACTGGATGGGGCTAGATGCTTATGCCTTCCATCCCTTCGGCATGATGAAGGAGGTGTTGAACAAGGTTATGTCTCACCAGAACGTTTACCTGACTCTAGTCATTTCAATTTGACCGAGGAAGGAATGGTTCCTTTCCTCAAGAGAAGTCGCTTCTCCGACAGCTGCATTTCTATAGGTATCATCAAGGACTGTCCACTCCTGACAGGAATCCCCTGGAAGGCTTCAGACTGGCAGGAGCCTCATTAGAGTGAAAGGCTTTTTGTGTAAAGCTGCAGAAGCTATTGCAAATGCAAACGAGCTTCTTCTGACAAACTGTACCAGGCAAAGTGGGGCATTTTCAGAAGATAGTGTTGACAGACTAAAGTCTCTTCTTCTGAGACTTCTGTGAGTGAGATAGACAATTTTCTTCTCTATCTTATGAACACCAGGAAATTGTTGCCTTCAACTATTAGGGCCTATAGAGCTATGTTGAGCTCGGTGTTTAAACACAAAGGTCTACATATGTCCTCTAACCACGATCTTTTTGATATTAGATCATTCGAAACCTCCAATGTTCCAAAGGAATTAATTTCATGGAACTTAGATATTGTTTTAAGTGGCTATCGAGCTCTGCCTTCAAACCCCCCCCACTCAGCATCCATGAAGAACTTGACTAAGAAGACACTGTTCCTGGTAGCTTTATGCTATGGGCAAAAGAGTTGGTTTCACCCAAGCAGACACAGTCTGTTCTCTGTCACTTGGTTTTCCCGCTAAGAATGAGAACCCCTCTGATCCTTAGCTCTCTTCCTTTGTCCTCAAGAACCTCATGGACATACTTGGGCTAGAAGAGGAGGACAGACTTCTCTGCCTGGTGAGAGCATTGAGGTATTACCATCATAGGATAGAGATGATCAGAGGAACATCTTCTCGGCTCTAGTGCTTGGTTAAAGACCCATCTCGTCTACTCTCAAAGAACACTCTGTCCTTTTTCCTGAGGACTTTAATAGTCGAAGCTCACTCTCAAGTTAAAGAGGAAGAATTTCTTCTTCTGAAAGTGAAGGCGCACGAGGTTAAAGCAGTTGCCACCTTGCTCAATTTTCGTCACACCATGTCCTTGTCTGCTATTCTTCAAACAACGTTTTGTATGTCCCTCTATCACTTTCGCCTTAAATCATGGTTATTGTGTCAATGGGAAGTCTTGGTTTAGTATTCGCATTCTAAAGATTCGTGGACTCACTTATTCGCAGATTTTTCTGTGGAACCTATCTAAAAATTATTCGCAGGAGGACTCACTCATTCACAGGTTTTTCCCAGGATAAATATTCATTAATTTGGGTATTTTGATGTTATTTTCATGACTAAATACATTTTTGATACAAAAATTATTTACTAATTTTCAAATATTAATATTGATTAATTCTGTTAATTAATTAGTTCTATTAAAGATTGAATTATGTTAAATTATAAAAATAATAAATCCCTCTCTCTCTCTCTGTATGTTGTGAAATAACCCAACTTTTTACCGTGCACATTTCTGTTATTGTTAAATGTCAGGATAGTATTTATTATTTTTCATTAATGTATGATATGGTTCTGCTTATTACTTGGAGTCTTCAATACCCTTCTTTGACCAAGTGCAATTCTTTTTTGATGAGAGAAACTTTCTCTCATTCTACCTCGATTCAAGGTTAGGGACGAGCCACCAGCAAAAACAAATAAATCTCTTGGGTCTGCCACGTCTCTGGTCACTGAGGGCCCAGACAGTAAATACCGAAAGGGCCAATTGGGATAAGCTGTAATGGGACAGAAGTATACCAAGAGCATATTAAATAGTTTCTATGCATCCACATTAGCAGTCGCTTACATCTTTTATTGTCATGGTATCTAATGTACCATTTTTACTCAACATATCTTGTGCATATTTGAAAAACATGATCCTTATTTTCTGTGCTGTATACTTATTATTGACGTGCCTCCAAATTACATTCAAGGGATAGGGAAGGTTTGGAGAAGTTTCGAGAGGCAAAGGGGCAAAAGTTTGTTTTGACAATAATATGCCTCCGGCTATTTTGCTTCGATTTACATACCTGAGTGCCATACACGACCAAGGTGGGGAAGAAAGTTCAAGGCCATAATTTAGTCGACAAAACTACCTTTATTCTTATGATTTTATCAACATATATTTGGGATTCAAGAATTTCAGTATTTCTATACGATACTCTAAGAACTTCTCATATACTAAGATAAAAGAACAACCTTAAATGAAATATTTATAGTACCAATATAAATATAAATTCATGAATTTTACTGAACGTTTTCTTTAAAAATATGCCAGTGACTTAATTGCCATCAATACAATTTATTGGAACGTTCTGAAATATAATAAATGAAAAGGAATTCTCTATTTTAAGTAAAAAATTGCATTTTAGATTTTCAGTGTTCTTGTGATACTTTGAGAATTTCACATATAAATAAATATGATACTGAATACAACTCACAAACAAATGTGTTAGGTAATAATATAAATATTTTAAAATTTCAAAGTTTATTTTGATTTTCACCAAGTAATTTCAATTTAATTTCATAAAGTATGTACAGGAATGTTCTATTGCTTTCTTGATTCATATCATTGAATCTTGCCAACCAACGGAACCTGCCTGGGAGTTAAAATAGTCACGACGGTAATCTCGTTGTCTTGCTAGCCATGGCTCCTCTGACGGCTTGGTAGTCAGGTAGTCAGGCTCGGTAATAAAGCTTCTGACACCTCCAGTGACAAGGTATGGCCTCGTGTGTTACTGAGTCTTCTTGATCTGCCTCATTTGTGGCATTACGATGTCTTGTTAAAATTAAGTTGTGCAACACAGGAGCGGCCAACATCACAGGCTGATAGTCATGCCAAAGCTGCATGGGGGTGTGAAACACTGAATCTGCGGCGGTATTAGAAAAGACTAGATTATTTTTATTTGCCTTTTGTAAATTTAGATCAGCCTTGTTTTTCTAGGTTTAATAACAACTTTTTAAGAATCATTTTGTGGCAGAATAGCCTTTGTTTTGTCTGAGTAATTGTTTATATTATTTTTGAAGTTTAAGTGCCAGTTGTCTGGTCATTTCAAGTGCTTAACGTAAAGCGCTTAATTTAACATTACTCAGTATGGTTAGGCGCCTCCTCCCCGTTTGTTTATATTATCGAACTATCGTTTTAGCTATTGTTTTTTTTTTTACGAGTGTCTTGGTGATATCTGGAGTGGAAGTTGGTGCTCCGACAGAGATCAGTTCGTGTTAAAGCACTCCCCTGATATCCCTTGAGCAGCATACTGATTTGGACATTGGATGACGATTATTTGGCAGTTTATTTTGGACAACGATTTTTGGATTACGCTTTGAACCCTCTCCCTGGTCTGTTGTCTGCAGGTTCTCTATCACCTGCGACTCGAGTGTCTCCTGCCTCGACCTGCGGCTTGGGTACTTCGATACGAGACTCACAGGTGCTCCTGTCACCTGCAACTTGAGCCATTCCTGCCTTTCCC
>NC_087200.1:43636204-43698704 GCF_015104395.2 Macrobrachium nipponense
GAATGGGAAAAGATATCATAGCTGGGAATGGGTTTATATCCGAAGCTAAATAGTGGGAACTGTGGTGGGACCATCAACTGCCCGATAATGTTTGGACCTGAGTTTTATCAGGAGGAACTATTCTGCAGGACTAGACCACGGATTCCAGGGGGGTCTGGTTCTGGGTTTAGGACTCAAGGCATTCTATCCGGTTTGCCCATAATGTAATTAGGGTGGGGATGATTGTATTCTTGTAATACTCTCAGCCCTATCAAGCGGGTCTGGCCTACACTTGGGCCACTCTAATTATGTTGTGCCTTCCCCTGTAGGGTAGGGTAAGGACGTGGACATTTGGGAGTCAGTTTCTCACTTGTGCCATTAGTGGAGGAATAAACTCCATGAAAGGCTGATGATATCTTTTTAAGGTTTTCAGATTTTTTTTTTTCTCTCTCTCTATTCGATCTTTATGAGTAGTAGGAATAAAGATTCGAGTACCCCTGGGCCCTCTGATGATACGGTTTTGGCACAGATGAAGACCTCTGCACCCATCTTGGAAACTGAAAATCCCCCAAATATTGATGAACTTGGATCGACTTTGAGACATGAGGCATCTGCTGAAAATGCAGAAAAATTGTTGGTAACTCTGGAACCATTTATTTTCCCAAGTATTGAGACTGGGGAAGATAAATCTACCTCATTCATTGAGTCTCTTCCATTAGATATGAAATACGAAATAATAAATGAGGAATTTAGCAAATATGGAGCTATTAAGAAAATAGGAATTAAATTGGCAGACACTTTACAGTTCTGGCAGGTTTGGATAACTTTTTCAGATTATAAAGAGGCTTTGGTTGCCTACACTGAACATAGGGAATCCCAAGGAAGAATATCTCGTGTGCTTTAGTAAAAGGACCCCCTTTTAACTTAAAGGTATATTACCCCAAAAACCCAGACAACAAAATAATTAAAACATCGGTATCAAAAACCGCTAAGCCCGCAAAACGGCTTGTAGTATCAGTTGAAGAAAAGTGGGGTAACATAATACTATTCAGGAGATACTTGCAGCGTCAAATATGAGGCATTATTAATTCAAAAATTACACGCTTTGGGCAAAACAGCTTTTTGGTCCATGCAGATTCAGTGGAAAGGCAGCCATGATATCCAACTGGAGGATTACCCCAGAAGGAATTATCAAAGAAGTAAAGCCTCACTACAATTTTAGTTATGCTAAAGGTGTCATCTTCCACCAGGACTTGTATGAATTTTCAGAGGAAATCCTTGGTATGTGTCCTCCCACTGATTGGAAAGTTTTTAAAGTACCTAGGTCGTCTATGATTATTTTTACGTTTTGTGATGAAGACTTGCCAAATTCCATTGAAGTGGAAAAGTAAATAATTAACATATGTCCCTTTAAACCCCGGCCACTCCTATGTTTCAACTGCTTTGGTTATGGTCACCCATCCTGGGTACGTATAAGACCTAAGCTCTGTGGCACATGCTATCTCCCAGAGCATGGCGAGTGTTCAAGACAGTTAAATTGTATTAACTGTAAGAAGGCACATAGTCCCAGAGATAGGAATTGTGATTTGTATAAAGATGAACAGGAAGCTTTGCTTAAATCCCATGCAGAGCACATAAGTGTGGGCTATGCAAAAAAAACTCTTAGCTAGGACAACTAAATATATTGATGTGGTGAAACAGAAATATAAAAATTCTAGTTCCCTCAACAAACCACTAAAGAGAGAATTTCGTCCTATGAGCAATCTAGCTCCTCAACCTAAGAAGAAAAGTAGCTTAATCCCTCGAACGAACCAACTTCCTGATTCAGAGCTTGACATTGTTCAAGCTCCAGAGGCTTCCTCTGTGGGAGCTTCTCCAACCCCCTGTTTAGGGGTCTTTCAGGCTTCTTCAAAAGCCTCCTTATCCTCATCTCTAGAGGCATCCCAGGCAATCTCACTCTCAGATTTAGGGAATCTTCCACAAGAAAAATTGCAGACCTCAGTACCTCATGTGGCAGAGGTACATCATGCAAGTATGGAATGTGAAATTACAGGTAATAAAAGATCACATACCCATTCCACATCTCCTTTGTCACCTTCCCTAGTAAGGCAAGGCAAATGTAAAATTATGCCATCAGAAAAGTCTTCCCCCTCTGAGAGACTGAATAAACCACCAAGAAAGACTAGCATGACCAAATCTCCATCAGGTAAGTCCTCTCTTTCAAGAGCTTCATATTCTTCATTTGGTCAGACAACTAAAAATCTCTCTTCATAATGGCGTCTTTTGATATCCTGCAATGGAATTGTAAAGGACTGCATACACGTGCAGAAGAGCTAAAAAGTCTTGTTAAGAGAGAAATGCTGGTATAGTATGTCTGCAGGAACCCAAATTAGGCCCAGAGTTTTTTAATTATGGGATTAACTATGAAATTTTCTCCTCGGCCCCTCCTGCCAGTGACTGTGCACATGGGGGAGCTGCTATTATTGTGAATAAATCTTTGGAATACTCTCAAGTACCCCTTACTACAAATTTACAGGCACTTGCAACAAAGGTAATTTTAGACAAGCAGATTACTGTCTGTTCCATTTACCTTCATCCTAGATCTGCTTATTCAGTGGCTGACATTCAGTCATTGTTAAATCAATTACCATCACCATTCATGCTTCTAGGAGATTTTAATGCACACAATCCATTGTGGGGAGGTGACTCTTTAGACAATGGGGGAAAAGTGATAGAGGAACTTATTAATAATAATAATATAGTGCGTCTTAATGATAGTACGATGACTTACATAGCATATATTTTAATTCGTATTCAGCTATTGATTTAAGTATATGTTCCTCAGACATAGCTTTGGATTTTAACTGGTCTGTTGACGAATATCTGCACGGTAGTGATCACTTTCCTATCCATTTGAAATTCGTCAGGAATTTTCTTAGAGAAGCACCACCAAAATGGAAAGCAATGGAAGCAGACTGGGTAAAATATAACACGGGTATAAGATTAGACAAAACTGATGAATCTTTTAAATGTCACCTAGAAGCATACGACTATCTTTCAAATACAGTGTTAACGAGTGCATAGGTTGCTATACCAAGAACAAGTGGAAAACTATGAAGACCTGCTGTCCCTTGGTGGGATAAGAAATGTGCTGTTCTCAGAAAAATTACAACAAGATGCTATAAAAAATATAAGTCATGTGGCACATCTGCTAAGATAATATATCAACGAGCTATGGCCTAACAGCGTCAATATTTTCGTAGTGCAAAAAGAAATACTACGTGAATATACTACATAAATGGGATTAATTCAAAAACTCCATCCAGAGTAGTTCGAAAGAAAGTAAGAAAGCTTGAAAGTAAATTTTCTCCTCCTGAAACACCCTCTTTAAAGGTTGGAGATTCACTGATAACAAGTCCCAAAGATGTAGCTGAATACCTAGGTCAACACTTTTCCCACATTTCAAGTGCAAGTAATTATTCAACCGATTTTCAGAGGATTGGGAACTCCCAGGTTCCTTTAGATTTATCTGGTGGTAATCTTGAGGCTTATAATGCTATATTCTCTCTGCATGAGCTACAAGATGCCCTTTCTTCAATGGATGATACTTCTTCTGGTGAGGATACTAACCTGTATGTCATGCATCGACAGTTACCCGAGGAAGCAAAAACATACCTCTTGAAGATTATTAATAGAATTTGGGATACTGGAATCTAACCAAGAGGATGGAAAATTGCTGTAGTAATTCCAATTCAAAAACCAAATAAAAACCCTTATCAGACAACAGATTATAGGCCCATAGCTCTTACTAGCTGTGTATGCAAGCTGATGGAGAAGATTATCAACTCTCGTTTAGTATGGCATTTAGAAATGCACAAACTACTTTCTCCACTCCAGTTTGGCTTTCACAAAAACAGATCTATCCTTGACCCACTGCTAAGACTTTTTAATCAAATTCAACAAGGCTTTATAAACCAGTGTCAGACAATTGGTGTATTCTTTGACTTAGAAAAAGTGTATGATACAATATGCATCATGGAATTGTTAAGGAGCTGCATAAATTAAGCATACAAGGAAATATGATTAGTTTCATTAACGCATTTTTAACAGACGGTTTGTAAGAGTAATAATAGGAAATAGCTTGTTTTCCCTATTCAAACTAGGTGTTCCACAGGGGAGTGTGCTGTGTGTAACTTGTTTTGCTGTTGCCATTGATAGCGTCATCAATGAAATTCCAAATCCTGTACGGGCCTCACTTTTTGTTGATGATCTAGTAATTTATTGCTCTGCATATGATGCTGAATCGGCTTGCAAGTATTTACAAAAATCCATCGACTCTATCATTCGATGGGCAAAACAAAATGGATTTAGGTTCTCTACAAGTAAGACAGTTGCCGTTCGCTTTACCAGGAGTAGACGTCAAGAAGTTGTACCAAATTTGAAACTTGATGGGTCTGTTCTACCATATGCGGATGATGTCAAGTTCTTGGGAATTATTTTTTATTCCAAATTCACATGGTCTAAGCATATTGAAAATTTAATGTGCAAAGTAAAGAAATCCCTCAATCTTCTGAAAGTGGTCTGTGGCTATAACTGGAGCGCAGATAAGAAAACTTTGCTACAACTATATGATGTATTATGTAGATCAAAGTTGGATTCCGGATGCCAGATTTATTCATCAGTATGTAATCGTAAACACCACGAACTTGATGTGGTCCAAAATATGGGTTTATGTATTTGTTCTGGGGCTTTTCCAACATCCCCCGTCGAGAGTCTTTATGTGGATACGCACCAACTTCCACTTGATTTACAACGTGAGGAATTAGGCCTCCGATACTTGATGAGGATTAAAAGTAATGCCAGCAATCCATCAAATAAACTTATTAATCAATTTGATGTTAGCAGATTTAAGCCAAGATCTTCTGTTCATTCCAGATCCTGCTAAATGCATCTATAAATGAAAATTCTATACTGACTCAGAATGTTCATGAATTGGCCCCTTCCAAAATTCCACCTTGGTTCATACCAAAAGCTGAACTGTGCAAGAAAAATATAGTAAGAAAGAACACCCCAATCTGATATTTTTAGCTCCATGATGTTTTCGGCTATTCCTTCTATCTGTTTTCATGCCTGAATTATCATGTAGCGTTCCCTTCTCCTTTCTAGACTATATAATTTTTAAGAATTAATTTTAAGGATTGTAGTCTTTCCCAGTAGTCAAGGTCCTTAACTTCTTCTATTCTAGCAGTAAAGGACCTTTGTACTCTCTCTATTTGTGCAATATCCGTTTGATAGTGTGGGTACCATATCATATTGCAATATTCAAGTGGACTACGAACATATGTTTTATAAAGCATAATCATGTGTTCAGCTTTTCTTGTTTTGAAGGGCCGTAACAACATTCCCATTTTTGCTTTACATTTTGCCAATAGAATTGCTATTTGATCATTGCATAACATGTTCCTATTCATCATCACACCGAGGTCTTTAACTGCTTCCTTATTTGTGATTGTCTCATTATTAGGTCCCCTGTATGCATATAGCTTTCCTTCTCTGTCTCCATAATTTATTGATTCAAATTTATCAGAGTTAAATACCATCCTATTTACCTCTGCCCAATCACATACTTTGTTAAGGTCTCTTTGTAGCGCGTTCCTATCTTCATCACAAGTAATTTCTCTACTTATTCTTGTGTCATCAGCGAAACTACTCACTACCGAGTCCTTAACATAACTGTCTATGTCTGCAATCATAATAACAAACAGTAATGCAGCTAACACCGTACCTTGTGGCACACCGGAAATTACCTTAGCTTCATCCGATTTCTCATCGTTTGCAATAACTATCTGTTTTCTGTTGTGTAAAAATTCTTTTAACCATCTTCCTACTTTATCCACGATATTGTGTTTTCTAATTTTCTTCGCTAATATATTATGGTCTACCTTGTCAAAAGCTTTTGCAAAGTCTAGATAAACCACATCTGTTTCATTTCCATTTTTTCATATTTTTGTATAAGTTCTCACGGTGGACTAACAGTTGGGTTTGTGTACTTTTTCCGGGTACGAAATCATGTTGTCCTATATTAAACAAATTATTTTTTATTAAATGTTTCATAATATTTTTCTTCATTACCCTTTCGTACACTTTCATAATATGTGATGTTAGACTTACAGGCCTTTAATTACTTGCCTCTAGTCTTGATCCACTTTTGAAAGTAGGGGTAATATATACTAATTTGTGCTCATCATAAATCTTGCCTGTATCTACACTTTGTCTTAATAATATTACAAGTGGCTTTGCGATAGAATGAACTACTTTCTTTAACAAAATAGCAGGGACGCCATCAGGCCCTGCAGCAGCTGCATTTTTAATTTCATTAATAGCCTGCACAATACCAGCTGCAGAGAGAGAGAGAGAGAGAGAGAGAGCGAGAGAGAGGAGGGGGAAAAAGGAGAGAGGAACGGAAATTCGTGTACTGTCGAGTTGACGTTAATTACCAAAACACTTGCCTTAAAGTTTTCGCCCTCGTCATACGATCCCTCATATTGAGCGTGCGTTTCTCGCATTTGCCTATTCAGGGTGGGCGAGCGCATTTACAGTTATAAAACTTTTAACTGGCATTTTGGTTAGGTGCGGGCCGAGGCGGGGAGCGGATGGAAAGGAGAGGGAAGAGAAGGGTCAGATACTTTGGATGTGTGTGTGTAGAAGTATGATGAGGGGAGAGAGAGAGAGAATTTCCCATTTCATAGTGTTGACACACACCAAGACACCCATCTTCAACTTACCTGTGTTCTCAAGCATCAAACCTCGAGATGCTGTACAAGTTCGAACAGGGATGAAAGCACACATCACGTTCCTTTTGCATACGTAACGGGTCGGGCTTCGTACATTCAGTCGTCAAACTCGCCAATCATTCACGAAGGAGAAGGGGGAGGGAAAGGGAAGGGTCAAGGGGAGGAACCTTTTTTTAGAGAGAGAGAGAGAGAGAGAGAGAGTTACCGTACATGGCAAAATACTATATTAGGTACAGAGAGGAGAGACAAAGTGTGTGCAAGATAGACTGTGTTTGAACTTACCTGTACGAGGTCGGGTTAGGTAAAGTAGGGTTATTTTAGAGGAG
The DNA here is from genome assembly GCF_015104395.2 of Macrobrachium nipponense. Lineage (NCBI taxonomy): Eukaryota > Metazoa > Arthropoda > Malacostraca > Decapoda > Palaemonidae > Macrobrachium > Macrobrachium nipponense. The sequence goes on from NC_087200.1 coordinate 43,643,304, forward strand.
GGGGGAATGGGTTTGGTTATGTTAGAACTTTGCCATTTCCTTTTTGTTTTGTTTTTGTTTTGGTTCATTGGCCTATTTTTAGGGTCAGGCTTTAGTCTGCAGATATTTGGAGGATAGCGATGCTATCTTCCCACTTCTTTGACTCCCACATACGTCCTACTGGATCAAAACAGTGTCTGTTATGAGAGTCTTCGCGGGAATCAAAACTCTTAGTGGCCACTATACATTTGTTGGTTACTTAGTTTTGTTAATTGTTAGGCTTCTTTCTGGTGGTAAGTTTCTCCTTTCTTTCGGGACCCCATTATTTTGGAGAATGTCTATTTTAGTTCTTTAATTAATAGTGTGGGTGTTTTGTTCTAATAATTGTATTCATATTTTGTATGATTGCTAGTCATATATTTTGGTATTTATAGAGGTTCAGGTAATCATTTCTATCTGTTTCGTGTTTGTAACTATATTATAATATTTTTACTTGTGGTATTTGTATCCCTCTCTGTTAATATTTGCACACTAAATGTTACCTCACTTATCATGGATATAACTTTGGAGAACACCAGTTATAATTAATTGCTTTTCTGGTATATGAAGGATAAGCCTTTGAGGACGGCCCTGACATATTTAGCGACCTTACTGCCAGGATATTCGGTCCTGTTAGGGTGTTCTCAGTGTGCAGTTTTAACAGTGAGGGTACTAGGCATAGGTCTAATACCTCTTTAGGTTGTTCATATTTTGTATTGGAAGTTTTCAGTTAAAAATAGAGACTGCGACTATTTTGGATGTAATTAGTGGTGAGGGCTGGCAAGAGAGGTTGGAGAATTCAATTCAGGATGAGTTGAACACAGTTGCTAACTATTTTGAGATTGAATTTGACCCCTCTGTAAAGTCGAACGGTGCTAAGGAGATGAAATCCCCGGTAACTGCAGAGTTGGTGGAGAGAAAAATTCAATTACAAACATTGGAATTTGAAATTGAAAAGTTAAGGCAGGTAAGAGAGAGAGAGAGAGAGAGAGAGAGAGAGAGAGAGAGAGAGAGAGCAATTCGAAAGAGTAAAATGGTTGGGTAACCCGTCTTCTCCCTCGCCGTCTTCCCTTGGTGTCACTGTTGATTCCATAAACAATTTAGTACAGGCTTTAAAGTTCGTTCCCACGTTCCAAAAGTCGAACGTAGCAGAGTTATTTGTCCCTTTTGAAAGGATTGCTGCTAAGTTGCAGTGGCCAGAGGAACACTGGGCCACTTTGGTACAAAGTAAATTTATTGGGAAAGCCCAAAAGGTTTATGTAACCCTTGATGAAAATTTGGCCTCTGATTATGAAAACGTCAAGGCAATTATATTGAAGGTGTACGAGTTAGTTCCCGAGGCATATAGCAACGTTTTTGCAATTTGAGGAAAAACACTGATCAGGGTGAAACAACAGTTTGCTGAGGACTGGGTTAAGTCAAAAGAAGTGGATACCTTTGACAAGTTAAAGGAGTTAATAATGATTGACGAATTCAAGCGTTGTGTCCCAGAGGAATTAAAAACCCATTTGGAATAGTTAAAAATGGAGAACACCAGTTATAATTAATTGCTTTTCTGGTATATGAAGGATAAGCCTTTGATGAGGGTCCTGACAGTTACGTCACCTTAGTTTATGCAAGGCCAGTCAGAATGTGTCGAGACAAAGCTGTTCCTATATGATATACAAACCCTCGGTCCTATACATTAGGAATTACTTTTGGCGAAGCTGGAAAATGGCTGCTAGACTCTTGAACAAAGGAGTTGGGTAGTTTAACTACTGTTCAGCCTGAACATACGCACTCCACTTTGCTATTGGCTATCGTCTAGTGAGGACACATGCTCACTTCGCTCTCTGCCCGACTGTCACTAGCCGAGTTTTTCCTGGTAGAATCTTTCTTTCTGTGTTTTTATTTGTGTATATCTGTGTGTTTGCTGTGATTGTGATATCATTATACAATGCAAACCCACAAATCAGTTAAGCTTACCGGTAAACCTGCCCATGCCCGCGCCCCCTGCATGTATCTCCCAGGGTGGGTGAGAAAGAGTGTAATAACTTAGATCGTCTGTGGATGTTAACCCTCATGCCCTCTGCACAGCATGCAGGGGAAGTGATTGCAACCCTAAATTGACCTGTAATAGTGTCATTTCTGGTCTTCTGTGCAGTGGGTGAAGCTTGCAGGGAGGAGACGTTACTGGAGGAAGGGTGCGAAGACAATGTTTGAGGGTTATACGTCCCCAGCGACTCCCTTGGTGGCCAACCCTTTGTCCTCATTTCTCTCTCCCAGCAAGCTTCCCCTTCTTGCTCCCTCTCCTTCGGAAGAGGCCTCTTCTTTGTCCTCTTCTTCAATTCGTCAAGTAGGAGGATGGAGGGGAAGCGGGTGATCAGAGTAATCTCTGCTTGGAGGCCTATGGTTGTGTTGAGGGAGTGGAACTTCCCTTGGAGCAACAAGAGCCTCCCTCTACTAACCCGGCTTTCCCTTCTTCAGGTATGGTGGAAGAACAACCAGCTGATATGTTGGCAGCATGGCATTTTTTGGGGCTTGTGGGGACACTTTCCCAGCAAGTCATGCTGGCCCACCTTGCCAAGTCCATTGTGACTCACATAGTGGAGACACCACCGACTGTCACAGTGACTACCTCAGCCTTTGCCAAGGTCCCGAGTATGGCTTGTCACCACCCAACAGTAACCACTCCCTCGGTGGTGATGGATACGGCCATACATCTGCCAGCATCTGGAGTGGCAGTACTTCCACCTCCTGGCTTCAAGGTGTCCACCTACAGTCAATGTGCCCACTGCTGCAGGTGTTGTCCCTACTGCTGCCACTAACCCTGTAGTAGTGGAGACTTGCCCTGTTCCTGCTGCTCCTGTCGCCTGGGCAACTCCTGCTGTTCCTGCGATGCCTGCTGCTCCTGCCTGGATGGAGGACCTGACCACCATCCGGAAGAAAGTGATGAGGAAAAAGCCAATGAAGAGATTGAGGAAGGTTGTGTCCATCACCATCATCCTCGTCGTTGTCGCCCTCGTTTGCTGCCTCCTACCCTTCTTCTTCCAAGGCTCGTCGGTCAAGGGAGATGAAAGTTCCCTCTCCTCCTTAGAATTCTTGAGACTTCTAAGGCTGCCACTTTTTATTGCCAATTGCGACAACAGAAAATTGTCACAATAAAACATTGTTGCAACAAGAAGTTGTCACTAAGGTACACCCCGCACACAGCAAACCATGAGATGGCAGCAACTATTGTTGATAGCGTCATCATGGATACCATGGAAGTAGCAGCTATTTGTACACTCTTGCTGAGGAGGAAGCACAAAAAGTGACCAAGAAAGTACTAGGTTCACCCCATTAGTCAGTCAGAGGTTACTATGTGGAGCATTCCACACATTATTTGATGATTTAAAAGAGCACCCTGATAAATATTTTAGTTACTTCAGGATGTCACAAGAAATTTTATATTTTTGTTGCTATATTCTTTTAGTTGGAATTCATAAATAGGTGGTCTCTTCTCCACCTCTACTATGAGTGTTTTGCAGTTAAATACGTCTTTTATGGACATGATGTAGTAGACTACCATGTCCTCTCCCCAACTGCAGCTTGAGAACTAAAGACAATGAAGGCAGCAGGAGGCATTGATGCTACCAACCGAAAGTTGCCTCTGTGCTGAGTCCCATTTGAAATAACGCTTTCTATCGCCAGCGCCACAGTTGCTGACAATAATTGCCACAAGAAAAATTGTCCCTGTGCGGGCAACGGTAGAGATGTGTTTGTTCTATTTTTGACAAATTTTTTGTTGTGACAACTGGTAATAAAAAGTTGCTCGTGTGCGGGCAGCCTAAGGGTCTGCCTCCCTCCACAATGGAAGCAGAGGGTTCTCTCGCTGTTTCTTCCGCACATTTGGGTGCAAGAACCAATCACAAGCCTTGCCTAGATCTAGTGTTTCGGGAGCCATAAGTGTGCATTCTTCAGTACACGCCCCTGCCACCAGCTCTAAGAAGCCAGCTTCGTAGACTGGTGCTGTGTCGGTTGCTCAGTCTGACCTAGACACTCCAAATGCTCAAGTCTCTGAGGAGTCTCAAACATCCCGAACTGGTGACAGAAGCTCCTCTCTTCCTGCCAGTGAGGGCACAGGATGAAAGAAAGAATCAAGACACACAAGTGCCTCAGGTCTCCCTGCCAGTACATCCACCAATACTCGGCCAGGTGCCTTGCCTGGTGCCTTGGTGTCTAACCAAACACCTAGAGAAGGAAAGAGAAGGTCCAATGCTCATACTCCTTTAGCAGAGTTTCAGCCTCGAAGAGATTTAGGGTACAGGACAAGGAGGGTGCAAGTTCTCATCAGCTAGCCGCTCACTTGACTCATCCCGGGCCCCCATTGCATTTGCACATTCGGTCAGGCCTGGCCAAACCAAGTGCTCAGCTCGAGCTGAGACCAGGGCCAGATTTAGAAAATTGGACTGGATTTAGAAACTGGAGGGGCCAGGGGCACTTATGTTTAAGGAGTCCCCTCTCCTCATAAAGAAATTGAATCATCCATAAAGAAGAAAGTTTAATTAATTTTTTAAACGAGGAAATGGTTAATGTAAGGTTTTGAATAAAGTTTTTTTTTTCATTCTTACAATTTCATAGACTAAGAATAACTTTGGCCACAGTATTCAGTTTATGTTATATGGCAAATTACTATAAGGATACTTTCTGCATCTAACAAACATAAAACACTTGACCTTTCATCCTTCATTGAGGTCCTAAGTTGATTTTTTATTAGTGCCAATTTGCTAAATGACCTTTCTCCTGAACAATCAGTAACCATCATGCTAAGATATATTCTAAGGGCTACATTAACATTTGGTAAGGTATCAACAAGCCCTTCATTATGTAACAAAATTGCCTGTTGGGATGGAATGATACATGATCTGAGCTTGGCAAAGGCTGCAAATTGGATAATTTCCTCAGAAAACACACTACTGTCACTGAAGTCTTTAGGAAAAGCACTAACAAATTTCTCAACCTCTGTTTTTATCTCAGCATCAGATAAAGTACATAAATTGACTACTATTTCGAATCTGTCATACACCAATTGGTATGCTACCCCACGTTGTTGTAAAGCAAGAGACAATTGATCTAAAATGACATTGAAAGTTTCACATCTGAATTTTTCTCTAGGGGAAAAATCTACTTCCTCCGAGGCTGAAGTTGTGTTTGTATCATATCGCTTATTTCTCTTTTTTGGCCTTTCTTTAGTTGATTTTATTCTGTGTTGCCACATAAATAAATTCTTGGCCTCTAGCTCCAGCTCTTTGTACCTTTCTCTAAGTGATTTTAGAAAATTTTCGAGAGAATCAATAAGATCAACCCCTTTTTTCAAGTCAACATCAATCCCTTGGAAAGCTTTACTCGTTTTGTTGAACCATACAAGTATTGTATTCAAGATCATAGCCATCAAAGCTGTCTCAAGACTGTTCATTTTGTTCCCCAGTACTCGAGCTTAATGTCTTACTTCAGGTGTATGCTCCGAGCCATTTTCAATATCTCTTAGAGCATTTAAAATAAATTTGTATCCATCTACAAGGGCTTCAGTAGCATCAGCTCTTGATGACCAACGAGTATCTGAAAGAGAATTCAAAGTTAGTACTCATTTCTTTCCAGCCAAAGACTTCATTAGATTTGTCCATCGTTGTGTAGATGCAGAAAAAAAGTCTAAAAGCTCTGTGTGAAGCCAAAATAATTAACTGCTCCTACACAGCAAGAGGCTGCTGCCTGTCCTATAACATTGAGTTAGTGAGCAGCACAAGGAATATAAACTGCTGCTGAGTTTATGTTTTTAAGTCTGGCCTGCATTCCTATATAGCGACCTGACATATTGCTAGCATTGTTGGAGGACTGTCCTCTGCAGTCATCAAAATTAACATCTTTTTCAAAACGTTTTAGCAGAGATGTAGCCAGTGCTTCAGCCTTGTGAGAGCCAGGTTGCAAGAAAGTTAAAAATCTTTCTACCAGCTTATCAGAATCAACACATCACACAATGACTGCTAGCTGGTTAACATGAGAGAGGTCGATCTGGTGTTGAACCCACAGATACTGAAAAATACTTGGCAGTTTTAAGTTCTGCCATAATATAATTTCTAACATATTTTGCCATCAAAAGGACAATTTCCACATATTTTGTTGGTGATATGTATATGACTGCTTACCACACCACTTCCAGGGTTGCCAAATTCTTTAAGGTGTCCCATGAGAAATGGATAAAATTGTGCAATAAGTTCTATAACTCCTAAAAAGTTCCCGTTATGCATGGATCCTAGGACCTCTTCACTACCCCTTTATTCCAGGCCTCTCTCAGTTAAAAATAATATCACTGCCACAACTCCAGTCCAGTACTTCTTGTTTTCGTGCATTTATTTTTCCAACTACCTGTTAACATAAGAGGACTCATTACATAGTGCTTTGGGAAAACTGCATTAGGGTAACAGTCACTGTATGCCATGATCTTATATGAAAAATTTGATATTTGTAATTTTGAACTACGGGCTACAGCTTCAAATTTGGATCACAATGAAAATGATAATCATGCAGATTATGCCTCATCATACATTGGTGTTTGTTTAAACCTGTTACTTTAGCTCAACACAATTAATGGCACCTTTTACAAATTAATCATTATAAAGAAAATAAAAAATAAATAAATTAAATATTTCTCGGTATGGTATGGGGGACCACTTTGGTCACAAAATACTTTTATACCAACATCATACTAATTTCCCAACTATCTCTTTTTTTCTATTTTTTTTTTTAGCCCGGGGCCCCCCCTCACATAGGGGCTGGAGCAATTGCCCCCTATGGCTCCCTATAAATCCGGCCCTGGCCGGGGCATTGAGTACCTGGCCTGGCCCGCATGAACCTCCCACCCTCCTCACGACAACGTTTTGCCGAGGTGAAAGCATTCTCCTAGATTCGTATTGCAGTCATTACCACAGGTTAGTGGCCTCATACTGTCTGTTCTGTGGACAGGACAGGTGAGAGTACCCAATCCTCTTCACCTGTCCCTCAACCTCCTGGGGTTTTACCAAAAGACGAGTCAGACAGAGGGAACTTTGATGAGGAGTCTCATTGGAATCCTACCTTTAAGGTATATGTACCTGTCTCGTTTCTTGGATCAGCCAGGTTGTATGCCAGAGTGATGCAGGAAGGATCACAGGGGCCTGGCAAAGTTCCCCCTCCTGCAGGAAGAGTAGATTGGGAGGACTGCACCCTGAGATACAGAGGACGTTTACTGAAATCATTGCACTGATTCGTCAGCACAGTTATCTGAGGAAATGGACCATGGCCTCATCTGTGGATCATTCATCATGCCTCTTCATTTTTTATCTCTGGGACCTTTTGCCTGAAATTTAGGGCTAATGGAGTTCACAACCCTTTGGATTCAGCAATATTTTGATATGTCCGCACTTCTTGAATGTAGCCTCTGGTGAATCAGAATTGTTGATGGATCTTCTCTGATGTATTTTGATGGAAAGAATATTTGATGCGTCTCCTCGTTCTTTTATATCAAAATAATTCTTGAATTTTTTCATGAAATAAACTGCATCTTCTGAATTTCCAAAAATGATGAATTTAATGCTCTACATGAACTCCAGTTATTGTTGTCTTTGCTTCACTGTAGTAGATGCATCTGTCAAATTCAGATCTAATCATGACCATTTTTGTCAGCTTCTGGTTCAGTGCTTCATTCCAATTTCTACCTCTTTATAGCAAGCCGTAGATACTTTTCTCCATTTCACAAACAAAATGTTTTCTCTTGGCAACTTCACATCCCTTTGGTTGTTCCTGAGGTAGGCTGTATTTATATCAAGCTGTTCTACAGACCTTGAATTTTCAGTAGCTAAGGCCACAGGGGCGCAAGCCAAGAGATAGTCCATACCAGGTGTTAGGCAGAACCCCTTGCCCAATAGTCTTGCTTTGTGTATCATTACCTTACCAAGTTTGTTGTATTTTCTTCTGAATACCCACTTGCAGTCAATCACTATATGTTCTGTTGGTCTTGGTACATTTTTCATGTCTCCATGCCTTCTAATCTTTCCATTTCTTGCAGCATGGTAGCTTCCCTCTTGTCTTTGTTGGGACAATTGAGTGCTTCTTTGACAGCCAATGGATCTTTGGCAAATGCTGGAAATCTGTCTGGACCTTGTAGCATTGGCACTTCTTTGGTTTCTTAAGCCTCTCATGATCCTGATTTTCTTTACTTTCATGGTTTTCAGGAATTTCTTCTTGATTTTCCTGATTGTTTTCCAGGTTTCTAGTGTTGGTTTCACATGAGAGAAAAGGTTCTCTCATTCAGTATTGTTGTTAGTGTCCAAGTCAAATTAGAAGAGAGTTGCTGTTTGCTTCTTTGTTGCAGTTTTTATAGCTGGTTCCTTGATCTTAAAAGGATAAGTCTCTTCTTGAAAGTCATCACTTGTGGCACTGATCATGTTTAGTTTGTTGGCGCTCCACAACTTATATTCTTTTGGTTTGGACACACTTTGGAGTCTCTCTCAGCTTAGCCCAAGGTTCACAGCCAAACACTTTGATCAATTTTAGGTCGTCACATTCAAGGTTTCTCCCATTCCACAGCAGAAATGGAATCTCGTTTATGGCTGTTGACATTATTCTGTTCTTGATGTAATTTGCATGAAGGAGGGCTTTAGCCCAGAATTTGCATGGTATTCCAGATTGGATCATCATGCATCTTGCTGTGACCAGTAAACTCTGGTGTAGAGGTTCACCTCTTCCATTTTGCTGAGGAGTGTATGGGAATCCCTTCTCTGTAAAAAAGGCCAAGAATTCCTTGCTAACATACTCTCTCCATTATCAATGTGGAGGCACTGCAAAGGACTGTTCTATATTTTAGCAATTTCACTGTATTTGGATGGATGTCCAAAAAGGTGACAAATAGTGGCTTCCGCTTCCTTTCAATGATGTTCAGGAATCAGCAAAAAATCACTGTGTGCTATTTCTAGCACTCCACTATTCCTCGAATCACTTGCAGGCACTAGACTTACCCTCCATGCATGTGGTACAGCCTTCAAGTTTTTCTTTTGCATCACAAACTTTGGGCAAGGCTACTATATGGCCAAATCATCTGTGCCACAAATTTATGGTTGCTCTGTTCCCTGTAAGTTCTATGTATTTGTTCATAGTTCTTGGTCTCTTGGGCAATGGAGGAGATTTGCCAAGAAGAAGCAGCACAAAAGTAAGTCAGAGGCTCCATCATGGGAAGGATTTTCTCCTCACTGATGAATGTTTCTCAGTCTCTTCACTGTCTTTGGAAGTTCTTGGGAGGGGGATGTTCCCCCACCTGGGAGGGTGGAGGCAGCGCCATCTTCCGGGAAGGAATCACAATATCTTTTGGATGAGTGTAACCTGGAGTGAAGGCAAGACGAACATCTGGAAGGCCTAGTACTGACTGGACTTCTAAAGGTACTGATGTAAGCATGAACTGAAAGAACATCTCTCTTAGCTGAACTAGAAGAAGATTCAACCAATCGGGATTTCTTGATCAGACCATTGTCAGCCTTTCTTGGAACTTCCACAGGATGAATAAGAGACGAAGGAACTACTGTAGAGTTCCTCTCAGAACAAGATACTTGAAGGCGAAAGGCAGACAGATAAGACACATCACCCAAAGAAAAACATGTGTGCAGGAGAGTCATAGCTGCAGCCCAAGGTGGAATAGTCACGGTCATGGACCCCGTTGGGAGACTCATGGCCAAGGTCCGAAGGCAAGAGGGGAACATGTACGCATGCTGGAGAGTCCTGGCCATGGTCTGAAGGCAAAGAAGAAGAGGAATTGTTCCAGCAACGAAGTATTTAATACTCCAATGTCTGATGGGAGCAGAAGACGATGAGGAAGAAGAGAAGACAAAGAAGGAGAACTATGCCACCTCTTCTTAAGAACATGGCTGTACCTCTCTCAAAAGAAAGACCAAGTCAACTGTGTCCACCATAGCTTCCATGAGGGAGTTCGTTGAAACTGTGAATGTGAGCTGTTAGTATTGCTGTAGGCTGAACAAGAGGCGATCAAAGATGAAGCATAATTAGTACAAATGGTATCATGCTAGATGGCATAGCGTAAGACCCAGCAAAGTGGAGGCTGGTAGGGCTAGGAACTGTCATGATGGCCAACATTGGGATACAAGAAGACACGAAATGGGATAAAAGGCCATCTAAGGTTGGTACCCATGATAGGCCTAAAGATACCCAAACAACCAACATCTGCGCATCTGATCCTGAAACAGAAAAAAATAGCACTGCCTTGACCCTCCTGGGTGGGAGAACATCCATTACCCCCTCACCCCCCACCACCAACCCCCGCGGCAACAACAGGGCAACGTGAGGTATAAAATCTCATCATCCCTCTCCCAAAATTTCCAAAGGTGAATCAGTGAAAGAAAAGGAAGGGGACAAGCCTTCAAAAAAAGAAGAAGAAACTGGAGGTCTAGACAAGGGAGAAGAAGAACAATGAGACTGAGAAGCATCCATCGAAGGAAGAGAAAATCCTTCCCAAGATGGCACCTCCGACTTCTTTACGTGCTGCTGTTTCTTGGTGAATCTCCTCCATTTCTCAGGAGACCAAGAATGACATTCAGAACAAGGGTTAGTCACGTTACCAGCATTTGAGCTGCACCTATTACAAATTGAATGGGGATTGGTATCAAGGAAAGCAAGGAAACATGAACAAGGGTAGCCTCCTACACCAGGACATTTCCTTTGATGTTTACAAAAGCTTTTAGCTGAGTTTTGGGATTGCATTATAAAAACCAAAACACACACATAAAAACACACTGTACACAAAAACACAAGCAAGAAAACACCAGCAGAGTTAAAAACCCGGCTTTAGGGAGTAGAGAGCAAAAGAGACGTCCTCTCTGAAAGGCATTAGAAGAAAAATTAATACTGTTATGAGGTTGAAGTTTGGTTGCTGGCAGCCCTCTACCTCATCTTCATGATAGATGCCACCAATTCCTTGCATAGACAATTCTTGTTGTCTTGTACCAGCTTTCAGCTGGCACCAGAAGATTAATCTAATGTGAAGACCGCTGGTATGTTAGCTACAAAAAATACAAATTAATTTAAAACTTGTCATATCTTAATTCTTCTTTTATTCTGTTTCATTTCCTTGCAAAACCCCTTTATAAGTAAATAGCTTGAAACCTTTTTCATTGAATCTTCTTTCAGACATCAAGTTTTGATCTGGATTTGGAGCATAGTATACTTCTTTTAAGGTTAACTCATATCCATCAAAATTGGTCTTTCATTTTCATAACCACTTTTCCTCTTCCTAGTACTGAAGACTTCTTTCCATCACCCCCACTTACATTACCTGTGATGCTACTGTCAAAACCAACAAGTACAGGCAAGCGCCTTGGTGGCATGGTCGGTATTGTGTTGGCATACCACTTTGTGGCCGCGATTCCGATTCTCGGGCATTCCATTGTGGTGTGAGAGATGTGTATTTCTGGTGATAGAAGTTCACTCTCGACATAGTTCGGAAGTCACGTAAAGCCGTTGGTCCCATTGCTAAATAACCACTGGCTCCATGCAACGTAAAAACACCGTACAAACAAACAAGTAGGCAGTCCCTGAGTTATGGTCGTCTCAGTTATGGCATTTTGACCTTATGGCGCTTGGCTAACAGCACTGTTTACCTGATTTTACAGTGCTGTGCCTGGGTTTACAGCATCCTAACGTAGCTGCGCTGTGCCATAAGCGCCATTTATTGCTATTATTATTATGATGTTCTGGTTTACAGTGTTTGTTGGGTTACAGGACACTGTCAGGAACGGAACCCCTGTTTAAACCAGGGACTGCCTTATGTCTTTATGAGGTATCATGTGATCACTAGCAAAAGAATCCAAGTTCCATATTAACCCATACAAGACAGGCTAAATCTATTTTAAGCACACCCCAGACTGGGCAAACTTTCAGGTTGGACAATTTAAAAAAAAAAATCAATGGAAAGAGGAAGATATGCAAATGCACATGGTGTAAGAAAAAACTTTTAAATTTTTCTGTACCTTCCACAGGAAGTTAAAGTGAATATTTACAATCTTGTGTGGGGCCTATTTTCCAAGACATTCATAAAAATATGCTAGGTTCACCAAATTATACATGTTTTTTCTAATAATAATTTTGTTTTGTAAAACTATAATTCTTACAGCTCACATAATATCATAATGGATAAGAACTAAAGCCAGTAACAAAGTTTGAGTATACAGTAGGGCCTCAGGACACGAAATTAATCTGTTCCTAAGCAGCCTTTGTAACCTGATTTTTTCGTATCTCGAACTACATTCCAAGCCCTACAAAAACACCACAGTAAATTTTATAATAAAGCTAAATTGACCAATAAACAATGAAATACAACGATTTGGACCATTCAATACCTAACATAACCTTTATCGTAGTACGTACCTGTAAATAAAGTGTATTAGTGTACAGGGTACAAGAAATAGCAACAGGAAACCCCTCCCCCTCCATTAACCTGACTTTTGTTTCTCCAGGTGTGGTGGTTGTAGTCATCACCGTAGGTTGATGACCACTCGTGACATGCCCCCTCTGCTAGTTCCACTAGCAGAGTGTGTGAGAGTGCCCAATCCTCCTCTCCTGTTCCCTCTACTTCCTGGGGTTATACCAGGAAAGGCAAGGCGAACAGGAGGAACACTGAGGAGTGCTCTCCAGGCAAGAAAATTCACTTAGGGCCAGCTGATCGGTTAAGATTCTTCCCCCTCAACTGCCTCACCAGAAGTAATACTATACCTCAGAGAGGTCTTTGCCAACAAAGCAGGTTCACCTGGACTTAGTGCGCCTAAGTCCCAACAGTCTCTCACTGCAGCATCTTCCTGCAAAGGGTGCCTCATTTTCACAGCAAGAAGCAGCGAGCCTGGAAGCTACTGCTATAGCGACTTTCTTAGCAGTCTCCTGGCTGGATCTGTGATCTTTCATAGTATCCAAGGTTGTTGCCTCCTCACATGCCACAGTTCCTAGGGAGGATTCGGCATTCAGGAGGCTGTGCCAGTCTGGAGGTAGGGAGATCCCAACAGGAAACCTGTGGGTGAACCTGGTGTTGGAGAGGAGGGACACAGTCCTGAATCAGAACACCAGATCTGTATGTTCTGAGTTGGCTTTAGCCCTACGAAACAGACCATTGCTGGGTTCTACCTCTCTCTTTCCAAGAGATGCTGCAGTAGACCAGAGTCAGGCTGAGGACAGTGACCACCTTGTCCACCAGGCAGTTGCGAAGACCTGGAGGTCTTCACCTTTTACTGCAGCAAGACCCTCGAGTCAAGCTAGCTCTTTCTCCCTCCACCCCTAAAAAGTCTCAGACATTGGAGGGAGCATAAGGAAATACCCAGCCTTCTTCTTTCACCCCCAAAACCCCTTCCCTCCTGGGAAAGGAAGTAAGGGAAAGAAGAAGAGGAAACAATAGGGGCGGCATTCCCCCCAGCCGCTGCCAGTGGGGTGGTGCCTATCGATCCATTGGGCAACATGGAAACAATGAGGAGCCATGACTTGGGTAGTAGACATCCTTTGGGAGGGATATCTACTTCCCTTTGAGTCTAGGCCACACCTCACCAACATTCAGGTCCAAACATATATCCCTGGCTCAACCGAGGATCTAGCACAGAGACAAGAAGTGCAATCCATCCTGAGCATAGGGCACTGTAGAAGTTTTTTGTCATCAGTCTCCAGGTTTTTACAGCCAGGTCTTTCTCATAGAAAAGACCTGCGGAGGCTGCAGACCAGTGATAGATCTCTCTTCCTTAAACCGTTTTGTTCACCAGACTTGGTTCACAGTGGAAACAGCACGTTCTGTGCTCGCTTCTATCAGGGAGAGGGACTTCATGCTTACAGTGGACTTGAAGGATGCATGTTTCCAAATACCAATCCATCCATCCTCCCATAAGTACCTTCGCTTTATCCTCAGGAGATGGTATAGGGGAGAGTGGTGATGATTCGGACAGTGAGATGGTCCAGATAGTACATTTCCTGGAAAACATAAGGGGCCTTCAGCTCGGAAAAATCACATGAAATAGCGAGTTTGTTTACCATTGACACATGGACTTTGGTTGAGAGATGACGCGTACTTTAGTATAGAGGTTAAATTTTGTGGTTTTTCTCATTTCCTATGTAATTTTTGGCGTTTGAATCGCAAGGGGTGATGTAGCGAACATGATAAGGGAGTTGATTTTCAGTTTGGGAGTGAATTTGTGCTGTATGACGAAGATGTTGCAGCTGTTACTTGCCTGTAATCTCGAAGGATATGGACTGAGGGTGTCATCAAATGGTTATGATCTGTGGGGGATGGTTCAGACAGTCTAGGGTAGGGATCCTGACAAATGCTTTACAAATTATTAATTCTGACAGAGAAACAAGAGATTTTCACTATCAATAGTTACATAACATATTGTGTATCTATTCATTAGCCCCTCATTACTTTATAAAGCACTCCATAAACCCATCATAGGACCCCTCATTACAAAAAAGAATAGTCTATCCTTTGCTTTAGGTTGATTATAGTTCCCTAAAGCCTATCATGGGACAAGAGTATAAGAAGAAAACCAGTAGGGAAAGGGATGCTGCTGCTATAGAAAATACACTTCAGGAGTTTAGAGAAAAGGATGGTTCAGGTATAACAGGATTATGTGAAGAAATATAGAAACAGGGTTGACCAGGAGGGTTTTCACCACCTACAGCAGTTTTCTCCTGAGACTATTCGACCATTCCCAAAAGCAGGAGGGAAGAAGGAGACAGCTAAAGGCAGAAAGCAGTGGTGATGCATGATTGCAATGGACACTCCAGAAAAGCTTGCACATAAACAGAAAGAACAAGTATAAGCTAAAATTCCCAGCCAAGAAGGAAATAAAGTTTGGAAATTATACCTTAATTAAGAACATTATAAAGCAAGAACAAATACAAAAAAGGACCAAACCAGTGATGAAGACCTTCATCATCGTCTTGAAGATCTCTTGACACCCGAGCTTAACAAAAATTAAGATCGAAGACAGAAGTTGGTTTCATTGACAAATTCCCAGAGGAGAGAGACTTTGTTCTTGTTGGAATAGATCCAGTAAAAGGTAGCAGTCTATTATGTAGGTAAATAATCAGCAATTTAGAAGAGTATGATGAATTTCAAATTTCTTATTTAATAAAATCACAGAAATTTGCTACTAATAGTTTTACATTTCCATAAATTGAGAATTAAGCAACTACTGGTAAAGAGGCAGTAATTGGAGTGCTTCCAAACCCAGTTCAGCATATTATTAAAAGAGAACAGGGATATTTCAAAGTTCATTAGGCCAACATTAAATAAAATTTAGGTACAACAAACATCATGTATATGAGTTACATTTTGTGTTTGGTGTTTACTCAAGGAGAGAATAAATTTAAGCATATTCTGGTTATTCAATCATTGGCTGGTGAGGAAATTTCTTTAGTTTTTGTTGTTGAAGGATACAATATACCTTAAGCCAGCTTTAACATTTATTCTCAGCAAACATCGTGGGTTTGAGTTACATTTTCTGTCTGCCAATCACCAAGGTAAAGAATAATCTTTTAAGTTGATTTTTAGTATTTCAGTAAAACATTTCGTATGGTTTTTATGTTTCTTTTATTATCTGACTTAAAGGTAAATATCAATTATAATAATTGTCCAAATCACCCCATGCTCTTATCCAAATCACCACCATGGGTAGGGATGTTTCGGACATTTTGGGAACTTTTATTTGAAGATATTATAGCTTTAAGTATAGTTAAGTATTCGAATTACCACATTTACTTGTAAATGTAGGATGATGACGCTACGCATTGACAAGTCAACAACATCTCTGTTCCTTAAAATTTTATTTCTAGATAGAAATTAAAAAAAAAAAGTATCTGAAACATCACTGCTCTTCCCTACCAGTTTAGGGCACTTTGTTTCAGGCTCTCGACCACTACTCAGATGTTCACATCAGTGTTCACCCTTGTTTCAGCTTGGGCACACTTGCAAGGGATATGTCTTTTGGGGTATCTTGACTACTGGCTTGTCCTGTTGCTACAGAACAGGGATCGCCTTCTCAATTTTTGCTACAATCTGGGGATTGTGATAAATTTTGAGTGGTCTAATCTCAAAGAATTTTCCCCTCGGACTCTCATATCAGCAGGTTCAGGAAGGCAGCACAGCTGTTCCTGTCTCATCAGGAGCAGCCAGCTCAGCAATGACAAGTTGTGATCAGTCAACTGTTGTCCTTGGAGGAGCTGGTCCCTCATGAGTGGCTTCACCTTCGGTCTCTACAGTACAGACTGAAGGAGGTACCGTGTTTAAGACCCTCAGTCCCGTCCCATCCCCCTTTTGGAGGAGTTGACAGAGGATTTAGGCTGGTGGCTGGACAATATGAACCTCTTAAGAGGGGCAGAGTTACATACTTCCCCTCTGGATATACTTCTGTTCTCAGACGCTTCGACCGAGGGTTAGGGCGTACACCTGGGGGTGTTGCTGACTTCAGGGATGTGGAACCATCATGACAAGTACCTTCACATCAATATTCTGGAACTTAAGGTAGCCTTCTTAGCCCTCCAAGAATTCCAAGATTGAGTGATCGGACGTTGGCTCACTCGGAGTTTTCAGCCAGATACATTCCACGCAAGAGGAATGTAGTAGCCATCAAGTTCAGTCGACAGAAGGAAATGATAGGGACAATGGTCCCTTCACACAGACATGACAGAAAGGTTGTTCAATCTGTGGGGGCAACAAGTCACAGATCTGTTCGCCACCCAGCACAGTAGGAAGCTACATGGGCTGCAGCAGAGGATGCATTATAACACCCGTGGGACAAACTCGACTTATACGGCTTTCCCCCATTTTGTCTGATTCACAATGTAATCAGCAGGGCACTGATCACCCCAATTCTGAGGATGATTCTGGTAACTCCCAAATGGCCTCAGGTAGTTTAGTATCTCTGAAACACAAAGAGAGATTCTGCCCTGGCACAACCTTCTATATCAACCCCACCTAGAGTGGTACAACATGGCAGTACAGTCCATATGTCTTCCACAATCTCTTACAAGCAAGAGGCTTTTCTCACCAAGCAACAACAGAGATAGCAGGATACCTCAGACAATCCTCTGCAGCAGTATGCCAGGGAAAGTGGGCCATTTAATGTGATTGATGTTGTAGATGGGGTCTCTCTCCAGTCAGAGCAACTGTTCAGCAGGCTGCGGACTTCATAGTCTTTCTTCGCAGAGAGAAGTTTCTCTCAGTTTCAGTTATGAAAGGCTATAGGTCTGCACTAGGCCTAGTCTGGAAGCTGATGGGCATAGATATTTCCTTGTCTTTGGAAATATCAATACTCATGAGAAGGTTCGAAAGGTCTTGCCCACCCAAGAATCTCAGGCCACCTGAGTGGGATGTGACTCTCGTCTTCAGGAACCTGACTTGTGAATCATACAAGGCTTTAAGAGAGTTGTCAGACAAGGATCTGACCCTCAAGACCGTTTTTCTGGTTGCTCTGATATTGGCAAAGAGAGTTGGAAAACTTCATGGTCTTTCCTTCAATGTTAAACATTCGAGAGGATGGGAATCAGTTACACTCGATTTCATCCTGGACTTCGAAGCGAAGACTCAGAACCCATCAGTCCCTGACACTAGGTATGAGTACTTGACGATCCCCTCCCTAGAGGACTTTGTTGTAGATGATGCACACGAGATGCTACTTTGTCCCGTCAGAGTGCTGTGGCACTATCTGAAGAGGATTCAACATCTCCAGCCTGAGTGTCTATGACACTTCGTTAGCACTGGAGTGCCAAGAAAGAATTATTCCAAGAACACTATTTCTTTCTAGCTTCATGATCTGATCAGGAAAGCATACTCCGCCGAAAGCAGGAATGACACCAGTACATTTCATCTGAGAGCTCACGAAGTTAGAGGCATTGTACTTTACCTCGCATTCCACAACAACCTGTTGGTTCCTCAGGTGCTGAAAGCCGGGTTGGTCGCAACAGACCACCTTCATTTTTTTCTATCATCGGGATATGGCCCCACAAGTTCTTGGACGCTTTTTCCTTGGGATGCATGGTGGCTGCTCATTAAGTTGTGTAGCTTACCCAGCTCCTTTAACAGGACAAAGTTGCTTCTTGCCTTTGATGTGCGGTATGAATGAGAGAGTGACTGGCTCTCATTTTTCTCATACTCATCTTACACTCTTCTTTCGGGCAGAGAGTGGATGGGCCGTTAAATGCTGGAACTGGCAGCCGATGCAGGCAAGACTATCTTCGAGTGTCCATTCTATGTTCTTTAATTAGATTATAGAAGTATATATCCATTCCTTCCCCTAACAAGGGGAGGAAGGATGTTTTGACATAAAACAAACCCAATTCTTGTATTTGCCTCTTAGACTCTGACACTGGTTCTTTTTGCCTTTTCATATGTGATTACGTTTACCTCCCTCATATGAAATGGCCCAAAAGTTTGACTTTTGATCATGCAGTTCCATACTCCGATCAAATAGTCAAAGGCTTAATTTCATTCCTCACTCTTCGACCAGGAAGGAAATTCAGGTGTGGGGAATGCCAGTCAGTTCATAGAGACTCGCTAAGGTTTCTCCCTCCAACAGTGAGTCTTTCTAATGTAAAGGGCTGAGGGTTGTATATTGTGTAGGAACAAATCACAGTTTTTAAAAGTAAATTGTATTTTTCAACTCCTAAAGCAAATTGAAATGTTTACGTCGAGTTGGGACAGCTCCCGAATGCTGGGTGGTAGCTAACTGCTTAACTACATTGTTTGAAAGTTCAATGGCCGTTTTCCAGCCTTCACTGAAAGTAAAATACAATTTGCTTTTAAAAACTGTGATTTTTACTAATATTTCTTTGCAAAATTACAATTATAGTTGACATACGATCATAAAAGGTAAGAATTAAAACAACAGCATTCTCTAGGTATATTTATGAGCAAATAAAAAGATGTCCTGGGATAGAGAGGGCCAGTATACATTACTACATCAAGTCTCAAAGTACATTAATCCTCCTCTGTCCTTTACTGAGCTACCAGAGTTGCCATAAGTCATTTAAGGCCCATTAAAGTGATACGAACATCTTCCCCACTAAATTCATCCAAACCAAATGGCACGTAATATTAATACCCATGTGAGTTAGTCCGTCATTCACTCACAACCTGTTATTGTTCATCATATGATCATGTCCATCCAGGGAAGATTAACTTGGAATTTTCTTCTTTCACTGATGATTTGTTCACAATTGTATTCCTTTTTTGTCTTCTCACTTTCATTTTCAATTAGTAAAACAACAATTACCTTTGTACTTATTTACGTTTTGGCAGTTTTTGCTGTTAGCTCCAATCCAGATTCACTTATACAGTTTACATCACTGTCATATTGTGCTTTCTTACCTGAGCATTTCTTCTTGCTTCTTTTATTTTGGTTTTATTCCACCTGTATATTTTATTTTTTCCTTATTTCTTTTTTTTTCAAAATGTGAATAGTTTATTGCTATAAGTTCAGAATGGCTACAAGCATAGCAGACAAATTGTTTGTCTTCTTCCTTGGAGCCTCTTGCGCCATCTTCTCTTCTGTAATTAGTGCTTGAATTTACATCATCTTTTCTTGACTCTCTTCTGAAGCTTATTTTATAGACTGAAGATTCCTCCCCTTTTCTTGCCTCGAGTTTATCTTACCTCTCCTTAAAAAGCAGTATTGACTTTACATTTTCGATATTTAAATCTTCAACAAAATTTTATACTTGGGAATATGTTTAAGACCTCTAAGCACAAACACAGCTACCATTGGTCTCCATATTGAGCCACTTCTAGAGCTGCATTTACATCTCTAGCCAATATGATTTTATAGGCTATATATTTCATCATAGACATTTCTTCAAGTTTTTCTGCAGCTACACAATTCTTCCAGCACATCAACTATTTAGAATGTATCCCCAATATCTCCTGTATCTCTGCCACCAAATCACTCACCTCATCTATACTCCTGCCAAACTCCCAAAGAGATTCATTCATACTGTTAATCACTTCCCTACTACTTGGTTCCCCTCCTGTCGAAATCTCGCTTAACTCAAACCCACACACACTGTAAGTCTCATCCATTCCCTCCCCAGCCTTATCTGTATTGCATACTCCATCAACCATCTCTTCCCTAACACTAACTCCCCTATCATGCATTCCTCGCCTTTCCCTTTAATTCCCTTTTCTTACCTTCTTCCGCCTTCTTCCATACTCAACCAACACTGACTGCTGATCCCCCAAATCCATTTGCTCACTGATGCTTGGCTCATATTTATTAACCTTCAACCACTCACTCATCGCATTCTCACGGACATATTGTGGCACATCCCTCCACCTGCGGAGCTGATCATGATGTGCCCTGACCTCATCCATACCCCTGTCCATTTGCAACTTCCCCAAAACATAACTTAACCCACTTGATCCCACTTCCAAAACCTCAAAAGACCCCTCAAACTTTTCCCTCGCCTTACTCACATTCATTCTTCCCCTCCCAACCACCTCTTTCAACACTTTATCCCCATCCGAGAAAACCCCCCCTCAATATGAGACCACCTTGATGTGGTGAGAGGGCTCAGGAATCTGTTCCAAGTGTCTTATGTATAAATAATTTTTTGGAGTACTTTTGTGGAATTTTCCACTTTTTGTAACATTTTACTGCTTAGGTGAGTGTGAGAAGGGATCGTGCTTTGGAAGGGGTTTGGATTCAAAACTAATTATGGGAGTTGTGGTGGTTGAGTTGCCACCCGATATGGTTTAGACCTAAGATAATGATGGGATTTTCTCATTGCTATCTTGAGGACAGAACCATCTCCAGGGATCAACCCATCAGAATCTAGAGGGGGGGCTGGTGTTTGGGGATGGGACTACTGGCTTCTGTCCGGGAGCACACCAATACGTTTGGAGTGAGGAGTCAGTCCCCATTAGTGGGGGCAGAACTTCCAGCAGGCGGATTGGCTTATACCTGGGACACTGCAAGCATGTTAATGCTATCTCCAAAGGGTAAGGTATGGGGTGGACTATTAGGAGTCAATTCTCACTTGTTTCATTGGTGGAGAATGCGAATACCTGACTGATCCATGGTACTTTCTTGATAAAACCAAACAGTTTTGGGTGTGCAGGTGATCTGGTTTGTGTGAGGTGGTCTGGTGTGTGTGTGATTAGTATCTTGGCATCGCTTTGTGGGCTTGGGCGGTTTGTTGGGGTGGGGAGTCTAGGCATTAGAAGCTGCCTGGGTTTCCCTTTTTGATATGCTGTTGGGGTCTTGGTGGGGCTCTTGGGTGTTGGGTGTGCACTTTTTCGACTTCCGGATGTGAGCTGGCATCTGATGACTTACTGGCGCTGGCAACAACTTCTGGCATGAACATGGATATGAGCTCGGCTGTCGGACAGAACCGATCATTGAGACACCAAGTTGTTAGTAAATCTGGTGGATTTGATCCAAATAGTGGAGTCCTTCATTGCACTAATATTAATTTGTCATTAGATTATGAGTGTTTGTATAGTGTAATGAAACAATTAGGTAAAGTGGAAAGAGTTAAATTACTTCTAGAAAGAGACAAGCAGTCATTTTCTGCTTATGTTAAATTTTCCTCACTCTTGGAAGCTAGTTAGGCACAACAAAGACTCCATGGCCATATTCTCAATGATTTAGTTCTTAGCACGAAAGTGTTTTCAGTGAAAAATTTAAATGATGAGCCATTTGATTTTATGCCTATGAATGAAGAACATAGACCAGCCCCGTGTACCAAAGCGCTTCTTACCCCTATATGACCTGCATGTTTTTGAAGAGGAGGAGATTCTCTAACGATGTCCCTGTTGTGTATCTCATAAAAAACTAGGAGGGGGATGCAGTATCCTTTTAACCTTCTCCTCCAACTACCTACCTGATACTATCATTGTTGGCCATGGGAGGATGAAGGTTAAAAAATATGAAGGTTAAAAAATATAAAAGAAATCCTAAACAGTGTCCAAAATGTTTTGAATATGGCCACATTCAAAACTCACGTGAAAACAAGAAAAGATGTTCTGTGTGCTGCGGAGCATGATAATTTTGATGATTGCGAAGCAACCCAATACTTTTTCAATGTAAGGGTGATCACTCTCCAAATTCTAGGGCTTGCCTCAGATACAGATTTGAAGAAGTATTGGCAGTGGCTGACAATGAACATATCAGCATTAGCGAAGCAAAGCGTGTGATAATGGGGGTAAACAAAAGTACCAACTCTACCTATACTTCAATAGTAAAACTTTTGAAAAATTCCAGCAATGTAAGGCAACTTATAACTGCAACTGATAGTAAGCATTACTCACCTGCTACTCCACGGAATGTAAGTAATTAAAATCCCCCCAATCTGTCAAAACATTTTCCTCAGCTAGTGCCTTGGAGTCCAACACCAAAAGTTGTACTTCCAGAGGCACAGAAAACTCACCTCCCAAAGTCGATACAAAGGTGACTAATATGATAGTTGCAGGCTCACCTCCAAATAAAAGGGAGTCAAAATCAATTAATAATTCGGGAAGCTGGTCCAAAAATACTTTCAACAAGAATAACCTAAGGAGCAAGCCCAATTAGATAGAGCTAATTTGGCGCCATCAATTGTCACAACCACAAACAAAAATGAAAACAAAACTATAATTACAACCACCAAGAAGCGCACAAGGAATACATCCCCAAATAATGATAGCTTTAAAATAGAAACCTCAAATGGGTTCAGCATTTTAAAAGAGATCTTTCTGCCTAGAAAGGTGGTTCCAAAAGCAGTTTCAGCCCAAAAACATGTGATTTCTGATCAGTCTTGCTGCCCTGAGACAAATGAACTTGGTGATTCACAGAATCACAGTAGAAATTCTGATCAGGATCAGCCAGAAATACGGTCAGCCAAAAACCATAAATCCCAATTCAAATGAAAAGAGATTGAAGAAACAATCACCTATAAAGGAGAACTTTCCTCTCCGCACTAGGAACAGTATTTCCCCTCCAAGGAGTGGGAAGTAGCACATTTTTCCACCTTAACATTCAAGTTCGATATCCTTCAGTGGAACTGTAAAGGTCTCAGAGCCCGTACAGAAAATCTTAGTCTTAATTCATGAATTCAATCCAGGGATTATATGCCTGCAGGAGACAATGTTAGGCAACTCTCCTTATAATCCTGGACTAACTTAATCAATATTTAACTCTCTCCCAATTCGTGGTCGGGACCATGGAGGTGCTGCAATTATTGTTAATAAATCTCTACAGCACTCCATGATACAATTAAATACAATTCTACAAGCTGTTGCTATTTCGGTCATCTTGGAAAAGAGGATAACAGTCTGCTCCTTATACCTTCCGCCAGATCTTGGTTTTAACAGTGAAGATATTCAGTCCTTAATTAACCAACTTCCAGCTCCTTTACGTCTCCTAGGAGATTTTAATGCCACGACCCCCTTTGGGGAAGTCAGTTTCTAGACAGTAAAGGGAAATTAATTGAAGACCTAATAGATAGGAATGATGTTATCATATATAATAATGGGTCTATGACTTTCCACAGCATTCATGATCATCAATTCTCTGCACTGGACCTTATCATCTCTTCAACAAGTTTCCACCTTGGTTTTAGTTGGTCTGTTAACGAAAATTTAATGTGGTGTGGTGCAAAATGTGGTGTATTGCAAAACTGAGTGGGAAATTTGTTGCATCACCAGTACCCTCATTAAAAATATATGACACTCTGATCACAGAGCCCACTGAAGTTGCCAATGAGCTAGGAAAACATTTTTCTAAGTTTTCCAGCGCCAACAATTATTCTTGAAAATTTTTAAAAATTAGGAACTTTGAAATGACTGAAATTTGATTCAGGAAAATCAAAACCATACAACTGCAAGTTTTCCTTGAGAGAATTACGGGAGGCGCTCTCCTCTAGTGAATCCACAACTCCAGGTGATGATACAATCATATATGAAATGCTTAAACACCTCCAAGATGTTGCCAAAAAATATTTACTCAAGATATAAACAAAATATGGGAAACTGGAATTTTACTTAAGGACTGGAAAATATCCATAGTTGTTCCTATTAAAAAGCCTAATAAAGATGCTTCCCTAGCCACCAGCTATAGACCAATAGCTTTTACCAGCTATGTGTGTAAGCTGATGGAGAAAATGTTAAATACTAAATAGTTTGGCACTTAGAAACTAAAGGATTAATATCATCATTTCAATTTGGTTTCAGGGAAAACAACTCCACCCTTGATCCCTTACTGAGGCTGACTAACCGAACCCAGCAAGGATTCATCAAACAATATCAGACCATCAGCGTATTTTTTTACCCCGAAAAACATATGACTGCCTGGAGAATTGGCATCATGAAACAATTGCACAAGATGGGCGGGCATGTGTGGAAGAATGATCAGATTTATATATTCCTTTTTAACGGACAGATTTTTTTAAGATAAAAGTGGGAAACTTTCCTCCAACCTTTTGTGCAGGAGGAGGGAGTTTCCCAAGGAAACGTTTTAAGTGTAACACTCTTTTCAGTGGCAATAAATAGTGTGATTGAAAAAATCTTGCCTCCTATCAAATGCTCAGTTTTTGTCGATGATCTTGCAATAGCTGCACAGGATATGATTCATTATCAGTACATAAACATCTGCAAATGTCTATTAATGCTATTACTAAGTGGGCTGATGAGAATGGTTTAAAATTCTCCTTTTCCAAAACAGTTGCAGTAAGATTTACCAGATGCCGGCGTGTGGAGGAAGTTCCCACACTTAG
The DNA here is from genome assembly GCF_015104395.2 of Macrobrachium nipponense. Taxonomy (NCBI): domain Eukaryota; kingdom Metazoa; phylum Arthropoda; class Malacostraca; order Decapoda; family Palaemonidae; genus Macrobrachium; species Macrobrachium nipponense. The sequence goes on from NC_087200.1 coordinate 43,668,093, forward strand.
TTTAAAAGGATCTATCATTCCTTATGAAAATGAAGTAAAATTTTTGGGTATGATTATTGCCCACAAATTAACATGGGCCAGCCACATAAATGCCCAAAAGAACAATGTTTAAAAAATCTTTGAATATTTTAAAGGTTGTTTCTGGATTTAGTTGGGGGGCTGATAAGAAATCCCATTTGAGGCTATATAACTCACTGTACCACTCCAAGCTAGACTATGGGGTTGAGAATATGCTCAGAGGTTTTTAGAACTTTTCCTGTTGAAAGCATATATGTCAACACAGATCATCTTCCCCTTGATCTAAGAAGGAAAGAGCTAGGGTTGCGTTATGTGGCTAGAAAAGTGCTTCCAAAAATCCCTCCTTTAAAGTACTCAAGGAAACAGACGCGGAATTTCTCTGATACAAGAGCTTCATAACCATTCCAAATTCGACTGAATGAGGATATTAAGATAACCATCTCAACTCCCAGAAAGTCCTGGAAGTTGAACATCCTGTAAATCCTCCATAGCTTATTCCTGAAGCATTGGTATGCAAGAAATCATTTAACAAAAAGGACTGGACTGAAGAAGAGATTAGGGGAAAATTCTTTGAGCACGACGTTTCCCATGCTAATTATGTGAAGATCTTTACAGATAGATCAAAGTCGGATAGGGGTGTTGGGTGGGCTCTTATCCTTGGTGATACAGCATATACAGCTAAATTACCTGACTGTGCATCAATATTTACTGCCAAATTAACAGCTGTAGTCTCTGCCCTGGATTTAGTTCTTCAAAGTATTGACACTAATTTTGTCATATACTCAGATTCTAAAAACACTTTAGAAGCTATTAAAAAATTTAACAGCTTTCATGCATTAATTCAAAAGATTCAGCAGTCGCTGTTTCGTATTTATTGTTTGCGTAAATCAGTCTCTTTCTGTTGGGTCTCTTCAAACGTAGGGATTCACGGAAACGAGACTGCAGACAGGGAAGCGAAAGCTGCTAGCGTTTTATCAGATACAACTTTCATACCTAAAAGGTCCTACTAGTTCCCATGTATTAAGTAAATGGCAAGAAAGGTGGACTTCTCCTCTTCTTGCCAGTAATAATAAGTATAGAAATATTAGGAAAAATATGCTGCTGTGGTCTTTGTCATTCCAGCTTGACAGACGAACAGAGGTTATTTTAACAAGATTAAGGATTGGGCACACTTATCTAACCCTTCAGTTTATTTTAGAAGGAAGCAGCCCAATACTGTGTGCTTACTGTGACGAGATACTAACAGTGGAGCACATTCTGATGGTTTGTCCCAGATATTTCAACCAAAGGGAAAAAGATATTTCAAGGGTAAATACCTCTCGAATATCTTGAGAGAGGAAGCAGATATTTCTGCTCTCACCTCCTTTTTAAAGTGTAAACAAATTTTTAATAACATTTAGTTATTTATTTATATATCATATCATACAGATTTTTAAAGATATTAAACTATTTTTAATATATATTACGCCATTCATTAAACTTCCTATTTTTATTTTATTTATTGGTCACAGCTAATTTTATTAATCATTTCTTTCACTAAGTCATTAATTCATTTACCATAATTCAATTTATTTAACCTTCATTACGGCGCTGAATGGCCTTATTGGCCCCAGTGCCTCGTCTTTAGCCTTGAATATCATACAACCAACCCAACCCTAAAACTTTCAAACTTTTCACTTGCTCTCTTCCACACATCCCGATCACTCTCTGATAACCCCAACCTTGGCCTAATAATTCTCTCAAAATTCAACACATACAGGGTGACATACCTATATGTACTCTTTTCCAACGTGGCGTTGTACACCCACACCGCACGCCCCACATGCATAGCCCAAACATTATCACACTTACTCATCATGCGCAAATCTCAGTCAACATCCTAACAGTCCTTTCAGCCAAACCATTTGCACTGGGCATATACGGAATAGAATAAACATGTACAGTACCCTATTGCCTCAGCCGTTTCTCAAGTTCCCATCCCACAAACTCAGGCCCAATATTAATTAACATTCTCAAAGGCTTACACACACACACACATACACACATTGGCAACATCACTTGGCTCACCATTCGAGCGACAGTCTCACTCCTCTTATTCTTGATGGGGACCGCATACGCAAATTTGCTCATGTGGTCCACCATCACAATCATTCCCACATATCCTCTCGCAGTCATTGGCAAAGAAACACAGTCATTCATAAGCATTTCAAATGGTTCTTTCATCTGCAGTCACAATACAGGCGGACTCGCATGCACACTTTCCCATCTGACATTCTTCACATGTAATGGCCACATCCACACAAATCTTACTTAACCCAGGCGCAAATAATCTCTCTCATGCATTCCCACAACTTATTCTTCCCCATGTGCCCAAACCGATCATAGATCAAAAGTCACTGGGAAACACCGGCACATACACTCCCTTGTCATGCATTCCTCCCTGGTGCAAAAAGCACATTACATTTTTGCACACTACAAACCATCTTGCAGACACCTCTTGTATACCTCCAACTCACATGGCCAATCTTCCACACGCATTCCTCCCAAAATGATTTCTCACAACTTACTTATCTCCAAGCACCTATTTTGCATTTCCGCAATCTCTTCCTCACTCAACAAATCATTCTCGCAATGTCAATCATACCCACAAAGTTTGCCTCAAACACACTGCCATCCTGGGTCCTTGCTATCTTACTAGCCCCCTTTCTAAGAACCCTGTTCCCTATGTCTGTACTCACACCATGCATCCTCAAAAAAACTATCCCTATTAAAAATCAAGCTGGCATATCATCTTCCCCCATGACTATAAAGTTATGTACCACTTCCACGTCCCTTAACCTAACCTTCAGCTGAAACCTCTTCCCATACTAAAACACTTCCCTGACTAATAACACATGTATTCTTATATTTGCACTCTGCCTTTTCACTCCCCAATCGCATATGTCAATTTCACTTACTACTGACCCACTCACTAGGGAAACTTGCGTCCCGGTATCAACTAGGCTACAGTACCCACTATCATTCAATCTTGCAAATGTTACCATTTTCCCTTGGGTTCTATGCATACACACATTCACTGCCGCATCTACCTGATTATCCACACCTTATGCATCCTCCACACTTACCTACTCAGTTATTTCCCCATTTTCATACCTCTGATTCAAATCCCCCTCACAATCCCCTTTTCTAACTAACCAACTACAACCGTGTTACCCATACTGAATTCTCACAACCCCATGCTCACTATTTGCATTTAGCTTCCCTCTATACTCAACTGGTCTGTTCCACCCAAAATACATTTCAACCCCAAACAACTCTGCTACCACCAACAACAACCGCAACAACACCTCCTCTTCCCCATCTTGCTCCTCCGTACATGTCCCTTCCTTCAGCACATCACTCATCGACATTACTCACAGCTCATATGAACTTTCGGGCACTCCCTCGACCAGACCCTTACTCTCCAAATCTTTCAATGCCGAAAACAAACATTTACAAACTCTGTCGTCCCCCACAAACTTCTCTCTCACATCCAAAGCCTCAGGTACTTTATCTGGACCCCAGTCAGTTTTCATGGGATCGTCACTCTTACCATGCATCCTCGACATCGCATCCACAACCACATTCTTATTCCCCTGGCACATACTTTAATCTAAAGTCAAACTCACACAAATCCTCAGTCGTACTCGAAATCCTAGCATTCTAACTTTCTTAACCCTAGAACACTAACCCTATATTTGAGTAACACCATCACAAACCCTGGGTGAAAAACACCCGATTTTTGGAAATTAAAAAACCATAATTGCAGCAAAAATATATTGAAAGTAAGAAAATACATTGAAAATATAGCTCTTTGGCTTTCCTTTCAGCATATAAAAAGTCACTGAAAATATAAAAAAATAATATTAAGGGGTGACTTCGAAAAACTTCCAAAAATATAGAAAATCACAAAAAACTTAAGAAAAATTTCTAAGGAAAAAAAAATACTGCAGCTGAAGACGAGATTTGGCCTGGACCCACCCAGGTAATGTGAGTTACAGCTGGTAAAGAGAAAACACATAAATAACAAAACACAAAATATACTCTATAAATAACTTAAGGTGATTTCCACCCATAAAATATTACACCCTGTATCACAAACCCCGGGTGGAAATCACCCAAAATCCAATGTGGTGAAAAATCCCAGGGAGCGAGCTCCATAATATACCCTCTCTCAATCACAATGAAGTGCAATGAAACTATATGGAGTGAGGTGCTGGTTGGTTCACTACTGGTGCTGCAAGCACACTGTTGCCAAATGTGTCGGGTGAAAATCACCCAGGGTTAGCGTTCTAGGGTTAATCACATACACTAACGGCTGATGGTCTGTCCTTATAACAAATTTTACCCCACATAAAAACACTTTCAACGCTTTCACACAGAACCTTATAGTCACAAGCTCTTTCTCAACTACCGAGCACTTTCGCTCCGCCTTATTAAAGTCTTTACTTACACATGCTATCACTCTCAATTGTTCTTCTCCAATCACCTCTTCCAACTGCACTAAACATCCCCCCATACTAAACTCACTAGCATCTGTGTAGAGCTCAAGCCTACTCGCATCCTTGCCATAATCCGGGAAAGCCAAAGTGACATCCCTAGCAGCCTCCTCTTTCAATTTCTCAAACACTCTCACCATTCACTCATACGCTTTCACCATTCACTCATCCCACCTCAACTTAGTACAATTTCTCTTCCCCGTCCATTCAGTCAGCGGCTTTCCTATCCCCGAACAGTCCCTAACAAACTTCCTTCCAAACTCAATCAAACTCAAAAAACCTTTCAACTCACGCAGTGTCTGGGGACGTGGAAATTTTCGCTCTTCCTTACACCACTTGTACTCACCATATAGCCAAGGAATTCCACCTCCCCAGCCAAGCATGTACATTTCTCAAGCTTCACTTTCACTCCAACGTCTTCCAAGCGCTCTAGCATTTTCTCAAGCAACTCCATATTCTCTTCAACAGATTCACTCGCAATAAAATATCATCTATAAACAGTCACCTTCTTCCTATCAAACCCAGCCAAAATTACACTCATTGTCCTCTGGGAGGCAGCAGGTGCATTAGCCAACCCAAAACTTAACTGTTTAAATTGGTAGTGGCAACTACCACTTGAAAAAGCTGTAACAGGCCTGCTCCTTTCCTCAAAAGGCATCTGATAATAGCCCCTTACCAGATCTAATTTGGTAAACACCCTCATCCCATGCATCTTGTACACAATCAGGCACTACATCCATCGGGAATTGCTCCTCCACAGTCACTTCATTCACCCTTCTGTAATCTACACACATCTGCAAACTTCCATCTGGATTTTGTACAAGGACTATAGGGCTATTTCAAGCACTCTCACTCCTCTCTGTTACTCCAACTCTCTCAAGCTCCTCACACTGCTCCTCAATCTCCTGTGTGATAGGTGGGGAGAAGTGTTGGGGACGCTGACATATGGGGGTATCGTCTTCTAGAACTATTTTGAATTCCGGAAGCCTAGACCCCTCAAAATCCTCGTCTCCATGGCTCAACACACTCTGCCTATTCCACAACATCCGCATCAATCGCTCCCTGTCTCCATCACTAACACTTTCATCCACCTTAACTCTTTCTCTTAATTCATCATACTTCCAACTATCACCTCACAACTGGTGACCTCCCGGATTTAGGGTGGTGAACCAGCGGTCTTGGCTCAGCCTTTAAGGGACTAATTACTGCAGCTCACCTTCAGAGACCTTTAGCGGACTTATTATGGTGCCTTAGTTTAGGTCTCTATCCGCAGTAAACCAAATCACCATTAGCAGACTCAAAACGCCACATCCCCTACAGTAGTGTTTTGGTGTTTTGTCTTATGACAAGGATGTCCCCCTCTCAAGACTCCATGAAGCCACCCGGAAATTCTTTACCTGCCGTGAGACCTCCTCTGACAGAACAAAGCAGTTCCGACTGAAAGCCTTGGATTCCCATGTACACGTCTTCATCAGGAACGACGCCACCCACCCGCCCCTAACTAGACCCTATCGAAGACCGTATCAAGTCGTCTGCCGAACAGAGAAGGCATTCCTAATTGCAATCAACAGCTGAGAGGACTGAGTCTCCAGCAACTGGCTAAAACCCGCCTTCATTCCTGACGAAGATGACACCACAGAAGTACCTCGCGGGCCTTCCCCTCAGAACGACATTCCGCCAGGGCCCACAAGCACCCCCAGATGTCACCAAGGCTGCCTAAGGACAGCAGTCGAACCCCCCAGGTCTACCGCCAGGGGAGGCATCCAGCTGTCTGACTCGTCTGAAGACGAGGAGCCGGAGGACATGCCCTGACAAATGGAATCACGAATCCACGGACTCATCCATCCTCCAGCAAAATACTGATGACCAATCATTTAATGATTTTTACCATAATCATTGTCTTGGGTGGGGAGTATTTGTAAGGACGACATTCCACCGAAATGTGTCCTCCCAATGTATATACCTCTTTTTTACATATACCAAAATGTCGAGCAGTTTGTGGGGCCTTTCCGCCACAAACTTACACATCCTGCACACTTCATTATACGTACATTTGCAGGTGTGAGAAAGCGCAAACACAGCGGGGGTCCGCTCCCTTTTTTCGTATGTACACATGATGGACACTACAATTCCGTCTGCACAGCCTCCTTATATATGTCTTTTTCTGACCAATAAAATCAGTAAACATTTCTCCTTGTCTCAGTCCAGTCCTCACAATAGCAACCCCACACAATCATCCTCACATACACCCTGCACTCACTTATACCTAGTACCAAGCATCGAGGCCACAAAAACCTCAGGATTCTCGATGTCTATGACCCTGTCGTACAAATGCACACTCGCACTTACCAACTTACTCGCATCCACACCTTCAACTACATATTCACACTTGTCACCGTTGACGATCCCGAGACTATCTGGCCACGCAACTTTCACACTAACAACTTCCCCAACCTCACGCAGCACTTTTACACTCTCTTTCACAACCAACTGTTTATCCCCCCATCCCTATTCAAGTACAACTCTCCATGTACATTTCCTTTCACATGCAATTCAATCATATTTGTGCTCGGACGGACCTCCATCCCACACTTTTTCAAGAACCTGTACCCTAACAACATATCATACTTTTCATTCATTCCCTCGACCACACAAGTCACTTTCATCCATCACTAACCCCTTGATTTCTATCCTCTCACGCAACAATTCCCACCACAGGCATACTTAAACTCCCTATTCCTTGTACCTCCCATTTACATTTCCTAACCTCACACCCACTCTGCAACTTATCACATCCATTCTTGAAGAGAACATTGGTGCTGCAGCCGGTATCAATCAAAACGACTAAACACATCCCTTTACATCTTACTTTCACACTCACGCACTCATGGCCTCTATCCCCGAACCCTTCCTCATGCAAACAACCCTTCCTGCACATGCATCACCCTTAGTGCCCACACACTAGAGGACCCAACCAACTGAATCCCCTTAACATCTAGTTTCCCGAATTCTAGCCTGATTCATCCTCTTTTGCCTACACATGCTCACCACATAACCTTCCACGCCACATTCAGCACACTTCACACGCTGTTCCTTACACTTCCTGGCATAATGCCCATTCTTCCCACAGTTGCCGCAAACTACATTCACATGAGTACCAAGACATCCATTAGTTACATGCCCTATCTCTCTAACACTCACTAACTAAATGCCTCGTCTTCCCACACCCGAAACAAGCTCCTAACGCCCACCAACATTCATTCTTCTTATGCCCTGATTTCCCACACCAATAACACTTCTGCTCCCGCTCACAGCTAACTGACCCTAACCTTCCGACCACTCACACTCCCATCTCTCTTAGGGGTCACCATACTTACATTACTGGCTCTAACACACCTATCAACCACTCGCTCTGCTATTCACCTCGGCCCTCCCAACACTGCCTCTCTATAGCTCCTAAACTCATGCTGACGCTTCTGCTCTCTTTCATACACCTCTCTAATTTGTAATCCCCAACTATCTCTGAAGATATCATCCCATGTTAACTTCTCATTCGTCCATCTTACTTTCTCCTTACGTTTCAAATTTATAAACACACTCTCAGGCACAATCGCTAACAACTTCATTTGCTCCCTCATTCCCAAACTTTTTTCAAGCTAACGTCTCTAACCGGCAGACATACATCGTCAATGACTCACCAACATTCATTCTGGCCTCCTCAAAATCATTCTTCCTCCTGTACCTAACACTACTCTTTGCTCTCCTAGCCTGCTCCATAATCCTAGTCTTAACAATCTCGTATGACACTTCCCCTACACTCATCATTATCCCATACATACTCAACAAATATCCTGTCAAAAATTCCCCTAACTCCCTAACCCAAACTCTCCTATTATCCCCATACTTTGCTGTGCAATATTTCTCATATTCCTTTAAAAAAAAAAAAGGCCACTATATCCCTACTGCCATATTCCTCGTATCGGGCACATCGAGGTACCTCTCTCATATACACAGACTTTCATACTTCTTGCTCACTCTCACTCTTGCTTCTGCTACTTCCATCCTGACCCCCCTTAACCTCTTCTGAATACAGTGAATCCACTTCGATACTTACATCCATACTCTTAGCTACATTCTTCTTACCCTTCTTCTTACCTACTTGTTCCCACCTACCATTATCCGAATCACTCTCATCCTGTCCCTTACTCTCAGCCCTTTTCCCAACATCATCTGCCTTGTCTTATCCTCATCCTGTCCGTCAGTCTTGCCAATCTTCTTTCCCTTAGTCGTCTTCTTCTCATCTCCCTTCTTATCCTTGTCCTCGGGTTTATCCTTATCCTGCGTCTTCCCCATCTTTCCCTCACTTAACACAACCAAATCACTTTCGTCATTCGTACTCTCATCCACTCGCTCTACTACCTTTTTTTATTACTCCAAGTTCGTCACAAGATCTGGAAAGCCCACCTCCAAGCCCCTTCTCCCAGAAGTTCCTTCACCACTTCCCTCACAGCAATCATCATAATCTCCAACTTCTCATCCACTTTTTCAATCATTCGCTCTTAAGCACCTTTCACTTCCTCTTTCATTCCCTCTTCTGCACTCCTCATTATCCCTCTCAACTCTTCCAACTCCCTCTTATGCTTCTCACACTAAATCCTCAACCTCTCATTCTCCACTTCCACTTCCTTCTTAGCTTCCCTTACTAACCAAAGTTCCTCCCTAAGCCTCCTAATCTCATCCCTGCTTGGGCGCCAATAATTATGTGGCGGGATCACAAGCTAAAAAAAAACAAAAGCAAGCAAGACCTCCCCACATTTATGTTAACCACTCCTGGCTTACAAATTCCCCATAGCCACACTTTCCCCTTTACGTTATTTAATCACCTGGTTCAGCAAGGCAAAAAACACAATCTCAAACACATTTACTCACAAGGAAACTTGACACAATCAGGGCGAGAAACTGTGCTTTCAACACAATATGGCCGTTGAAAAAAAATCCCGGAGCAACCAAAACGCAACAACACCAACACTGTCACCAACAAACTGCTCATCCAACACAAAAAAACAAGAGAGCACCAAGACTACACACCAATTCACAAACAATAAAATGCCAAACAAGCACCACAGAACTTGATTACTGAATACCCTCTAGCTCCATGAAACGTCCTGCACCTGAGCGTCTATAGGCACCTGTGCATCCTCCTAGTGGTTAGTGTGCTATTGTTTCTGCTAATGCATATTATTCTTCAGTAGGTGATTCCTCTTTTACACTTGTTTGTACATACATCGGCGCAAGAGTGCCCAGTGGTGCCTTCCTTGCAAGGGAGCCTACTGGCAAGGAAGTGCCCATCTGCACCAAATCATTTGAGTGTTGATTGCCAACAGCTTACTCACATGCCTTCAAAGGTATCAGCGTTTGCAAGTGCTGCAGGACCGCTTCTCCCTACTGGACTTCATGTTTCTGCTGCCCATTCAGACAAGCACCCAGCACGCGCCAAACGTTCAGTGACATCAGAAAGCGTTTCTCATTTCAGTTATGTGAATCATAGTGACATTGCATTCTTTCCTATTGCATCAGACTCGGTGAGTATTTCTGAGCCCTTCATGCTCTAGCTAGCTCCTACTAGTGCCCACCAGTCCTGAGCTCATAGCTCCGTGGTGTGGTAGCCCCAGAAGGAGTAGTGGATAGCTCTATGGGAGATATCAGCATAAGTACCAGTGAGGATGCCTGTCAGATGGTCCTTTTGAGGCAGTCCCATTGGCACAAATTTCATCTCAACCCCCAAGTGCTTTGTTTAGTTGCTGGGAGTCTATCCAGCATTTCGCTCAAGCAAGGGGAGTGTCTGTGCAGGTGGCCCACAAGTCCCCAGGGCTAGACGAAATGTAAACTACAAGCATAGGTGGAGAGTATTTCGCACTTGGTGTAGGAATAATAGACACAGTATCAGTCCCCAGTGTCAAAGGTAGCTGATTTTTTTTACTTCATTTATAACTTAGAGGAGGTTTTCAGTCTCTACTATTAAGGGCTACAAGGCAGTGTTAGCATCTGTTTTTAGATTCTGGTATAAAGATGTATTCCATGATCCTCTACTCTCTGATCTTCTTTCATTTGAGGTAGAAGCCCCTAAGAGTTCTCTTCACCAGCCCCAATGGGACTTCAATGAGGTCTTGACGGCATTACTGGTCACCACCTTATGAACCTCTTGGATCGGCCGATCCAAGGTCTTTAACGAGGAAGGCCCTTTCCCTTGTGGCAACGAAGGGAGAAGATTTAGTAGTTTCATATTTGCCAGAATTTAGGGCAAAGATTTAGACTGTATCATAACCTCTCCCTAGGGAATATGTTATCCATTCATTAGCTGCATTTGTTGGTGATCAAGAGGCTAGAGCCAGACAGGTTTTTATGTCCAGTCAGGGCATTGAAGTACTACTTGGACAGGGTTAAATCAGTAGAGCAGAGACCTGGATTTCTATTTGTATCATTAAGAAACAATTCACGACCACTTCCTAAGAATGGGTTGTCCTTTTTACTGAGAAAGGTAATATTAGGGGCTCAGTCAAATAGGCAGAATTAGCCCTCTTCTTCTAGGGACAAAGGTCCACATAGTATTAAGAGCTATTTTACTTCCATGTTTTTTTTGTTTAATGATTCAATGCCATAAGTTTAAAATGCCGCTACATGGAGATTGAATAGTTTTTACTAGTTGTTACTAGTGATGTACAATATGTACATGATTCTGCAAGATTGCTTGGTCCCATTGTCGGTGCTGGTGGTGTGATATCTTAATCTGATCATTCACTTTCTCCCTGTTCCTTGTACTTAAAATAATAGAGGTATATTGGCTTGCATGTAAAATTAGACATGAAAGCTGTGTGAATGAGTCTCATCTTCCCACTTGTATGCTGGTGTAAAACACATAAGAAGCTGCATGATTGGGTTCTCAACGAATGGAGGTCTGATACTTGCCAATACGTACCTGATGGAGAGAGAAAGGTTGAATGTCTGTGTATGGAAGTCTGATACTTGCCAGTTCACATCACATATCAGTCACTAACACTTGCTTTAACTCAAAGACTGGGGCATTGAGCTTGCAAAGCCTGTGAGGAGGAGCATGAGAGAGTGGTGGTCTGACCCGGGGTAGAGCTTAATAAGCCATCTTAGGCAGACGGACTGACATAATGACTAACTGACAATTGGCACAATTTTTTTCTGTGATACTGCAAGCCTCCATTGTCAGTTTGGTAAGATTGCTAGGTCCCATTGTTGCTGGTGGTGGTGGGATATCTTAATCTGATCATTCACTCTCCCCCTGTTTCTTGTACCTAGAATAATAGAGATATGTATGGTCTATGGTCAGGTGAGTTTGGCTTGCATGTAAAATTAGACATGAAAGCAGTGTGAATTAGTCTCTCTCGTCTTCCCACTTGTATGCTGGTGTAGAACACATAAAAGCTGCATGACTGGGAGGTCAGTGAATGGAGGTCTGATACCTGCCAGTACCTGTGTATGGAAGTCTAATACTTGCCAGTTCACATGACATATCAGCTTAAGAAGCCACCATATGCAGATGGACTGACATAACGACTGACAGTCGGCCACAATTTTTCTGCGATACTGCAAGCTTGTCAGTTTGCTAAGTCACTTTTAGAATATATTCTAAGGTTATAATTATGCAACAAAGCCTGTTTGAATGCCATTAATTGCATCCCGCCATCCAATTTTCAATGCTGGGAATCATCCAAATATTAGTTCTGCAAGATAGTACGAAACAAATGAATTTTCAATTTTAAAATTAATTTTTGAATACTTACTTGCAGCACAAATAGGCACCCTCCCTCCTCCCCACTTTTATGAATATGCCAGTCAATGCACTTGCTTAAAGGAGGAACGGCTTGGTGTTGGAGGGAGCTCCGTCACTTCCCAACAGGCGGAGCCGAATCTGGTTGTTTAGACTTTTAAACGACTGGTAGCAAGCTACAGCTATCTAATTTCCTAGAGACCATTTGACTTGTTGCCAATGGTTTTTTGGGTGTAAATTCTACATATATATGTATTTAAGGATATATATGTGGCTATATTATATGTGTATGCATATATATGCAGTATATTTTAATGTTTGTATTGAATGTTTAGGATTCCATGTTGGTAAGTTTGTCGTCCAGTTAATGGGCAAGGCACATGCAAATATTAGTTCTGCAGGTAAGTATTCAAAAATTAATTTTAAAATTGAAAATAGGAGGCAGGCTGTATCTCTTTTAACATCGTTGGGGGTTCAGCAGCTGAGCCGAAAGCATAGTATCCATCTATCAGCATCCAACCCAAGGGTTGATGGATTACTCCAGGGATCTTCTCCAGAAGGGAGAAGTCTCTGGGACAAGGAACTTGAAATTTCAGAGTCGTCTATTCAGTGTCCCAAAGAAAGAGACCGACCAAAGAAGGGTGATCTTAGACTTGTCCCGTTTAAACTTGTACATTCCTTGCGACAAGTTCTAAATGCTGACCATCTCTCAGGTACGGGCCTTACTTCCCCGTGGGGGCGTCACCACCTCTATAGATCTTACAGACGCCTATTATCATGTCCCGATGGCTCGGCACTTCCATCCATTCCTGGGCTTCAAACTAGGGAAAGAAGCCTATTCCTTCAAGGTGATGCCCTTCGGGCTGAATATAGCCCCAAGGGTTTTCACGAAACTGGCGGAGGTAGTGGTGCAGGAGCTAAGGTCTCAGGTTTTATTGGTGGTGGCGTACATAAACGACTGGCTAATCTGGGAGATGGCCAAAGACAAGTATATGAAAGCCATGGACGAGGTCATATCTTTCCTGGAATATACAGGTGGTCCCCGGGTTACGACGGTTCCGGCTTACGACGTTCCGAGGTTACGACGCTTTTTCTTAAATATTCAATGGAAATTCCGTCCTGGGTTACGACGCTTGTTCCGAGGTTACGACGCTGACGCTTCCGACGCTCCGAGTTAACGACTCTTTAAAAAAACGCATGCTATGATAAAAATCCTTTATAGTTTAGCACAGTATATAATAAAAATATGTTTTTGGTTACATTACAACAAAAATTTTGAGGTTATGATGATTTTTGACACTTTTTTTTTTCGTTATTTTTTGAATTTTTTTAGTGACGCCGCATATGCGGAACTAGTTTGCGGGCGAATGAATACACTAGCTTGGGATGCGCAGTTTAAAACAGTCCAAAAGCGCAAATATAATGAAAAATCATTGCTTGTTTCCAGTACATAATAAAAAAACTAAGTTTCTGGTTAGATTACAACACAAATTCCAAGGTTACGACGTTTTGTTATGCTTTTTTTTTAACGATACCTCATATGCAGAACTAGTTTTTTGAGCGGAGGTGCATAAATTAATTATCGCTATTAAACTGTATGGTAAATTGACCGAACAACGACCTCGGACGGTCGAGGACGCCAAGCGTAACAATACGAAAGGACGCCACTTCAATCGCGTGTCTGCCTGAAGTTCAGTCGGTTTGGTGCTAAGACGTTGCTGAAATTCCTTGCCATTTTCGCAAATTTACAATGCTCCTAAACGCCAAAGTACTTCCTCCGATGATAGTTCATCCAAGAAGAGGAAGGTCATCATGATGGAGGTCAAATATGACGTGATAAAGCGTTCGGAGAAGGGAGAAACTAACACCGAAATAGGCCGTTCTTTAGGCTTGAGCAGGACCACGGTGGTAACCATTGTGAAGGACAAGGAACGTATTCTGAAGCATGTTAAGGATGCTGCACCGATGAAGTCAACGGTGATAAACGAGAAGCAACGTAGCCAGAGCATTGTTGAAATGGAGAAATTGCTCATGATCTGGCTGGGGGACCAGAACAGCGACGTGTTCGCCGGTGAGCTTAAGTGTGATCCAGGAGAAGGCTAGAGCGCTGCATGAGGCAGTAGTGAAAAAGTTTGGCGAAGGCAGTGCTGGTGGTGAATTTTCCGCGAGTAGAGGTTGGTTTAACCGTTTTAAGGCTCGTGCAAATTTGCATAATGTGAAGCTGCAAGGTGAAGCTGCTAGTGCTGATAGCGAAGCAGCAGAAAGTTTTCCAGGTGGTTTGGCTGAGATGGAATTAAGGATGGTGGTTACACGGCTGACCAAGTCTTTAATGTGGATGAGACTGGATTATTTTGGAAAAGAATGCCAAATCGAACGTACCTTTCCAAGGAGGAGAAGTCAGCACCTGGCCATAAAGCTGGAAAGGAGCGACTGACTTTGCTGTTTGGGTCCAATGCAAGTGGTGATTTGAAACTGAAGCCCTTGCTGGTGTATTTGGCCGAGAATCCCAGGGCTTTCAAGGGCATTTTCAAGAGTCAACTCCCTGTGATTTGGAAATCAAACAAGAAGGCTTGGGTTACCTTAATGGTCTTCGAAGATTGGTTCAATGACCATTTCGTGCCAGCAGTGGAGCGGTATTTGACTTCGAAGGGTCTGCCTTTTAAGGCCCTCTTAGTCCTGGACAATGCCCCTGGTCACCCTTCAAATTTGAGCGACATGCATCCTAATGTGAAGGTGGTGTACCTCCCACCCAATACCACATCGCTGATACAGCCAATGGACCAGGGAGTAATAGCTAATTTCAAGGCTTACTACCTAGAAGGACCATACGTTTTGCTTTGAGGGCCATAGAAGCTAACAAGGAGTTGACACTGAAGCAATTCTGGAAGGGCTACAACATTGCTGATGCAGTGAAAAATATTGCAAGTGCTTGGGACGAGGTGAAGACGACCACTTTAAATGGGGCCTGGAAGAAACTGTGTCCACAGTTTGTGCACAGTTTTGAAGGCTTTGACCAGGCAGAAGACGTCGAGACTGTGACGAGGAAGATCGTAGGGCTAAGCAAGAGGCTGAAACTAGATCTTGAACCTGATGATGTAACAGAGCTGCTGGCTTCCCATGGAGAGGAATTGTCTGCAGAGGACTTACTTGAACTTGAACAACAAATGATTGAGGAAGAGGAGGCGGCACCAGAGCCAAAACCCAGGTCATTAACTGTGAAAGGCTTGTCAGAGGGTTTACTCATCTGGAGAGAGCCTTGGCTTCTTTTGAGGCAGAAGACCCTAACGTTTCTAGGTTTGACAAAATCAAGAGAGGAATCATGGATTTGGTGACTTTCTACAAGGAGACCCTGAAGGAGAAGCAGACGAAGAGAAGTGTGCAGTCCAGGCTTGACACTTTCTTTCACAAGTCTCCAGTACCACCACCTCCTGGTAAGGAATTCTGAACTGTTTTACTAATTTATGTGTTTACATAGTGTACATATTAAAATGTGTTAATTTTTTAATGTAACAACTAAATGTAAGAGTAAATTGTAACTTCATTAATTTTCATCATTTGTAATTTTATTGCAGAATGGTGACAGTTCAGATCCCCCTGTACTACCTGTGACAGTTCCAGATCTCCCTGTACTACCTGTGACAGTTCCAGATCTCCCTGTACTACCTGTGACAGTTCCAGATCCCCCTGTACCTGGACCCTCTGTATCAGCCTGCCCACCTGTACGTGTACAATCAGGTAAGCAATTTCATTTTTCTCATTTTCATGTTGGAAATTGTTTACACCCTACATACATACGTACACTAACTTACATAGTGGTACAATGTGTTTGATGTTGCATAACCTTATTATTTTTTTTTTTTTTTCATTTCAGACCCCACCCTTTGATAGTGACAGTGACCCAGATGACCCTGAGCCGTTTCCATGGTTTTGATGCCTCGCCCTATACTCAGGTAAGGAATCTTAACAAATTTGTATAAAATGTTTTATAAATTGCTAATAGAAATTTTATTAAAAGTGTACATATGCTACAATTACATCCACCTTATAATATATTTATGTACCCTATCATTCTTTCCAGATCTAGATGTTCCCTCATCAGTTGATACGAGTATCACCTCTCCAGAGCCCAAATCAGTTGATACGAGTAGTATCACCTCTCCCATTCCTTCAGGTAAAAGAATTCTTCATTTTTTATATTGAACATACGTATTACACACTACATATGTCAAACAGTAATAACATGTGCAGTAGTTACAGTAGTAGTAACTATCATTTTATATATTTTTTATCATTCCAGACTCCCAAGCACCTGCCCATCCCACTCCATAGCCCAGCCACTCTCATGTACCATATGGCCATCCCAGTAAGCAAGCCAACCACTAGAATTTGGTAAGGACATTTTTTTTTATTAATGTTTTATTATTACATATGTAATAACCATGTTATGTATGTAACATACATACTATAATCATATGTACTATTACATTATCATTCCAGACTGGCATGCACCTGTGACTTACATAAACCAGACCTCTACATAGCCTACATGTCTTCATTTTGCTGAAGGTAAGGAATTCTCAGTTGTGTTTAATGTTTGCATACGTACAATAAATTTTGTACACCTAAGTGGTTACATACTGTCCTTTAATATTAATTCTTCATTCCAGACTGCCCATCATCCTAGCCTGTTATCTGTGATAAAGCACACTGAAGTTAGGTTTGGAATGCATCCTTATCATGAATGCTCTACACCTCCACCTCCATCTCCCACAACCTAGGTAACAGCTTTGAGACTCACTAAAAGTTGGTAAGTTATGTAAGGAATTTCTAAATTAAGTTTTATACTACATGTTATATGTGATATTAAACCACTGTATGGTGCATATTACTGTATGTAACTTACTCTGCATAGAGGACTTACTGACAAAATTATTTTTTGTACATTCCAGAGTCCCTGAATGATGTAGGCTATGGGGCCACATAAGACTTTGTCCATCCAGGGTTACATTGAACGACAACTTTAAACTAAAAGTAAGGAATTAATTAACATACATTAACTCTTTTAGTACTCTTGATATATCTACAGTAATTAACATATTGCATTCACAACTTTCTGTAGTGTATATTTTGTACACTGATTTTGTTACTTTTTCCTTCCAGAACCAACATTTTTCACACAACTCCAGGTTGTTACTAACAAATTACTACAAGTGTCATCAAGGGATAACTACAAGTAGAAGCACCATTTTTGGATGGAAAAAACCCTTCAGGAAAGTATACGTATCACATGTAACATGTAGTGTAACAAAGTATGAACAGTAAGGTTTTTACATACAGTAGTATTACATACGTACATAACTTTTTTTTTACAGGAATTTCCAACCAAGTTTGATTATGTACATACATGTTATAAACCACTGTACGTATGGTTACTGTATGTAACTTACTAAACATACATAACATGACTTAACTTTGATACTTTTTTGGTACATTCCAGAAAACCAGGGACCCCCTCATGATGCAGGCTATGGGGCCACATAAAACTTTGTCCAGGGTTACTACATAACATAAAGGTAAGGAATTATACATAGTAGTAAACATACATTAAGTAAGTTTTATACGTACATACTAAAAAAAAGTGACCAAGATCTCTCACATGGGATAAGTGATCAAGGTCCCTCATGGAATTACGTACATACTGTACACTCCCTGCTGAACAGGGGGTGTAGACCAATCATTTACTATGCATACCAGTTGATATTAAACCACTGTATGGTGCATATTACTGTATGTAACTTACTATGCATAGAGTACTTACTGACAAAATTATTTTTTGTACATTCCAGAACCCCTGAATGATGTAGGCTATGGGGCCACATAAGACTTTGTGCATCCAGGGTTACATAGCACGACAACTTTAAACTAAGGTAAGGAATTAATTAACATACATTAACTAAGTTTTATACATGTTATATGTGTATATTAAACCACTGTATGGTGCATATTACTGTATGTAACTACTATGCATAGAGTACTTACTGACATACTAATTATTTTTTGTACATTCCAGAACCCCCTGAATGATGTAGGCTATGGGGCCACATAAGACTTTGTGCATCCAGGGTTACATAGCATGACAACTTTAAACTAAAAGTAAGGAATTAATTCACATACATTAACTTTTTTACTCTTGATATAACTCAAAGTAAGGAATTATAAACTAAAAGTAAGGAATTAATTAACATACATTAACTCTTTTACTCTTGATATCTATAATTTACATATTGCATTCAGGACTTTGTGTAGTATTTTGTACTAATTGTGTTATACTTTTACCTTCCAGAGCTACCAGACTGGGATTTTAGTGTACTCCAGGATCTACCAAAGGATTACTACATACATACTACGTAGTGTACAGTGCATAATATAGTGTTTAGTGTATAATCTAACCTAAGGATTAAGTGTAGTACATTGTGCTTTATAGTGTCACAAGAGTTTAATAAAGAAGAATTATACCTTCAAGAACCATCCTTTGCCATTGAAATAACCACACTACACATCATGCAATACTTGCATGTCACACAGGTAAGGTCTCTCTAACTTTTTCTTAGTTTAAGGCATATTTCCAAGTGTCGTTCCGGCTTACGACGATTTTCGGCTTACGACGCGCCTCAAGAACGGAACCCCCGTCGTAACCCGGGGACTGCCTGTATAGGGTTCAAGATCAACAGGACCAAGTCCCGATTGGCCCCAGAATCCAAGTTCCAGTGGCTAGGTATCCATTGGGGCTTGGATTCACACAATCTTTCCATTCCATCAGGGAAGGGGATGCCAAGGTAACAAGCCAATTCTTAAAATGCAAAAAGGCTTCGAGAAGGAATCAGGAGACGATCCTAGGCTCGCTCCAATTTGCCTCAGTCACAGACGTTCTGTTGAAAGCCAAGCTCAAGGACATCAATCGAGTTTGACGTTCAAAGGCCAATGCCAAGTGTCGCGACAAGTTCGGCCGGGTACCTCTGATTCCCAAGGAACGTCTACGTCCATGGGCAATGGCCGAAAACCTAGCCAAAGAGTTACAGTTGCAGTTCCCTCCCCCAACCCGCGTCCCTACTGGTGCATACAGTCGCATCACTGTCAGGTTGGGGAGGTTATTCACAGCACGACAAGGTTCAAGGAACTTGGTCACCTCAGTTCCAAAAGCTTCACATCAACATCCTGGAAGCTATGGCAGTGTTTCTGACCTTAATGAAGCTCCGTCCTCCGGAGGAGACTCATATCAGATTGGCTCTCGACAGTGCGGTAGTGATACACGGTATAAACTGAGGTGGTTCAAAGTCAAGTCATGTGAACCACGTGGTGATAGCAACTTTTTCTCTAGCTGACAAGAACACCTGGCATCTATCAGCTACCCATCTGGCAGGAGTCCACAATGTAGTAGGAGACGCACTGTCCCGGTCAGTCCCCCTGGAGTCAGAATGGTCACTGGACCAGGAATCCTTCAAGAGGGTTTGTAGGAGAGTACCGGGTCTGAAAGTAGATATGTTCGCTACAGGGGCAAACCACAAGCTGCCTTGTTACGTAGCCCCAAATATGGACCCTCTAGCATACGCTACTGACGCCCTGAGTATAGGTTGGAACCAGTGGAGGGAGTTTATTTATTCCCTCCAGTGAACCTTCTCCTGAAGGTGCTGCACAAGTTGAAATCCTTCAAAGGTCAAGTGGCTCTCATAGCTCCTTACTGGCCCAAGAACAATTGGTTTCCCCTTCCCCTGGAACTAGGTCTTCGTCCTCACCCTCTCCCGGACTTGAGGCTGTCGTAACAAGTTCAAACGGTGACTGTGTTCGATTCCTCAGGTCTTCACAAAACCCTATCTTTATGGATTTCATGAAGTTTGCAGGTAGGAGGGTAGGGGACATTGATCCACAGAACATTTTGTTCTTAGAGTCAGACAAAAGAGAATCTACACTTTGCCAGTATGGTTCAGCAGTTAAACAATTGCCTACATTTCTCAGGGAATCAAATGTCAAAGTAATGACAATGAACGTGGATATAACATTCTTCAGGACTTTATTCGAACAAGGCTTGGCAGTTGCCACAATAACAACCACTAAATCAGCTCTGAAAAAGATTTTTCTTCTCGGGTTTGGTATAAATCTATCTGAGTCTTATTTCACCCCAATCCCAAGGGCTTGTGCACGCCTGCGGCTTATTCACAGGCCGTCGTCAGTGTCATGGTTTCTTAACGATGTTCTCAGGTTAGACTCTAAAACAGACAACTTCAAATGTGATTGCCAAACCCTTTTGCGTAAGGCACTGTTTTTATTAAGTCTGGCTTCAGGTGCCAGAACATCGCAGATGTCATCTTTATTTAGTGGCCAAGGGCATATAGAATTCCTTTCCTCGGGTGACGTGTTGCTTTCACCAAATAAATATTTTATGGCTAAGAATGAGAACCCTTTGGTAAGGTGATCCCCATGGAAGGTTGTTCCGATTCCGCAACATCCTTCTTTATGTCCTGTTAAAACTCCTAAGGACTATTTATCTAGAACATCTACCTTTTCCGAAGGCCCCCCTCCCCCCCTTTTCATGTGGGGCGGTGTTGGTACCATATCTCTAAAGGGCATTGTTAGCAGCAGTTTTTGTATTTTACCAAGAAAGTCAGCCCAGGGTCCTTTCCCAAAGCGCGTAGTATTCGGGCTATAACAACTTCTGTAAATTTCTTCAAATATATGAACTTTGATGATCTGAAGAAGTATACTGGTTGGAAGTCGCACTGGGTTTTCCAAAGCATTACCTTAAGTCTTTGGAGGATCTTAAATATCATGCAATAGCTGTAGGGAGGTCAGTGTCTCCTGCTACAACATCAATATAGTACTGTCCTTGTGTCATATGAATATTTTCCATTATGCCAGCATTATTAACATTCTACCTACCGCAGCACATTTCTTTGTTATTTGACTTGGTGTATGGTGTTAATTTATACAATTTAATATTCTATTTCGTCTCAGAGTGATGTAGCTTGGTGTTTCTCTGGTACAATTTCACGGGAGCGACACGGCTGAGCCCAGAAAAGGGATTTTGACGTAGGAAAAATCTATTTCTGGGCGAGGAAGCCGTGTCGCCCAGTGAAATCCCCGGCCCCCCCTGGTTTCCCCCCCCCCCCTTGCAGTGCACCAAGCTTCATTGCTATCGATAAGTATGACGTCACAGACGCCTTCAACGGGGTAGCTAGGTGTGACCTATGGGTCGGCTCCCCGTATTTAGGGTCTTTTGATGAGGAAAAGGCTAATTGGAGGGGTTGCTGTGGTAGTGTTTAATACTCGCCCCAGTTTTATACCGACACCTTTTATATAGGTGAGCGAGTCAGAAGCTTCTGACATGTCCAATTTAGCAGTTCTCTGGTATTATAGCAATATTTTACTAGAAATAGTGCTAAAGCAGACATATTTCACTGGGCGACACGGCTTCCTCGCCCAGAAATAGATTTTTCCTACGTCAAAATCCCTTTTTTGTACATGTCAGCACCATTAAGAATTATGGACGGGGTTGTATAAGGACATTTTTTTAGTGAAAGCCATGTCCAGTCCTCATGTGCAGACACCAGTAGGATACTCTGCATGTCACCATATTCAGTCTTGCTTTCAACGATCACTGCTCATTTCAAATGTTTTTGTTGTTTGCTCATTTAAATTTCCCACAAAAATTCTACGCCGATTAAGTTTCATACAAATTTTTAAAAAAATACATACAACCACTGGAGAGGCTCCACAATTTCACATATTCAATTTAGTCATTGATCTCTAATGCTGATTGCAATGAGAAACAAGGTTATGTTGAGAAAACTTTGTTTTCTGTTATTATTTTCCTGTCAATCATTCACACCTGAAGTTTTCAATCTGTTGTGTTAGGATTGCATTGGTTTAACAATTCTGATACATTTTCCTTTCATGGAATTGAATAATGCCTTTCTTTTAGGATGAAGTCAGGTACCTTGAGTGCCATAATAGTTTTTTCAGTCTAGTCTCTCTGTCTCCAGTGAAATGTTACTTGTTTCCTAATTTCTTAATATGGCCCTCTACTGACAAAGAGAAGAATAGAGTACAAATGTAATATTCTGTGATTATATTGTTTATATTAAACTGTTAATCTTGGTTTTCCCTCCTTTCCTTCACTTTACAAAGGCAGCTTGTTGAACATTTTGGCATATTGTTCAAAGGACTGCTGGAATATTTGCCTCACTGTATTCCTGGTAAAATATTTAGTGGAATACTGTTATTTCTTCAGGAAGTCTTGTAGTCCAAAGTTGGTTATAAAATCGATAATAGATTTTGCTTAAGAAATTAGATATTTGATATTTTCAAAGTTCATGTCGTCTTATCATGAAGCAGTTATGACTGGAAGAAAGGGCATATCCAAATTCTTCAGATGCAAGCCATTTTTTTTATAGATCTTGTTATTGTACTCTTGGAGCTCATATTCACAGAAGCTTGTCTTAAAAACTAGGATATTTGACAATGAAAACTTATCATCAAACCTTTGTTCATATGTAAATTAGTGTAGGATATTTGAACCAAAGGTATACTTTCTCTCATCAATTAAAGACTATCATGGATGTCTTTACATTAATTTTAAGACTTTCTACATAATAAATAGTCAATTGCCAGTACACATTAAAGATCTTTATCACTAGGAAAACATCAACTATGAAGGATTAAATAACATAAATAACCATTTCATTTTTTATTCGCCATATGGCTTCATGGTGGTGAAACTTGCCTATACACACAATGTACAGGGAACGAACCAATGCAAAAAACCAATGAAGCTGCGGAACCAATGTAATACAGACTATACGGCGTGACGAAAGCCCCACATGAATGAAAAGCAACTTTGGAGTCAGCAGCCATTCTTCCACAGTGGGATTCCAAAACTGTTACATAATTACTTATACACTACAAATATATACAAAAATCTTAGTTGTCAAAAGAAACATACAACTGAATGCTGAAACTCTACATAATAATAGTACGGTATGACCAATTTCAAGAGTGCCAGCAGTGGAGGGAAAACAAGACTGGACTTGGGCAAATTGCAGTGCCTGAGACACTGTGTCTACCGAGGAACTATAGTCTGGGATTTACAAAATAATTTGACTCAGAATTTTTTGTGAGGCCTGACTTTATCAGTTCAATTAAAAAGTACCTAGGTCACTTCAATAAACTACACATGAGGGTTAGGAGGGTCCAGTCTGCCATTTCCACTATACCAACATATAACCTTATCACCAGTCTTGGGGCCAGTGTTACTTTCCTTGCCTATTTTTTTCTCTTTTTTTTTTCTTACATCCAATGCCACAATTCACTTTTAGTCTTTCAAAATGGTCACAAAACAGTTCCTGTTCACTATTGCTTTTCTGATTAGCACAACAATCACTTTTCTAGACACCTTAAGCAGTTTGCTCATAACATTTATCACAAAAGTGTCTAAGACAGTATTGGAACTAATAATGATAAACTTTAAGCACAAATAGAAAAGTGTAAACTGTCAGGGTTTGTTTTTTTAGCACAGGTGAGCATAAAATGCAAATTACATTTTCTTTTTGACTATTAAGTTGTTCCAAACTTTTCTTAATAAGGACTGTGACTTGACCAATGGAACATTTCCATAAAAAACAAGGCACTTGTCTCCCATTCACTACACAAGGTCCTTGGGAGAACACAAAGATACACTTGTTTTCGTAACTATCTTCTTCCAACAAAACCAGACTTTCTCTTAGCCAGTCCACAAGTAGCCGTTTAAATGAATGATGAGCAAGTTGTTCCCAGCCGCGTTTGCACCACAGGTGGCTGGCATAAATCCTTTGGCGCAATCTCCCACACACTGGCCCCAGTCACTTCTGTGTTCCAACAAAGTTATCAAAATCTCTGTCCAATATTTCTTTTGTAGAATAACAATATGTCAATAAACTTCTCATACAAAAATAATAAACCATTATAACATGATATTTTACTCTAATCTTGAAATATCTCCTGCTATCTAACATTTAACTTCGTGATGTGCAAAGAAAATACAGGGTTAGGGAAGTTTCCTCAAGTACACTGTGTATCTACATAATGCCTTTGGTATATTACGGTTGAGTATGTAAGGCTCTGTATATAAGTGAACTATAATCATACTGTATTTTTTTTACATTTATAACAATAGTATACAACAGTCTGACAACAGCAACTGTTTCCATCATATAATAATCTCTCTGTACATTAGACAATTAAAAGTCACAACCCATTGGTAAGAATTGCACATAAGGCTGAACCCAACCACAGCTAAACGTGCTATGTAGCAGCTTCACTGGACCTACCCTAGCTGGCTGCCACAACTCTTGTTCAATTCTGATGCTGAATCAACATCAACCACAAAACCTTGACCAATAAGTGTGCAGCGAGCTTTCTGTCCCGCATTAGCAGCTTAATACAACAAGGAGTTTGAAGAAGGCTCAAAAAATATAGCAATGAGATTTATAACTGCCTTTCAGTGAAATGCAGTGTTCTCATTGTGAGGTAAATCATGAGTTGAATATACTTAGAAGAGAAAGGAATTCCTTAAAGTGTAATCAATGGTTAAAGCAAGGAAGGGAGTGTGTATACATAATAAGTGGGTATATGGGTAACAAGAGCTGCACTGAATGCCTAGTTACCCATAAACTTTTATCATTCCCCCCCTTTTGTACTTGTAAAAGTTAAATCACAGGACTGCTCTGGCATTTAAACATCACATTGGCTCCCTTAAACCTACACCACGAGCAAAGATATCCCCCACTGTAACCCCCCCATTCCTATACAGGTATATCAATTCGGCTTAATTTAAATTTCTTTAAATTATAAAAATAATGTAATAACTCTTTCAATACAAATTAAGTTAAAATTCCATTCTATTGCTAAATTAGCAATTATTTCACAAATTTACAATATAAATATGCATTTTGTAAAATACAATGATATGTCAACTGGTAGTTACTGTCTTAAAATAAAAATATACTTCAAGCGAATTTTATGATCACAAATGCAGCCAATTTTAAGGCTATTTAAAATTGAATGCAAATACAAGTCAATGTTATGGTCCAATTTTATAAGGCCTTTTCTTGCAAGTGGCATGAGCCATTCCTCAGCGCCATTGCAGAAATGGTAAGCAAAAAAATCCTCACAGTGGGGTTCCATTGCTCCATCATGTAGAAACCATGCTACACCCTGCTACTTGAAATGACTAGTAGCAGGTTGTCATCATTTGAAAGTGAGCACAAGGGCAAACAAATGACTGACCAAGCATGGCGGGCAGAGAGCTTTACTTGGATAACAAGTGCTTCAGCATACTTTCAGTTTTTCCTTTTTCACTTCCAGTATTTCCTCGATTATCGTCCATCTGAAAATGAAAAGATAGTATTAGTTTGAACAGTGAAAATTAAAAACAGCATTAGCTTGAACAGTGGAAATTAAATAACATAGTTAAGAACTACTGTACACCATGACAGAAAGTGCCTTCCAAGCACATTATACTGAAGTACTCTAACAACTTTATACCAAACTGAGCTTACAACAAATATTAACAGACCCTTAATTACAAATCTTTCTAGAATATGTATAAAAATAAACAAGTGTAAATTTACACTGGCACTGCACAAACTTTTCATTTAAAAATACTGTACTAGTATATGCATATTCACTCTTAATACACCGTTCTGAAATTAATAAGTAATTTCTATTTTTCATAGGTACACATACTGGAGCCTCTTATAATAATGGGAGCTATCCTTCAGCCCAAGCTGGGAGAGTCACTGAACTTGGTAAGAAAGTGGTTACTGGTGGTAGTGAGGGCCAACCAGGAGAATACCCCTCTAACCAACTGACATGAACCACTTTACCTTTGGTTGCAGGGACCAAGAAGGGTGGCTGAAGTAGGTTTAACTAGGTATACAAAAACTCTGGTTTGTATAATATCTAGGAAAACATGCTAAATTTAATTAATTTGTATTCTTCCAAGGTATGCAAACTATACGCCTACTGGCTATTTCTTAGCCTTATTGTTTGTTTATGGAAATACTTTCTAGTAGTACACTTGTAAGCTACTGGTGCAGTTTTGTGCCTGAAGTATTAGTATTATGTTTCTTTATCAGTGCTCTGGTGCTTGTGCTCAATTCTTCCCCTCTGAAGAATAGGAAAGACCTACATCATTGTGAAGGTCATGGTTGCTCTTTTAATTGTTTTATGTCACCTATAGCAGTACACTTGCACAAAGTATGTATTTCTTGCCAGAGTAAAGAATGTTCTTTTAATTCCCCCCGCCCTGAATGTGCTAAATAGCCTTCTCCACAATGGGAGCCTTATGGAAAAAGAGGAGGAAGCTTCAGAGGGACATTTAGTCCAGCATGGACTCCCTTGCACAGTCCTTCAAGAACTTTTGAACACATCCCACTCAAAATCCCTTCTTCTTTCTCTCTGTGGTCTTTCCTCTTCTGAGAGGTCTACACTGCAGGTTCTGAAACCGAATTCTTCAGCAGACAAGGAAGAGGTAAGAAGGCAAAACAAATAAAATCCCTACAGCAACTGCAGGTCTGGGTTTCACTAATTATATTATTTCAGAGTCACCTGCCCTTTCATGATTTTTAGGTCCTTGGCTGAGCAGCAGTAGTTTTCCCTGCAACATCCCTCTACCTCCCAGAGATAACCTTGGTGGCTGAGCATTTAGATGTCCTCACTTCCCTCTACCCTATATCAACCCCCACCCATACCCCAAGCACTTCTCATGTGTGCACAGAGGTGACTGCTGAAAAATGTTACCAATCTTCTTTACATCATCCGCATCAGACCATCAAAGATCCTTGCACTTTCACAGGACCTGAACTGACCTGACCTCTAGGTAAGGCTAGTCTTACACGCAGAGGAACCTCAGGTCCCCCAACCAACAATTCTGAAAAATTTTCCAGCCATGCTTTGATGCATCCCCTATGGGGATCATATCATCCTATCACATCATGCATTTTTGTGGCTTGCACCAGGAGAGAATGCAATAAAGAGACAACAGGTGGCTGAGATAACTTGCCAAGGCTGATCTGATTGTTCTTGCCATAACTAGAAATTACTGGTACTATAGCTCCCCAAGTTTGCCATCCTAAAAGCATACTAAGGCATGTTTCTACTAATTGCACACATGATCCAGCTTCTATGCTCTTGCCCCCTTTGTTTGAAGGGGGAAGGTAGATTTTATCAAGGAGCAACAGCTCAGAAGCAGCCCACTGACCAGGTAACACACTATAAGCCACCAGCAAAGTCTAAGACTACATTCAGATGGGAACCTAATAACCACCTATAGAGCTGTCTTTGGTTTGAAATAGCCTCAGAAGTGATGGCCCTGTAACAGACAAGAATGGGAAAACCTTAATAGGTCTGATGTAAAAGTACATTTCTCTAAACAGTCCAAATATTGAGTTGTTCCCTGTGATGACGTGCACAACTTGTGCCATTCCATTTATAGAGAGAATGCTGAAATGCTCCTTAATAGTTTGAAACCAGAGATGCAACTACAATCCCAATGACATTCTCACTCAAATGGAGGCTGGTCCTGCATGATCCCCTCTGCCCTTTGCCATCATCCAGCCAGCAAGAACTTTGAGAACCTGAAGGGGAAGATAAGATGGCAAGATTAGTCAACCCACATACATTCACTTTCCATCTCATCAGCAATAACTAGAGAAGGAAGGAAGGGCCTGATACGTTTCCTTCCCTTCCTAAAAGATAAAGAGCTGGGAAACTGGTCTGGGCTTAGGTTACTTGATTTCTTCCCAACCCAAGATCCTGAAGGCCTAACTGCACCCAAAGATTTGTCTATGGCTCACTTTGCTGCCACTAGAGGTTGATGAAATACTGGTGATGGAATAGCAACACAAGACTCCTGCTCCTCTTTCCATCAACGACTTCTGTGATACCTCTGAAAGAGATATGGTAGAGCCTTAACAAGGATCCAGGGTCTCCTCTTCTTCACTGAAAAACAGAGAATGGATGTGTTTGACAGAAAAGGAGAGGAAAGGGAAATCTCTTGCAAGGACCAACAGGCTACAATTGTCTTTCAGCTTTGGGGGGAACCATGATTGATGCCACTAAGCTTCTGTATGGTTGCAAGGAAGTTGTCTGCTTGATTATTGTGTACCACGAATTCCTGATCCAGCGATCATTAAGTTAACCTGATCCAAAACACCATAAGCAGAATGTGACCACAGCAGTAAGAACAATTGCTCTGCCTCCTAAGTGAACTAAGCACTTTAAAATGTTCATGACAGAACAGACCTTGTTACTTCCCCAAGACCATTAAATGACAAAGAACTAAACAATCTATGTACCAACATAGCAGGAGGGGTATCAAAAGGAACAGCCGTTCAGCCCGACAACTATATGGCATGCATACTGAATGGAAGTGGTGATGTTAATTCAACCATGCTTGCCAAGAAAGGTAAGGGAGAGAGTCAATGCACATGCACAAAGGTTCAAGGTCACCAGACCTTCCCTAGACTTGGGAGTTAACAGTGGCAGACTGTTCTTCAAGCAAGGCAGAATCACACCAATCTTTCACTTCCTCACTTGTTTCTAACCTCATATTGAATTAGATGTGCAGGCCAACATGATTCAGTATTTCTCTTTCTGAACTTGCCACTCCTTCACTCTTATACTTGGTCACAACCAAGTAATCAGAAAGAAAGGAAGTACGAGAACATGTATTTCCTCTTCCTCAAGCAAAAGGTGGAAGTGATCCAATAAGACCTCTCCCTCGAGCAAGAATGCTTGGATTGCAACTGCTCCAGAGAGTTAATGGAATAAACTGACCTGTTGTTAGAACGTGCAGGATCCAGTGACCATCCACATTAAACAGGTAGCAATAGCCTGCCCTTTGCAACTCTTTGGAGAAGCGGCAAGTGTGTCTACTCCAAGCTGCAAAACACACCAGTCAACAGACCAGGTACAAAACGTGCAGATGTGCAGATCATTACAGTGTGAGTGTAAGGGTACATAGCAGATTGGGAAGGAGCAGTCTTTTCTAAGTGGGAGACAACCCTTCCAGTGGTATAATGATCACACAGCAATGATTTTGAACTTGCAACTCACCTGCAACAAGGACGACTAACCAAGACAAATCCTCCTGGACTCTTTATGTGAGATTTTAGGATTTATCTTCTTCCTCCTAAATGGAGGGAACAAGTCTAGTGATGAGAAGAAGGATGGCGACAATGAGAAGGGAGATGAAGAGAAAGAACATTTATTCATTTTTCTCTGGAATGACTTGTTCATCTTCTACACAGAAAGGCCAGTCTGGAACAGGAGACATTGAAACTTATGCTGGAAGCTTAGCTACTGCATCTGAAAGATTCCCTTCCTTGCAGAGATGGAAAAGCTATGGCTTACAAGATGATAACTGCCTAGTTTCACATAATTCCTTGTTTCCTGGCAAGGCAAAATGAAAAGAATTTGTCACACTTACATTGGAAGACAAGCACTAGAAGGGTCTAGGTTGGAAGAAAAGAACTAGAAGGTTCCTACAGCATCAGAAGCCAGAAAACCTTACTTCTTTCCACCTCTAACCAAACTACTGCTCACTGAGAAGAGGGCCACTTAGCATACCTTTATCCCTACAAAACAGTATTATAAGTAACTAGCAACTTACCAATCCTAACTAAAACCATATTCATCTGCTGCTTCATATATGTGACTCTCTAGCGTTTTTTAACCATTATGTCATTGATGTTTATCCTATAGTATTTTTTTCCAAATGATAGGTCACATGTACAGTTTACAGAAATTATGTATGATAAATTCATAAAGTAACTTAGTCTACAGGCATAACCAGCCCAGTTTCATGGGCAGAACCAGCTCCGTCTAAGGGAATCCCTTCTCACCCCAACACCCTTTAGAGGGGGGGAGGTAGGATGAAACCCCATTATAAACCATCTTAGGGGTCCCCACTATAACCCTGCCAAGTTTCAAGCCCATCAGACCAGCTGTTTGGCGGTGACTGAATAACAGACGGACAGACTGACATAAAACCCATTATAGTATAGTAAGATATACACGTGGGTCTACTGATAAAGGGGATATGAGGCAACCTACTGGGTATTCTAGTGACACACACACATAAAAACCTAGAGGCGCACAGTAAATAGGAATCCAAAACTAACAGCAAGAAACAAGAGTAGCTAGCTACTTATCCAGTCCAACATC